>NC_141034.1:39770000-40100000 GCF_052040795.2 Danio rerio
TTCACAAGAGGAATTTACTGTCATCAAGGGGTTTGCCTCAAGAATGTTTACTTAGGTAGCATGTAACAAGTTTAAATCCACATGAACGTCCAGTACAGGACAGTTTCCAAGCAAACTCTTAAGCATTTGTTTCCCTCATCCATCTCCTCAAAGATCTGTATTCCTCCCCATTTCTCCAACATCTAACACAAGATTATGAAAACTGATTGTTTGTTAACAGTCTAATCTACCCATTATCAGACCCATTGACCTGCATATTTACTCACAAGGACTGTTATCATTCTCAAGGCTGATATTGATAAGCTATTTGGCCACTTCTGATTAGATTCAAACCGCTCTCCCTGCAATCCTGATTTCTCCCAATTTTTTTTCTATAATTTCATCATTTGTTGGAGTTCCATACTACTGTCACCTTTGGCTTGCTTATCTGGGGTTGGTAGAAATCATCCTTCTACAATGACATTTATATTGAACTCAACTGAAACGTCATTCAATAGCCCCTATTATGGGTTTTTGAAAATGACCCTCTATGCAGTATGTAACACAGCTCTAAGTGAAGTGAAATATCCGGCTAAGGCTTAAATCTAATAGTGGACCGTATTAAAAAAATATTGATTCATCCATAAAAGAGATGACTCATAGTGGTTCAAATGAATCATTGTGGTAGTGAGTAGGGGTGTAACGATTTATCGTTGTACGATTTATTCCGATGCAAAAATGTCACAATATGCATTGTGGCGTTATGACGATTTGATTACGATATGACGTCCGTTTTCTCTTATTAGTTGAGCTGTTTGCACATGAGCTACGTTCCATCTGCTGTCGCACGTGAGTTCAGATTGCAGCAGCAGTAATGTTAGCAGACCAAGATGAGTGGAGTTGAAATGGCCCATCCTCTCAAAAGCAGACGTCTGGCAACATTTCGGTTGTACATTCATTGCTTTAGACTCGTCCGCTTTTTGACACGCATACTGGGTCAAACATAGCCGAAGTTTTAAAGTCTTCACAGTGATTTACATACTTTGCACAGCGACATGGATACCTCCTAATGGTGTTGAAAGAGTCACATACTGTATTTATAAGGTACAATTCACACTAAAATATCATTCTGTCTTCATATAATGATGTATTGGCGGCTGCAAAATCACACATGACGTGAGCTGACCGTGAGCTGTTACTACAGAGGGCGGACTATGATAGATGCGCGCGTGCGTCTGCTTCAGTGAACAGAACCTGCAGGTTGTGACTAACAGGTAATAAAGTAGTAAACAACATTCAGTTTGTGGAACAGAGTGATCGTTTAGGAGCCGCGTGGGAAGTATGAACAGCAGTGGAAATGAAACCGAAAGCGTGCACATTATGTAAATAATCATATCGCATTTTAGAGTCATGATTACGACGAGCATGAACTCTTTTGAGTACAGAGGTACACAAAAATGCACGTCAACATGATACACTTGATAGCGCCGACATCAGCAACGCCGAAGAAATAGTAAAACTGCCTAAACTGCTGAAAAGAGCCACGACTGTCCTGTGTAATGAAAAGACGGCCACCCTGTCACTCATCATGCCCAACATGAAGACAGCCATCCATAAAAACCCCTCAGACAGATACATAGCAGTTCAGGATTATTTTATAGAACTGCTGATTACCTGGAAATGTAGATTGCACACACAAAAAACACAAGTGACCAAGCAAAGCCTTAAGCTCTTACTGTTAAATTCAGTTGAATTGAATAATTTCAATAATATTTTATAAGAAGTTTTTAAATTGTTTTATTTTCCAGAGACAGTCCTGTTTAATTTATTTTCTTAAAGAAGGTTCAGTTTAACAAGTTGAAACAAAATAAATACATAAAAAATAGTTTACTTGGTAATTAAATTTAAAAAAAAATAAAATTTGCATTTCAGTTTAATTTTCAATTTTTATTCCAAATATCGTGATACATATCGAATCATGAACATTATATCGTGATACACATTGTATCGTGAGCTGAGTGTATCGTTACACCCCTAGTACTGAGTCTTTAGCTGTGCTGGTGTGACGTTGATACGGAACTCAAGCCCCCACCATTTGTTACATGTGGAGACCCAGTTAAAATTTAAACTCCCGGCCCACAAACACTCTAGAAAGAAATCTAAGATGACAAACGTGGTTACAGATCCCGGTTGAATCATGTCACGAAGATGCTGTGCTCTGAAGTGTGAGGGAAAGTTCCCTACCCAAAGATGAGGCTGTGAAGAGTCAGTGGTTGAAGATTATTTTTTGCAAAAATACCTCAGCATTAAAGCCCCAGCCTTGTGCTGCATTCCCGTCTTTTCTCTGACGAGTGCTTCAGCAATCTACATGCTTACAACAGGGGATTAATAGGTTGTTTTTTTAAAAGAAGGTTCAGAAAAGACTATCAATGTATGGGACTTTGTCAGAGCTTGTTAGGAACTTTATGGACCAGTTTCTTCCTCAATTTCTTAAGTGTAAGTGCGAATAAAATGCTTGCCTCCTTGTTTTCTCTAGCTTGTAAATTATGTATTTATTTGTGTTTTGTTACTTGTAATCACTCCACACGGCTTGTACTTTATCTGGTTAACTCTTTAAATTCTCATATCATGTCTAAAACCATGATGAAAGCACAATGCGTGCCACTTTGTTCATGGATTCAAATGGGTTTGTGAGCTCGCGATCTACTGCTGTTCGTCATTGCTATGGCCACCGTCAGCTGTCCCTACACGTATGGCGGTCAAGTTTCAAAATAGTTCAGCTTTTGCCACTGTGTGGATCAATCAGCCTGATCTCACAAAAAAACTTAAGTATTTTATGTTATGCCAGTTTAGTGGCTAAATCATACGAATTCATACAAGTTCAGTCGTATGAAATTGTACGATTTTAAAAAGGAAGCATTGCACCTAACCCCGCCCCTAAACCTAACCGTCATTGGGGGATGAGCAAATCGTACTAAATTGTACGAAGTAGATCGTATGAATTCATATGAATTAGTCACTAAATCAAAAAGTTACGAATTGCCGTGAGATTGTGTTGGGATTAATACTGCATGCGTGTCACAGTTTTTACTTATGGTTAAAAATAGAGCATTATGCTGGTGCTTAACTGCATTGCTTTAATGCACTCCTGCATTGGGCTCACACATACACTCTGCACTCTGACTATTTCAACAATGTTGATTAGTAGTGGAGGGCATTTCTCTCTGTCTCTTGCTGAACGCAGTTGACCAGTCGCAACAGACTGGTTCATCAGAACAATCAGTGCAGATTAGCAAAACACTAAGGAGGGTTTTGGAACAAATTAATCGCTGAACAAATCATATTGGAGTCGTTTGGATAATTAGGTAAAAGTAAATACATATTATAAGACAATGAAAGTGGTGTTTTGACCTTGCATGCATATCAGACTATTGTTGGAGACCCCCAAAACCAAAATATTACATTTTATAATGCATTATAGGAGCTCTTGATACTAAATGGAGCAAATCCAGCATTCTGGACAACAGAATGTATTGAACTTATGTGACCTGCTGATAGGACATGATCAGTTGCTATATTTCCAGCCAAATTCAGGATTTTATTTATGCACAACATTGAAATATTGCACAAAACATGTGAAAATAACACTTCCTGAAAAACTAGCACAACATATCAATAGTAAAATTTGAAGTTCCTGCAAACACTGTAGTACTTTTCCTCTATGAAAAATGCATTTGTGTTAGACATCACATGCAGTACCATCGCTGACATGTTACCTTTCATTTAGAGGCATGTGCCTGATGTTTCAGTTTCATATCATTATTTTATGATAGATTATATTAAGTCAGATATTTTAATATCAAATAAACATGACATGATTGAAATTAGTACACTGGTTAGTTGTCCAGTAATGTATCAGCTGAAGTAAAAAACTATATATATATTGCTATATACTCTATATTTTTATACACTTTTTAAATGTCTAATCATCTTGTTTAATCCCGCCCTTTTCGCAGCACCGTACGTCAGAACTTCGCACACACAAAGGCTGCATCCGAAACCGCCTACTACTCAGTAGGTACTGCATTTGAATGTAAACGTACTACTCGGCCGTTAGAAAAGTACGTTCTATACAGTATGAATGTGAAAAGTATGAATGGAATTCGGACATACTACATCTGCCATTTTGTCAAGGTCACATGACCTACCTGCGTCATTTGCGTCGCTTCACTTCCATTCTTGAATTCTATTGCGGGGCATCATGGGATAGCGCAGCGTGCATGAGATGCGCACTCCAGAATCTCGCCGGAAGTAGTAAGTCGTCCGGGTACTTCTCGCATACTGATTTTCGAATTCTATGAATTCGGACTTACTACTCGGCTCGCATACTGATTTTAGCGTACTATATAGTATGGAAGTATGCGCTTTCGTACGCAGCCAAACTCTAGTGTGACCGCAGCTTAAGAGCTTGATTAGCTAGCCCAGGTGTGTCTGATTGGGGTTGGAACTAAACTTTGCATGACACCGGCCCTCCAGGATCAAGTTTGGACTTGCCTGTTATAAGAAATTGGATGCAAGCAGAGTACAGTTGTTTGTAAAGCATACAGCAACAAAAGTAAGCTCAAAAAGAAAACTATAGGGGACCCAAGTTTGAGTTCAATTATTTCCCGGTTTCTGACTGTCCTAACTGCAGAAAGGCCGAGAAAATTATAATAGTGTGCTATTTAAACATATCAAGTAATGCAGTAATGCAAAGAGTGCAGCTGGTTGCAGGGTGTGGGGATGTGCTTGAATGTCCAGCTTGAGAGGAGGGAAAGGAAAATTGTTTGGTATTTTTGTAGCAGTTTATTTGGGCATGACTCTTTTGATCTGAATGAAAATCACCAGGGAATAGTGTTAACTGGTTTTGATCAAAATCAAAGAGAATGAACTCACAAGCACAATCGTGTTCCCATTGTAGTGTGAACAGTCCGTTCCTCTGGTGACCCGTGCCCTAACAGTGCCATCACTTTCATCTTCCTCCGCTGGGCTATTGCTCATGACTGGTTGGCACATCTAATGAAAATAGGCCATCCGTGCCAGCTGTGGGCGTCTTTGAGCTTCTGTTGAAGGAGAGAAGAAAAGAAGGAGAATCAGAAGCTGTACATTTCAACAGCTTGAGAAGAAAAGTCAAGCTCGGGATTGGGCAACAAACAAAGCATGGAGCAAATAAAGATGCCCATCTAAGCCATTTGCATGTTGGGCAAATGATGCTAATGGTCTTTAACTGTATTGTCTAATTTAAATGTGTTCACTTCACTGCTTTTCTGGGTTTTAGCCTGCACTTGTTAGTGAGACATCTGTGCTTTTCTGCCAATTTTCAGTCTACACAAAGCCCAGCATTAGCATGTGGCTGTGAAATGACTACTATTCTTACTATTGCTGTGAACAATCATAAGCACGTGATCCTCTCGAAATTTGTTTATAAATAAACTTCACTCATTAATAAGTATGATTATTTTTTAATTTCTACCATTAAGGAGCACAGTCATGTCACGTTGCAATAACTCATAATTGTTTGAAATGGTTTGGCTAATGTAAAAAGTTCCATATTTATCTTAGTATAGTTTCGAGACTGCTAACAGATGTGAGAGAAATACATGTTCTCTGCTCTTAGTTCTGCACAAAATGTTTGGTCAGTGTGAAATAAAGATTTCAAAAGCTGAAATTTCAAATAGACAATATTCTAACCCAGGCTCATTCTAAAAACATACTGCCATATACATTTCTGGAGAGCACCAAATACATCCCAGGAGCTAAATTTTTTTGTTTTGTTTCGCAAATCCACCAGAGGCCGATGTGTATGCTTTTACAAATTTCAAATTTCTCTCACAAGTGCCATTTACGTCGGTTGTTCTCACTTAAATCCACCAGAGGCCGCTGTCCACTGAATGTTTGACTGGCTGACTGAATGATCAACTGACCCACCCACCTCCTTCCCTAAACCCAACCAATAGTGTTTTCAAAAGCACCAACTGATTTGTTCACCCACTTCTCTAAACTCAACCGTCAATTTTAAAAAGCAGTTCAGAAAAAGAAAAGCCCTCTTCTGATTTTTACCACGTTTTTAGATTTTACCACATTCTCACACTGTTATTTACTTGTTTATTTTATTTTTTGTATTCTGTGTTGTCTTACTTGCTTTCTGGAACTGTTCTTTAGTGGATTCGAACCCTGCCATCGTGGTCAACTCCTCTGTGTAACTCAATTCCACCAACGTACATGGAATGGTCGGACCACCACGTATATCATTTCAAAGATGAAATACAGCCATTCGTACATCTGGCAACAAAAACGTGTATAGGGCAATGCTTTCACAATGAGCCTGTTTTGCAACATAGTCTTGAAATTTCCACTTCAGGAAAAAAATAAGATTTTCACAAAAATATTTGAAGTACACTGTTAAGTTTTCCCCTTTTTGGGGGTTGTGCTTCACCCTGAACCTCATGATTATGGTTCACAGTACTGTACACAATGAAATACAGTACTTCACTCCCCCGATAGCTGGTATGTGCTGTTGTCCTTTAGCTGCTGTCGCATCATCCAAGTGGATGCTGCACACTGAAGGCAGTGTGGAGAGACGCCCCTTGGTTGTAAATCGCTTAATAAATGTGCTATATAAATGAATTTTATTAAAAAATATAAAATGAGTAGCAGCTAAGTATTAAATGTTGTTACTGAAAAAAGAAGGATTTCACGTGGAAGAAACACAACCAAAACACAGACTCAAGTGATAGCCATGTTTGGATGGAATGGGTTTCAAGTCAACTATTTTAAACGACTGAAAATGTTGTTAATTTGGCATCCCATTGTGTTTATTACCTCCACCCTTGAAAATAAAATCATGCAAAGCAAGAAAACAATAATGCATTGCTTAAAATAATGCATTGCTAAAAGAAACAGGACTGTATAAGAACTTAAGTAACACACTGGTACTATAAGTGCTAAATTTCTCTGTCACTTTATTTGTTAAGTTAAATTGTGTGATTATGCAACATAGTTTTCTGCGTTTAAATCAATAATAAAAATACACAGGCTGATTATGTACAGGACAGCACGGTGGCTCAGTGGTTAGCACTGTCGCCTCACAGCAAGAAGGTCACTAGTTTGAGTATTAGCTGGGCCACTTGGCATTTCTGTGAGGAGTTTGCATGTTCTGCCCATGTTGGCGTGGGTTTTCTCCAGGGGCCTCATGTATCAACGGTGCGTACACACAAAAACTTTGCGTAGGCCAGGTGTTACGCTCACATTTGGATTTAATAATGATGAAATGAACGTGAGAATGTGCGTTGGTCCAAGCCACCTTGTTTTATTTCCATTGGCGACACCTAGAGACAATTTTGTTAAATTGCACATTAAAAAGTATCTTAGAGCTGTGCAATGGCAGATGTATGGGACGGGATCATCCGCATGTCTAGCAGGTATATAAGGTTTCCATACCTTGTAGTTGACAAGCCAAACATTAAAGAGCAATTTGCAGCGATCGCCAGTTTTCCCAATGTAATCGGAGCGATCTACTACACACATATTGTTATAAAGGCGCCATCTGAAGACAAATTTGCATACGTGAATCAGAAACATTTCCATTCAATAAATGTGCAAATACTATGTAATGCTCAAATGCGCTTAACATAATACACACACTTGCTAATGATTCCTACTTGTCTTCCTCATGATGAAGAGTAGGCAAAACCTCATATGTAGTGGGGTAAAGAAAAATGAGTTCATCACACCCTGGACTCGAACGTGTCAAAAAACATGCTGCCATGTGCTTTACTAGCTACTCCACTCACGCTGCTGTAGACACAATTTTACACCTTTACATCGGACCATTTCTTTTTTAATTCACTCACAGTACGATGTTCAGAACGAACTGCATTGACCGCGTCAGCTAAACTCTACCACTCAATTTTTTTTTTGTTATTAATTACGGAGGACAAGCTTGCAAAAAACACATATGCTAGAATAGTTGGCGTTTTTTTTCCCACTGTGGTGACCCCTGATGAATAAGAAACTAAGCCAAAAGAAAAAATAATGAATGAATGATTATGTACATCTTTCTATGCAACTGTTGTTATAAGTTTTAGTGTACATTTGTAAAAGAAAATGAGCAAAAAGCAGCGTATTAAAATGGTTTCTAAGGGTTATTGTGACATACACTAGTACCTAGTGAAATTGTATATACCATTCCAACTTTTTTTACTGTATTTTTGATCAAATAAATGTAACATTGTTGAGCCCTGCTTTATCTCCAGCTACATTTCACAGCGGATAGACACCAGGCTGACCTGTACATGATATACTGCTTTGATTGTCATGAGAACTGAATCAAAGTGACACATGCGGATCTGATCTGGCTTTCAGCTTGTATTTTAAGTCAAAACCAGGGTCTTCACATCACACTGCTGCATCTCCTCTGAGAGTTCCTCCATCAACTCTATCACCCAACCTCCACATTGCACATCAACATGAATAAGAGCCAGAATGACACATTTGTCTCACACTGACAGCCCGAAACTGTCTGATCTCACACAATCCCTGGCTTTCAATCTTCTCCTTGAGGGAAATCTGGGGTTGGGTTAAGGAGGGGGCTGGAGCACAATTAAGGTGCCTGATAATTCTAGGATAAAAAGAAAGCATCCATATGCTTGTCAGGGGAAATTTGACATTCTGAAGAAAGACAGAAATGCTTTGTATCCTTCTTGATTCCTAAATGTATATAGCTATAAAAGGAAAGCGCAATCCACAAGGTCATCTTTCTGATGCTGCTAATGTTGCACTCCTGCTACATCCATATTTTTCATTTGCATTACGATCCTGTCATTTGAAATGATGTAATTTGAAACATAATGACCAGCAATTGTGTACCGAGCGCCCGAGTCTATTTGTCTTATTTATTCTTGAGACTCATACAATATGACTCTGCATTAAAACAGCGCAGTTTGCCTTGCTCCCAGCAGTCAACATAAATCCAGCAGAAATGAGACTGTTTTCCCACCCAGAATAAATGTCTGCCATTAGGCTGTCCGACTGGCTGCAGCTGACATGAGATATTACCTTTTTTCATGACTTAGGGGACTTTGTTAACTTCCACACGACTCTCTGTATCTTAAGAAAGGTCAGTGCGGAGAGGCGGCTTGCTTTGGAGTACATTTTGCAATCTATTTCTTTGCAAAAAAATCATTTTTTAGATGTCCAGATACTGTTGGGCCAAGTGTTTCAAAGCCAACAAAGGAACACTATATAGCCTACTGTTATGGCCTTCCTCACTAGTCCCTTTCACACATAGAGACCTCTCTGGAAAATCACTGGCAATTTTCCGGAAAGGGATCATGTGTGAACAGACCCTTTTTGAAAATACCAGTAAATTCGTTCTGGTGTTGTGCTAGGAGGTAACACCCCTGCCGTAAAATACACCCCCTCTGAAATGTGCATTTATTGAGTGAAATAGATTAAAAAAAAAAGAAAAAATATATATAAAAGACACTAAAAGTTAGGACACTAATGAGAGTGACTGAGGTCATTTCCAAGTAGCTGCTGCACACTAGTGATGGTGTGGAGAGACGCCCCTCATGATTGTGAAGCGCTTTGGGTGTATGGCCATACACAATAAATGCACTATATAAATACACTCATATGAAATAATAATAAAAATATATGAAATAAGTAGCAGCTAAGTCTTAAATGTTGCTCCTGAAAAAAAAAGAAGGATTCTGTGGAAGAAACAACCAAAACACAGACTCAAGTGATAACCATGTTTGAATGGTATGGTTTTCAAGTCAACTATTTTAAATGACTGAAATGTTGTTAATATGGCTTTATTTTATTTGTTAAGTCAAATCGGGTGGGAATGGAACATGGTTTTCTGCGTTTAAATCAATAATAAAAATACACAGGTTGTCGGCGCCAATAGCCTAGTGGCTAGAGTGTCGATACATAGCACCGAGGTGCTCACGGTGACCCGAGTTCAATTCCTGGCTCGAGGTCCTTTGCCGACCATTCCTCTATCTCTGATCCCCATACTTTCCTGTCTGTAAATCTCCACTGTTCTATCACAATAAAGGTGAAAAACCCCTAAAAAATACACAGGTTGATTATGCACAAGGGGCATGGTGGCTCAGTGATTAGCACTGTCACTTCAAAGCAAGAAGGTCACTGGTTCGTTCTGGTGTTGTGCCAGGTGGTGCACCCCTGCCGTAAAATACACCCCCTCTGAAATGTGCATTTATTAACTGAAATTGATAAAAAAAAAAAAAAGTTATAATATAAAATTATAATAGAGTTTGGGAATTTTCATGAATGGAGCCCTTCGCTTACAGAAGATATATATATATCTATTTAAATATATATATATGCATATAAATAAATAAATAGATTAACTTTAAATACAATACCAATGAGATTAAGTAAATTGTTTGATGTGTGGTTTCATTTAAAACAGCAACAACAATTTTGTGTGCTTCATGTAGCCAAAATGTCTGCTTAAAATCCACCAAAAAAGCCTAATTTTAAGCTACACTACAGTCAATATTATTATTGTACATTTATTTGTAAACCTACTGAATTTTAAAATGTGTTTACTTCTTATCCTTGCTTCATCCATCAAAAATAATAATCTTTTTACGTTTTAATTAATTATAGCTTTTGATTTTTGTTTAAAATATAGACTGAGATTGTTAATGAAAGTCTATGAGTGGGTGCATTTTGCAGTAGGGGTGCGTTTCTCTGCACAACACTGGCAATTTTCCGTGAGAGAAGTTGTAACATTACCCATAATTTGCTGAAATGCTGCGCTATGTGAACGCAGAAGGAAAATTGCCGGAAAGAGCATGTCCACGCTTACAACTCCACATGGGGGGGTGGAGAATATGAGACTGATTCCAGTGACGCTCCAGGGACAGACAAGTCTTTGCTGAGGCCAGCCTTTAGCCTCTGCCGCTGAGACTACAGCTCTGCGCAAAATGTTTGGCCAGCGGAGAAATTAAAATGGTCATGCCCAACTGAGTCTGGTTTCTCTCAAGATTTTTTTTTCACTCGCCAATCGGTGAAGTTTTTTTCCCTCTCCACTGTCGCCTGTTAGCTTGCATGGTTTGGGATTGGTAGAGCTACCCATCGATGAATTTGCTCATCAGTGTTTGGACTCTCAGTAATGATTTTTAACCACACTGAATTGAGCTAAACTGAACTTAAACACTAAAAACTGAAGCACACTGTTCCAATTTACTATGACCATTTATGTGAAGCTGCTTTGACACAATATACATTGTAAAAGCACTATACAAATAAAGCTGAATTGAATTTAATTGAATACAACACGTTGATGTGAGACGTCTACCCCAGCCAATCAGAACATTCAAACACATTCACATCCGCACTGTTTATGAAAATAAAAGCCTTTGAATATTTTTCCAGACACATTTTGCTGCTAGATGTTAGTCAGATAATGTTTCTGTGCTTCTTCTTAATGCCAACTGTGTAAAAAAATAATTGATAAAAGGCTTATAATAAACCGCTGTTTATTTCTTATCAAGCTCTGCTTCAGTTGCTTGATATATGTGCACGTGAAGAAGTGCTCCGGTGAGTGCCAGCACACACACTTATTATGTACATCTTGACATGTGACAGTGTTCCTCCATATGTTTACATCGAAGCTGTTCACAATACTTACCCATCCACAGAATTTGTAATGTAGTAAAATGTGTAAACATTTAGCTGCGGTTTGCGCTTCTGCCTTTGAATGTCTTAAAAGTGCAGCCGTTTAGAATTTTTTTTCTGGTTTATGACGTCAGAATTTACCTGCATTTTGTAATGGATGTGTGTGAATGGTCCTTTTTAGAAAAATTCTGAAACGTCCTTGCTTGTGTGAAAACCTTTTTTTGAATTCATCGGTAAAGTCGTTTCGGATATTTTCCGGATATTTACTGGTATCACTGTGTGAAAAGGGCCTACTGTGTGGTTATGAGAGGTGTCGTAATACTGCCAACATGAGACTTCTTTAAAATAAAACAAAGCTCAAGACAGACAAAAAAGACCCTATTAGCATCGATTACAAACTCCCTGCTGAACCGACAGTTTTAATGCGTGTCAGAAATGCTGAACACTGACCAAATGTACAGTCTCCAAACGTTATTCCATAATCCCAGCCTGTGTTTCTGGAAGTTAGGTAATGCACACGGATATCTTTTTTAACATTACCACATGGTAATTCGGTGATGCTTTTATATTGAGCTGTTTGATCTTACAAATGGAGGACAGACTTCAAAGGCCTGTTGAGAGTAGACTGAGAAGTTTGATTTGCAATAAAAGGCCGTGGAATCAAGTGCGCTGAGAGGTATTATGTGAGACAGCACAGAGCAAGAAGGCATCTGATGTTACAGAGAACTTTGAAAAACTATTCCAAATATCCAATCTGCAGAAACCATCAAAGTTTGCACTACAAAGCTCTACGATTGATCATCAAAGAGCTCGGAAATGCTCTTAACAGATGCTTTGAAATTCGGAGACACTGTGTTTATATGGAGATACTTCTTGTTCTTGGCTAAATTAGTCACACAACTTTTATATATTGAAGGCAAGGCTGTCGAATGCTTAGAGGTTATACATCAGCTAAAGGCTCAGCTAGTGTTCGAACTGATTCAAAGAGGCATTGTGAGACTTTGTAACCTCTTACCATGGAGCGGACCAGTGATTTAGGTCAATGGCATCCCAGAGCAGCACCCTGCCTTGGAGAAAGGAGACCGTTTGCCTTGGACGGAGGCCATCTGAGTGAAGTCAAGCTAGTTCCTCCCTGTTCAGACTCCCACAGAGAACAGGGAGAGGGCTCTGGGTGTACGTTGACCTAAAATCATGACGAGTGAGAACACAAAACATGGCTAGTGCTGCCATTCTGCTCAGGAACAAGCTGGTAAAATTAAGATTAATTAATTTTGGTATTGACTGGAATTCCTCTGTTAGGGGTCATTTACCCAACAAAGTTTTCAGCCACAAACTGAAAACTGTTCAAATGTTGTTCCTATTCATTTACATGACAACTGTGTATTGAGACTTTCATAGTGGACATTATCTTCTCCGTATAAACACACAATGTGGACATTTCTGACAGCATGCACCTGCTTAGTTTATAATAGGTACAGTAAAGTACATAATAAAGTACCTAGGTAAAGTCAAAATGATTAGCACTCCTGTGAATTTTTCTTTTCTTTTTCAAATTATGTTTAACAGAGCAAGGAATTCTTTCCAGTATTTCCTATAATATTTTTTTTCTTCAGGAGAAAGTTCAGAGGTGGCACTGTCTTTAAGGTGGCACACAATTCTTGGGCGACGGTAGCTCAGTGGTTCGAATCCCGGCTGGACCAGTTGGCATTTCTCTGTGGAGTTTGCATGTTCTCCCCATGTTGGCATGGGTTTCCTCTGGGTGCTACGGTTTCCAACAGTATCTGGATGCGGCATTTATGATGCAAGCTGAGATTGCATCACTCAGTGATGCAACGTCAGCCACAATGCACTCAAATGGAGCTAATGACGTCACTGTGAGTTGTAGGGTTAAGGGTGGGGTTAGGTGAGCCCATTAAAAAGCATTGAATGCAGCTCAGATTGCACTGCACCAGGTCTGCATCCAGACCTCTCTCCCAGTTTCCCCCACAGTCGTTGCTGTAAAACATATGCTGGAATACTCGGCGGTTCATTCTGATTTCAGACTTGAAATAAAAACTGGCATTATTACTTTATATCAATAGCAATACTTTACAGCTACATACTATTTTTCCTTTAAATATTTGCTGTCTGAAAAAATTAAATATACTATCCTAATGTTGTTTTCTGCAAATAATTTACAATTTGCATACAAGTTATCAGTAATTTTTTAAATAAAACACAAAGAAATATTTTTCTTAAAACTCTTCACTATGAATGGCAAATCCAGAAGCCTGATACTAAGCTTGAGGTGAGTTTTCTTTCTTTCTTTCTTTCTTTTTTTTGTTTATTAAATTTTACAACTTAAATATCCTTGAATTGGCCATTTAAATGAGATTATGCAAACCAAAATTTGTATTTTTCAAACCACATCACAATTTTATTACTGTTTCTTTCATTTGAGTACCTTTTATTAGTTTTATTTATTTATTATTTTATTAGTTTGACCTTTTATTAGGTAGTTCTCAGTTTTGTCTTGTCATTGTTTTGTCTCCTGATGACTCTCGAGAGTATCTCATTAGTTAACATTGACTACGTTTGCATGGACATCAGTAATTAAATTATTTGCCTTAACCTGAATAAAACAATAATATGATAAAGGTGTTCACATCAGTTGCTATTTGAATGTTCCTTTCACCTTTTACATGTTACAGCACAGTTCGATTTACGTCATTTTGTCACCTCGCTATCCACGAGTGTTTCATTTTTAGTTTGTCGACTTTACCTGTAGTTTGGCACTTTCACTTTCTTTCAGGAACATTTCATGCATGCCCCCCATGACAAACGAGATTTTGGATGCAAGTATAAACTGCTGGAAGAGTGTTGTTTTAATGGAATGTGATATTGCAAGCCGTATGAAAAAAAAAACTCTGCAAATTTGATGGGGTGTCTGTGCTCCTTTACTGACTCAGTAGGTGCAGAGAATAATCTCAAACATCCATGTATATAGGCTATCCTGTTGCAAAATGAGGTGAAAATCCTACATGACGGTAATAGTTTGATTGCAGTGTTTACATGTCTGTACTGCATTTCGGTAATGCGACTAAAATCGGCATACTTCTCATGTCTTAATTCGATTTCTGTTTAGTTCGATTATGACCTTAATCGGATTAAATTATTTAAAAATCGCTGTTTACATGGTAGGCTCTTAATCAGAGTCTTAATAGTGTTAAAATTGGATTATTGGTGTCCTTTTAAACACACTCAAAGAGACAATGTCTTTGTGAATTTGTTGCTGTAACCGTCTGTTGCGGTCTCATATATCAAGTCATGTTGGTTTCTCAACACTGAGTAGCCTTCCGTGGATTCAACATTACACCAACACTGCAAAAAAATATATATTATACTATCCTATTGTTGTTTTCTGCAAAGAATTTACTATTTGGATACATGTTATCAGTCATTTATAAAATAAAACACAAAAACATTTCTTAAAACTCTTTCCTATGAATGGCAAATCAAGAAGCCTGATAATAACCTTAAGGTGGTTTCTAATTTTTTTTAGAGCTATACATCGTTGTTGTTTTTTTTGATGAATGGATTTTTCCACCTAAATGCCCTTGAATTGACCGTTTAAAGAAGTGATTATGTAAACCAAAAATTTTATTTTTCAGTTCAAACCACAGAATCTTATTACCAAGTGTCTTGATTTGAGTACTTGTTATTATAGTTTTTATTATGAGCAGATTCTCAGTTTTGTCATTATTTTTTGTCCTTATGCTTCTCAGGAGTATCTCATTAGTCAATAGTCTTACATCACTCTTGTTTTCTTTTTCTAGTTTTGTTGATGTAACCATCTGTTGCTAAATTTAACCAAGTCTCATATAACAAGTTGTCATGTTGGTTTCTCTACTTTGGCTTGCCTTCAGTGGATTCAACATAACACCAAGACTGCAATTCACAAAGTTCTACACATCCACTTCCCTTATGTGTTTGCTCATTAAATATTTTGGTAACATAATACTACTGAATGATGAAGAAAACGCCTGGTCATGACCGGAGTGTCCTTTATTAGACACGTAAGATTAATCCTGCCTTGCGCACCAAACTCATTTAAATCGTTTGGCTGTCACACCTCTTTTAAATCAACGAATGCTACTTTTTTTGATAGCGTTATTTAACACCGGAGGATTTAAGAGATTTATTAAGAGCCTTCCTTCCTTTTGGGCAGTTTATAAAGAGCAACAGGAGTTCTAAAGGCCGACTGACACACTATGTATGCCATGCATAGCGCCGTCCCCATGCCAAGACAAACAGACATTTTCCTCCCATTAGTCTCCAGCTGGGCCAATGGGTGCTGAATGCACATGGTGTATTCTTAGGGAAGTCTCCTAATGAAGAGGGACATCTAGATAAAACTTTCCAGGAGCTGGCTTGGAGAAGGGCGGAAACTTCTCCTTTTCAAAATGAGATCCTTCCACTGTGTTCGGCATCGGCGGTTTCCTAAATTTGTAAACCTTCAACCATTAAAGAGTAAACTGACCCCAGCTGTTGTTTTTTCTTCCCCTCTCTTCCCCCTTTTTTCTCGCGTCTCAGAACAACCACATCACTGATGTGGATTAGAGGGCCTGGAAAGTGGTGTTTAGATGTGAATGGCACATTTTGTGGACTGCTGACTTGTAATATGGGAGTCTTTACATGTGGTTTGTGACCCTCTTCTCAGTAAGGTCAAAAAGGAACGAGGGGAAAAATGGAGGAAACCTGCACCATTCTCCAGCGCCGTTAGGTCTGTGTGACTAACAAAGAGATGGTCTGTTAATAATGGCGGGATAAAACATGAAAGCTTGGGTCAAAGCGACTCGAGGTCACTTGTTTTCGAGCATTCCTTCTCTCTCAGGTGTTCTCTCATTAGTTTTCCCCCTCGCAATTCCGAGGAAGGAGAAGCGAAGGGCTGAGACGATGTTCTCATCGTTTGGGCTGCTTCGAAAATGACCTCCGCACATTTGGGTGGTCTGATGAAAACATTGTTCTTATACAAGCATGAGTAATTGCAAAACTGACTCATTTGACGGCGATGTCCAAAAGTGTGCAGTCGAACTTAATAATGAAGTGAATGTGTTCCAGGCTCGTACCCCTTCTGCTCCACCTTCTTAGCTACAGTGCTGAATGTTTCTCCGTTGTTACAAAGACTTGATTCACAGCGCAGTCCAAGGTCAATAAAAGCTCTCAATAAAATGTCTTGTGTAGGGTTCTTTGTATCCAGCTGGAAGAGCTTAAAATAAACTGTGATCATGGTGATAAGTTAGGGATGAGCATGTCAGTATTAATACATTGATACTCACAAGCTACTTGTTTGGTATTAATACCTTTTAAAAAGTATATCAAAATAAAATGATATTAATCCAAAACAAGGTATTCTTAATCACTTTCACATTTTAGTACTTTAGTATAATGTTTGCTGCATTTTCTAAATCAAAATTCAATTTACTTCATGCTTATTTCTATAGTGCTTTTACAATGTAGATTGTGTGAGCTTGTGAAAGCTCTAAAATGAAACTGTGTCAGTCCAGTTTTCAGAGTTGAAGTTCAGTTTAGTTCAGTTCAGTGTGGTTTAAATTTCACTGCTGAAAGTCTAACAATGAAGAGCATATCCATCAATGCGCAGCTTCACAAGTTTCAAATTGGATGAACAGAACTGACATAGAAATTTACATGAAAATTTAAGTTAACACAAATGTGTGTAAATACAGTATAATGCATTGTATGAGACACAGAAAGAGCTGAGTGATATGACACAATGCATAAACGTACATTAAACAATACATTAATACTCAGCAGTTTACATGTTTGTTGCCTTATTATGAACATAATCAGTAAATTTCACAATAGACACATTAAACTAACAAAAGAGAAATTTAAAGGTGCATTGTGTAAGTTTGACACCCAGTGGTTGAACTAGGTATTGCGCTCCTGGTTCAAAACACACCAAGCCAAGGTTGCTATATTGACGACACCAACAAGAGTGAGCCTGACTATCTAGCCTAATGGCCAATTAAAGGCTGATTTAAACTATGTTCTAAATAAAAGCAACGGCATGTAGTACAAGGAATATCTTCCAAATTAAAAGAATTTTTTGTACTAACCAACTCCTGAAATGTATATATTTGAAACGGAACAACAGAAAATTGACATTGATCACTTCAGGTAAACCTCATGTGCTTTTTTCAGTGGTAAATGCTAATAATGTGAGTTTGAATGCCATTTCACATGTAAAATGTAAATATGATACTACTAAAAGCAGCAGCAGATAGATCACCTCAGATCTTAAAAATGAAATAAACTATTGAAATTGAACTGAAATTGATCAAATTAGGACTGTCACTCAGTGCAAGCCAACAAATATCATGTATACCTTTATAGCATGTACATTTAATAATGTGAAAGAGGTTAAATATGTATTAATTAGATTATAAAGCTTACTATTTTAAGAATCATGCTTCTGCATATTCTATGCTTTCATTGCTTTGGTTGCAGAAGCATACTTTGAGAGCCTGCATGACTGAATGAATTAAATATGCAGTTTTCCACCAAGACAAACCGAGGTGCTAAAATATAAACCCACATAGCAAAATTTATCAGGCCCAGCTCTGGCCCAAACAATCAGCTTTTGCTGCAGTGAATTACGCTACATGACTGGAAAAAGTCAGATGTCCAGACAAGGCACAAACACGGACTATATCTGGGCCAAGTTACTAGCCCATGACTGGGCCAGACATATTGGTGTGTCATGATTGCAAAGAAATTGATAAACCCACAAAGCTTTGCGCTTTAGACTTTGTGCTTTTTTTAAAGCGACCTGACTGGTGTATTTTTTTTATTTAAATGTGGGTCAAGAAAGGCCAAACTTACTTGGCCCACATTTCAATTTTTAACATCTGAGCCAAATACTACATTTTACATCTGACCCAAGTCTTGTGTGCTGCCTTAAAGACGTGCCACCTCTGCTAAACCTGGCTCATGTTTGTCTCAAAAGCTGTATTTCAGTGCCAAAAGAATGCCTGCTGTGCCAGCTTTATGCCAAATATGGGCCAGAATTCTTTGCTACCTGTGATTAGCTGAACTGGCATTGGGTGGGTTAAAGGGAACAAAACAAAGACAGACATTCCTGCACGTAACGCACATTTTCAAAGCAGAATATCTGACTTCAGCATTGTTTTTCAGAGAAAAAAAGAATGTTCACTTGGCATGTTTCTCAAATATCTGCAAACATATTATGGTATTTTATGCTTTAGAAGAGTCAAAAACGTACATACAGCACCTTTAAATAGACTGTATGCCTCTTCGGGGTGGTGCTGAATAAAGTTATAATCTCTAAATCCTACATTTGCATTTTAACAAGCAGCAGATGCCTGTTAAACAAAAAGCTAATTTTCTCTTCCTGCCTCTCCCATTTTCAAAATAAGAGTCCCAAATCATTGACTACATTTACATAAACACCAGTAAATTATTTGCCTTAATCTAATTAAGAAAATAATATGATTAAGGTGTTTACATGAGTTACTTTTTAAAACATCTTTTTATGATCCAGCTTTACATGTTACAGCACATAATTAGATTAATGTCATTGCGTCACCACGCTATCCCCATTTCCTCTGGAGTTTTATGTAATTTCAGGTGTTTCATTTTTAATTTGTTGACTTTAACTGCCGTTTGGCACTTTCACTTCCTTCCGAGAACATTTCCTGCATGCCCCCCCATGACAAACGAGATATTGGATGCAACTGAACTGCTGGAAGAGTGTAGTTTTAGTGGAAGTTTGTACCGCATGCTCCGCCTCCACATTTGATGATGCAGGAGTCTGTGGTCTGCAATGACTCGGTAGGTGCAGAGAGTGTCAAACAGCCGTGTGTGTATGTATGTGTGTGTGTGTGTGTGTGTGTGGACTATACTGTTGCAAAACACGCCAAAAAGTCCTACATGACGGTAATAGTTTGATTAAGGTGTTTACATGTCTGTACTGCACTTCAATAATGCGACTAAAATCGGCATACACCACACGTCTTAATTCGATTTCTCTTTAGTCCGATTATGACCTTAATCTGTTTAAATCAATCCAAAAATTGCTGTTTACATGGTAGAATCTTAATTAGAGTATTGTCTTAATTACATTAAAATCGCATTATTGGTGTCCATGTAAAAATACCTATTGTTGTAATCTCTCTAGAAATCAGTGTGTCCCGTCAAACGCTGCCTGGGGCCAGTGTTATTTTTCTGATATGCCTGATTTTTACCAGGGTTTTACACTCACTGGATTTACACATGAAAGACAAACCAATAGTATTTCTCTTTACTAAATGCTATTTTCATTTACTAAATTCTTATTATTCAGTTATGCTCAAGGATGTATCCAGATTTTCATTACATGGCACCTGTAATATATTGGTGGCGGTAATATAGTGTTTATATCGAATGTTTATATGCCTTGATAAGTGGAGACAGATTTAACCTCAGTACCTTTCCCAATTAAAAGGCATTTTGTCCATCTCTTGTTTTTACATCTCAGCCAGAACCACAAGTAAATATAGAACCCTCACCAGTCATGTCAGTAGGACAGGCGGAGGGGGCGAATCCCAGCGAAATGATGGCCTGGACTGAAACACCATTGAGGAAGTTGTGGTTGAGTGGAGGTTCCTCTCTGGAAAGAATAATAAATATGATTAGATCTCATTCATCTCAGTCTAACACGCTCACATAGGGTCCCTTTTCATTTATGAGTGTGTTTTTGTGATATTCTTTGAAAGCCACATATTCAGAGCATTAGATGAAAGCCGTTGCAGTTGTCTATGTTTTAGACAGTGGAAAATATTCAGGATATATAATGGCAGGGAAAGAATGAATAGGAAACTTGAGCAGTTTTTGCAGAATCTCAATAACTGTCAGAATCGCTGACTTTACATTTAAATCAAGCCTCAAGACAAAACTCTTCAAGATGAACTCCTGACTTAAAGTTTTCATGATTTATAATGTAACATCGTGAATGCATTTGGAGGAGTTAGTATCCTTGCCATATTCTCAGTCCTTCACTTTATTTCTGAAAGTGATACGAAATAGCAGCAGGGTAAGCAGAGTACATCTCTCTGGTCAGCATTATGAATATTGTGTGTGAGTGTGAAACAGCATCTGTCACTGTCGTCCAGTAGGCTCAGCTCAACAGGGACGTTCTCTAGACTGATTAGCCATGAATCTTGGGGATTGAGTGAGAATGACCTTTCTGAGCCTCACGGCCATTTGCAGAAGGGAAAGTGTGAATGTGTGAGATCAGGCAGCAGACACATTCATATCCACTTTTTTCCCCCAATGCATTACTTTGCCATAAACACAGAAGGGTGCAGTTATTTTTACTAATAAGTAGAGCAATGATGTTTTTAAGGAACAACAATAATTTTTTATCACTGTAATTGTGAGAATAATCTGTACTGGATCATTATAGTTTGACTGTGTGTAATTTGACTTTGAATGTATAAATGAGGATAAACGAGGAACATTTGCAGCACTTGGGTACACCTTGTAATAAAACATTTTTTATTAATAAAAAAGGGAAAATTTATAATGGATAATGTTTCTCCTTTAAGGCTTGTTTTTCAGCTCTGGAACATTTAGAAATTTTGGGGGTTGAATGCACATCATGCATCATTATTCACAGACAACAATTTAGCATTTTGTGCTAAAAATGAAGCAAAAAATGAAAGCTATGCATGATGGTGAAAGATACCTCACTTAACGGGCACCTACAATGAAAATCAATTTTTGCAAGCTGAAACAAGTTTGAACAGAACTGTATGTAGCTATAGTGTGTCCACAGTCATATTGGGGTAATATATAGACAATAAATCTTTTTTTTTAACATTCAGAGTATAAAATAGGATCCAAATCCCACCCATTTTGAGGCCCTACGCAACATGATGTAGGTGTGCGGATTTCCCCATCCACCAAATTGATTGACAGGAGCCATATCTTCATAGTAACTGGTATACATATGTTCACAGATTTTTTTTGCAAAGAAACATGGATTATAACATATGTTACAACTCTGTGATCAGCTGCTCCTTAATGATTACTTTTATAAGTTTAAAACGTTTATAAAACAAAGCATGTAATTCAAAACCACTATAATCACCACGTACGGCAAGCATTTATATTTATAGTGCTTATATATTTATATATTTAGTATGTGTGTGTGTGTGTATGTGTATGTACTACAAATGAATTTTGTGTGACTCATCATTTCAGAAAGGCTTGAATAAACTCCAGCACAAATACATCAAATAAACTTACTTAGTATTTTTGACTAATGATTTTATTTCAGTTTCATCCGTGTCTGTGTCTATCACTGACTGCTGTTTATTTAATGTAATGCATTTAATGTAATACATGAGTAGCAAACATGCAAATCAGAGCAGTGGGAGAGGAGAAGCAGCACATATGAATTTAAGCCACAGCTACAGAAAGAGCTATGTAGCCTCCAGACACCAAAAATGGGCAGATTGTACATTATGTAATAAATAATCTGATAGGTATTTTGAGCTGAAACTTAACAGATACATTCTGGAGACACCAAAGTCTTATCTTATATCTTGTAAAAGGGGCAACATAGGTGCCCTTTAAGAACAATGTGTATTTATTTTATTTATTTTTACATTAAGACTAGACTAAACTTTACATAAAGAGAAGACTAGCTAATAAGATTAGCAGGTGCAGAACAGAAGTTTTAATTTGTTGCTGTAAAAAACAAAAACAGAAATGTTAAAGCTGTCCAAATGAGTTAGATGCAGTTTAGGTGTAGGTGCCCGGGACTCTAGCGACCAAGCAACCTTCTTGCAATGAGGTGACAGTGATATCTACTGAGCCACCCGTTACACACGAACATTTAAATATCCTAAATTAAAATAAATGTCAATGATAAAATTAATCTAATTCATAATTTTACTCTAATAGCTGATTTTAGTGGAGATATATTAAATGTACATCTCTTTAATAAAAATATAGAATAATAACCCGTTTGAAAGTTGTATCAACAACAGGCAATTTTGGACATTCTTTGCACTCAGAGATGCCAATATGACAAGAAGTCTCTAATAACACTGAAAATGCGTTTAGTGGACTTGTTTATTTTGGAGCAACAGGCTTACTAACATTTTAAAAGTAATCTTAACACTTCCAAGTTAAACAGCTATACTCATTTTTTTTTTAACGGAAGTCAACTTGTTGCTTAAGGTATCGGGTGTTCTCACTTTATAAAAGTAAATTAGCTAATCACTTTTTACACTGAATAAATATAATCTTTAAAATAAAAACTATAATTTTCCTAAATCTAAAAACACTGATGTGTCAACTGTGAAACATACAATTAAACCAGTTAACTTAAAAAAGGTTTTGACAAAATCTTATAAATGTTGATCTTCCAATAAAATTATATAATTAAAGACAGTCATTCATAAATAGTGTTGAGATTTGTCCCATTTATGATCAAGACAATAAAGCTGGTGTGAAGTGGTGGTTAAACAGTTTACCTTAATATGTATACAAGCATAATTAATCCAGAGGGCACAAAAAGGGCACAAGTGGCAGTGTTTTCTAGGAATGACCGCCTCAGTTGAAGGACATTGTGTGCTGAGTTTTCAAACTACTGCTGTTGGTATTCCCAGTGGGTCCCCTGTACAGTGTGCACAGGTCAGTGTTTACTGTGAGAATGTCTGAATTAGTGCATGAAATTCAACCTGCCTCAGCACATTGCAGAACAATGCTGTCCGGTGCAGAAGCGGCACTGTTACATATGAACGAAACAACCACCAGTCATGCAATGAAGGTCAATAAATGATGCCTTTTGACATGAATCAGCATTACATCTGGTGTTCTGAATTAACCTGTTTTATTTTTGCATATTGATAGCAGTCACTGAAATAGTAAAGATATCTGTAGTACCAATGTGAGTTATGCAGGGTTTAGTTGGGCTAATGATTATCATTTGAAATAAAGCATTACATGCATTTGCCCGGATTCTGTTCAATCCTCCTTTTCCATCAGATTTAAGATGTTCTCATTAACAGAAGATCCTTAAACCCAGACTCTAATCATCCAAAGCTCATTTGATTGATCTACACGTTTTAACACAAAGCAATGGCTGTCTGTGTGAAAGCTTTATTATACATACTGCTTGAAAGGCATCATCACGGCATTGATATTCCTTGAACACAATGATTAGGGGTTTGTTCAAAACCCTCAAGCATTAAACATTGAGCTTCCCCATTAAACCCAGCCATTTAAAGCTGTATTTGGTTTTCATGTAGATATTTTTGGCCTTTGTTTTGTTCTTTTTTTCTTTTCAAAGGAACACCACTTTAAAAAAAGGCTCATTTCATGAGTTTTACAATTTCTAAGCTGATCTCTGGGTCTGGTGAGCACTTTTATCTTAGCTTATAGACCAATTACCAACCTACGTCACATATGACGTCACACAGGTCCCCGGTTGCAAAAAAAAGACCGGCTGCAATAGTTAAGATGTTGTGTTGTGCGGTAGGATGCCAAATTCGAATTCCAAAAATATAAAACTTAACTTTTAACGTACACCACACTGCTTTAATGTTAACTGCAGACGTCTAAGGCTAAATAGGTGCTGAATGAAATGAAGACTTAATTAGAAATGCTGGACTCTGCAGTTCTCATGTTAAATCAGGTAAGTTGACGCTTTGCTGAATCATACACATCACTCGTTTTTGATTGCACAAATGATTTCAGCATAAACAGTTAAACATGGTAAATTAAACTGCTGACAATAAATGCTAAGAATGAAATGTGAAAGTAAGTTAAGGTAAACTAGGTTTTATATTCACATTCATTCAGTGACAACTTGTGACACACTCCCTATAATATAGCACCTTGAATATTCTGAAATAACCTGAAAGTGTGACTTGAAAACAACATTAACACTGTTTATTTGACTGTCAACAATGTTGTACTTTGACAGTCATTGGCTGCTAATATGATTTCGCTAATTAGAGTTTGCAAATAATACTTTCATGAAATTATATTTGTAACGAAGTGGCTGACACAGAGGGATCCATTTGCAGTGTTTTTATTAAACACAGTTTAATAAACAATAGCACAAAGATGTTGAGCGTGCGCAAACTCACATCAAACACAATAGTATGTAGTCGTTGGGCTGGCGGCAGGTAAACAGGATGAGTATGCAGGCATGGGTCAGAGGCAGGCGGCTAGTATCAGAGTCGGTAAGCAGGCTAGAGTTCACAGGCAGGCAGCTAGGATCAAAGTCGGGATTCAGGCTGAAGTACAAGGCAGGCAGCAGGCAAGACTGGGTCAGTAAACTAAGCAGGATCACAACGGGAAAGCAGGCAAGGATGAGACCGCTCAGTAGTGTTAGTCGGGGCAGAACAAGACTTCGCCATGAGGCTGTGTGTGTGTGCTGCTTATATGTGTGTGGAGAGTGATTACTGGATGTGCTTCAGGTGTGTCGGCAATCAGTGTAAGTGGATGACGTAATGTCAATAGTCCGGTGATGGTGACCTCTGCTGGCCAGCGAGGGGAATGACTGGGACCGAGTCGGTGACAATATTATTAAGCAGAAAGTCTGAATTTGCGAATATAAAACCAACTTTACCTCTATGTGTAAGTTCACATACCCTGCCGTACAGGTGCAGTTCGCTGCCAGAAAGCAGTTTTGCTTGTTGGTGATTAATTACCCAGGCCTTGTATAACGTTAACTCCGTCTTCTTTCTTTGTCTTTGGCTAGGCGGATCCTCGATTTTTAGCTCTACATAGTGTTGAATCTGGTCATCATGGAGCATTATTTCTTGCACATGACCACACAGAACAACATTGTTGGCATCCAAAGACTTGTAGGCCTTTAACTTCTCTGTTGTAAAATTATTTGGAGCGTCACTGGGTGACGAGCTGTTATAAGACACTGAAAGCATTATGTAAATAATATTCATAATATGTAATCAATATATCTTATTTCTAATACAACAACAAACTCTGTACTGCATCGGATGTCATTCCCTCGCAGTAAATGCTAGTGCTCCAAGTTTCTTTCTGCCACCTCCCTGGGCGCGCATCCTGAATGTTTACAAACATGATAATAGGTCTATAGCGAATGTAACCGGTTTTATTTTTGTAAATGTTATAGTGACACACGGAGGGTAGGATACACCCACTGGCGTTGGCACGTACTCTTTACTGCGTACACCTGGGTAGCTCATTAGTGGGAGTGCGTTGATAGTCAGCCCTTTAAAAAGGCGTCTGAGTAACTCGTATGACATCCCGAGTGAAGGTGAAGCCTCTGTGGTCTGAGAGCGTTTCCTTTTGTCCCTGGTTGGCCTTCTGTTGGTGAGCTGTTTGTTTTCTTTGTAGCTCTTAGCTAGTTTTAAGTGATCATCTTAACAACAACTGCTTTGATTATTAGAAAGGTGTATGCGTGTGCGCATAAAGTGACAGGTGCCGTTCGCAAAGTGTGCTCTAGCCTGGGTGAGTTGGTGATTTTTAGGGTTTCTCGTTAGTTTTCAATAATAATCTAAAGGATGTTTTTATTATTAGGAAAGTGTGTTTGTGAAGAGGTGAGCGCCGTTCGCAAAATCTGTTCTAGCCTATGAAACTCATCTAGGAGGTAAGAAGTTTGTTTGGATTTCAAAGAAGGGCTCGTTCACTTTTTAAAAATCCTTTTATCTTTCTCTTAAATTTGTATTTTTAGGAGGTGCGGCTTGAAGGTGCTAGCTGTTGTTTCATCGCCTTTATTCGCGGCTGTCTTTTTCTAAAACTGGTCTTATTTGCTGCGACTGCTCTTCGGACATTCCCTTTTTTAATTACTATGGCGAACATTTTATGTAATGTATCTTGCTCTTAATCTACTATCCATGTTCAACGTGATCCTATATGATTCATTGTGAATTCTATGCCCTGTGATTTTTGTGCAGTTTGTTTCCTGTGAGTATTTTTGGCTGTGTATATCCACAGGTGGGCGGAGGAGCTGTAATATTGATGCTGAATTGAAGGGGGGGTGTGTTGAATTGTATGGGTGTAATTTGCCACTTGCTTTAATATTTTGTATACACTGATTTGCTGTGTTTGCTGAGTGTCCCCGTCAGTTAGTGTCATTTATTGCGGTCCATTTGCACCGAAGCTGTTTAATGGGTAACTGTGAGAGCATTTTAAAATTGTTTTAAGGTTGTGTATGCCATACTGAATTTAATAAATTTTTGTATTACGTTTGTAAGTCACGTCTCTGTCTTTAATCAAAAACGAACCAGCAGGGTCCTTCATATTGTTGTAACTTTTTTGTGTTAATCAAACGAGTTTTTTTTTAGCTAGATGTTCCTGGGTAGTAACCTAGGTGGCGTAGTCGGGTTTTAGTAAATTATAGCCAAGGGTTACAATCTTGGCGTAGTCGGCAGGGTCCATTTGGTGTAAAGCAGAGACGTGACCCCAATTTTTATAATTTTCTTTATTATTTTTTTTTTTTTTTTGTGTGTGTGTGTGTGAATTGTTTGTTAGAATTTGGAAACAACAGCTAGCACCAGTATACTGTTTTGTACTTTTTACCTCTCTCTGTCTCATTTTAGACTGTCATTATGGAGGAGGAGATGCAGCAATTGCGAGACCTGGTGGCCCAGCTTAAGGCTGATAATGAGCGCCTTCGTCAAGAACGTTCTGAGGTTCAGGCAGGTCCTAGTGTTGTGCCCTCTGAGCGTACTGGTGGGGGGTTAGGGCCTGATATAGAACCAAGGTCTTCCTCCAGTGGTAATGCAGTAATGACAGAAAGGTTAATTTATGTTCCAAGAGAGAGGAAATGTCCCATTTTTAGAGGCCGCACTGGTATTTCATTGAGTGACTGGTTAGAGGAGGTTAAAACTAGTATGCGTGCACGTCACTTAGCCAGTACTGATAAAGCTCACTTCCTTTATGATCACTTAGAGGGGGAGGCTAGGGAGGAAATAAAATATAGACCACGGGAACATCGGGAGGATCCTGAGAAAGTTATTCAAATACTTTCGGAGTTGTATGGCTGTCCAGATTCCTATATTGTTTTGCAAGAAAATTTCTTTTCACGGCAACAACAAGAAGGCGAAACACTGCAGGAATTTTCACATGCCCTCCTTGCTTTAATGTCCAAAGTAATTAAAAGTGCCCCTAATGGTATGCCCAATTCTGAAACCCTTTTACGTGACCAATTCGTTGAGTACGTTTTAGATTCTGCCCTTCGTAGGGAACTGAAACCGTTTGTACGTCAACATCCGAGAGCAACATTACTTGATGTTAGAGGGGAAGCCATTAGATGGGAACAGGAGGGTATGGCTAGGAGTTCCAGGGGCCGCGGTTTGTCTACCTCCTCTGGAATTCAGTATGGGGTTTATGGGTCTAAATCATATGCAGGCTCTGAGTTAGTTGAGCTGAAAGAAATGCTTAAACGGCAACAAGAGCAGCTTGATCAATTAACTCATAACGTGACTTTGCTGCAGAATGC
The DNA here is from genome assembly GCF_052040795.2 of Danio rerio. NCBI lineage: Eukaryota > Metazoa > Chordata > Actinopteri > Cypriniformes > Danionidae > Danio > Danio rerio. Next base: position 39,798,184 of record NC_141034.1, read on the forward strand.
CCCTAGAAAATTTCAGTCTTCCACTGCTGTTAATCGGGGTGTAGTGATTTGCAGGAAGTGCCAACAGCCTGGTCATTATGCACGGGAATGTAGTTCTCAATCCGTGTCATCAAGAATAAACTCATCGCCTCCATGCCCCCCCCCCCCAGCCTGTTCCGTCAAGGTTGCAGCCCTCAGTTAGTTTTCAGGGAAACTAGAACCTTCTGTTCTTCGGAGCCACTGTTCAGAAGGAAATGTCTTGGGCTCAGATGTTGCATTCCATGCAGGGGACCATTTGGCCCCCCTGTTGTCTCCTTGCCCCCATGTAACTGTTAGTGTGGGTGGGGTGTTAGTTCCCTGTTTACTTGACACTGGATCCATGGTGTCTACCGTTACTGAAAGTTTTTTCTTGCAGAATTTTGAGCCATGGGGTGTAGAAAAATTGCGTTCTTGTCAATGGTTGCAGCTTAAGGCTGCCAATGGCTTAGACATTCCCTATGTAGGCTATTTAGAGCTTGATGTTGAAGTCTTTGGTAAGGTGATTCCAAAACGTGGTGTTCTTGTAGTTAAAGATCCACCAGGGACAACCACCCAAGTGTCCGGTGTATTGGGTATGAACGTTATTCGGGAATGTTACAATGAATTGTTTGGACAATATGGATCAATGCTTTTTGAGACCTCTTTACTGCAACATGCCCCTAATTCCTGGCAGCAAGCCCTACAGACTTGTCACCAAATTCAAGCCCATGCCCCTTTAGATGTTATATCTAGAGTTCGGGTCAGAGGGAAAAGGTGTGTTCATGTGCCTGGTGGCACTTTGAAATTTGTCCCTGCTACTTGTTCACAGCAGTATGGTTGTTCAACTGTGGCATTTGAGCCTTCTAGTGGGGGGTTGGCAGCTGGCCTTTTGGCATTGCCCTCCCTTGTTAAAGTAGCTCGTGGGCAGGTTTATATCCCGGTGATTAATGTTGGGGTAGTTGACGCTAATCTGTATGCTCAAACTGTTCTTGGCACTATTTCCCCCGTCGCTGTGGTGAGTTTGCCCGCAGGTGTAGAGGACTTCCCGTTGGACGTGCAAGCCACAGTCTCTTCCCAGATAATGGTGGGATCTGTACAGGAAAAGATCGATTCTCTTGATTTGACTCCATTGACCCCAGAAGAACAGCGTCAGGTGAGGGCCTTACTGTCAAAGTACTCCTCTGTGTTTTCAGCACATGATGCCGATCTGGGCTGTACTACGCTAATTGAACACGAAATTCCCCTGACTGATGAGGTCCCTGTTAAGCAACGTTATAGACGTATTCCTCCCTCTGAATATGAGGCAGTTAAGGCCCATATTAATCAGTTATTAGAAGCTCAAGTTATAAGAGAAAGTAGCAGCCCTTATGCATCCCCCATTGTCCTGGTAAAGAAAAAGGATGGTAGCCTGCGAATGTGTGTTGACTATAGACAACTTAACAGTAAGACCAGAAAAGACTCCTTTCCATTGCCCAGAATTGAAGAATCCTTGGATGCTCTGTCCGGTGCTAGGTGGTTCACTACAATGGACCTTGCCAGTGGCTATAACCAAGTCCCAGTAGCAGAGAAAGACCGAATGAAAACTGCCTTTTGTACACCTTTTGGGCTATATGAGTGGAATAGGATGGCCTTTGGCCTGTGTAACGCACCTAGTACCTTTCAGCGGTTAATGGAGCGCATGTTTGGTTCGCAACACTTCCAGTCATTGCTCTTGTACCTGGACGATGTTATAGTGTTCTCTTCTACAGTGATTCAGCACTTGGAACGACTAGAGGTGGTCCTGAAACGGTTACAGCGGGAAGGCTTGAAGGCTAAACTAGAGAAGTGTACCTTTTTTCAGCCTGAGGTGAGCTATTTGGGACACTTGATTTCTGATAAGGGTGTGTCTACTGACCCAAAGAAAATAGAAGCAGTCGCGAATTGGCCCACTCCAAGTAAAGTCTCCGAACTTCGTTCATTTCTGGGGTTTGCAAGTTATTATCGACGGTTTGTGGAAGGTTTTGCTAAGTTGGCTGCCCCACTCCATCGGTTGGTTGCGCTGGTGATGGCACCCAAACTGAAAAGTTCAGCACAATCCTGCAAAGAGGCCTGGACTGAGGAGTGTCAACGGAGTTTCGATTCCCTGAAGCAGCGTTTGGTGAGTGCCCCTCTGCTGGCTTATGCAGATTTTTCACTACCGTTCATCTTGGAAGTGGATGCCAGTCACAGTGGCCTAGGAGCTGTCCTGTCACAGGAACAGGAGGGCAGAGTCAGGCCAGTAGCCTATGCCAGCCGAGCGTTGAGGCCTTCGGAGAGGAATCCGTCCAATTATAGCTCTATGAAATTGGAATTCTTGGCCCTTAAGTGGGCCATGACCGAGAAGTTTCGTGAGTACCTACTTGGACATAAATGTATTGTATACACTGATAATAACCCATTGAGTTACCTCCACACTGCTAAACTAGGTGCCTTAGAACAGAGATGGGCTGCCCAACTAGCCACCTTTGATTTCAACATTAAGTATCGTTCAGGGCGTAGTAATCGTAATGCTGACTCCCTTTCACGGCAGTATCCTGCTGTACCTGTGCTGGAAGGAATGATTCCCGGAAGTTCTCTGCCAGAGCCCCTCCTACGTGTGGCCTCTATTAGGCCTCAGAGTGAAGGTACACAGGCCTCTATTACTGCCTTTCCTAGTTATACGCCTGCAGATTTGTGTTGTCTACAGGAAGCCGATTCTGTTCTGAGCGTGTTTCTGGAATGTTGGAAGAAAGGGAAGTACCCGTCAAGTGGAGAGCGGCAGGGGTTGAGCACAGATGTCTGTAAACTGCTGAAGCAGTGGAAGCGCTTAAAGATGAAGGATGGAGTATTGTATCGTCAGTGCCACCATTCCCAGGGTGGTGAGGCCTTTCTTCAACTTGTTCTCCCGGCATCCCTAAGAACCACAGTTCTGCAGCAGCTCCATGATGAGCATGGTCATCAAGGAGTGGAACGTACCGCAGAATTGGTAAGACGACGGTGCTTCTGGCCAGGTATGTCGGAAGATGTGAAGCGATGGTGTCAACAATGTGAGCGCTGTACGATGGCTAAGGATGTGTTTCCTCGGGTCCAGACATATATGGGCCATTTGTTAGCTTCAAGACCTAACCAAATTCTGGCCATTGATTTCACCTTGATTGAACCATCACAGAATGGAATGGAGAATGTTCTTGTCCTGACAGATGTGTTTTCTAAGTATACTCAGGCAGTGCCGACACGAGACCAGAGGGCATCTACGGTGGCAAAGGTGCTGGTTAATGAGTGGTTCTACAAATTTGGCATCCCAAGTCGCATCCACTCAGATCAAGGGCGGAATTTTGAAAGTACCCTCATTCAGCAACTGTGTGAGCTGTATGGCATTGAACGAAGCCGGACTACTCCAGCCCATCCCATGGGCAATGGCCAATGTGAGCGATTTAATCGCACTCTGCATAATCTGCTGCGTACTTTGCCTTCCCCAAAGAAGAAAAATTGGGCTATATACCTTCCACAAGTGGTTTTCTCCTATAACACCACTCCCCACCAGTCTACAGGTGAATCCCCGCATTTTTTGATGTTTGGACAAGACCCACAACTGCCTATTGATTTTCTTTTGGGAAGAGTTGATCCCCCTACACAGGGAAGTGTCCACGAGTGGATTTGTGACCATAAAGACAGACTCCGAGTGGCCTTTGAGGGAGCACGGAGTCGAATAAAACTGGCAGCAGACCGAAGAAAAGAGCGACATGATCGGCGGGTACAAGATGACCCTTTGAAACCAGGTCAGTTGGTGTATTTGCGGGATCTCTGTGTGCGAGGGCGGGCAAAAATTCAAGATCATTGGAGTCCCGTAGTGTACAGAGTGATGCGGGCTCCTATGCCCGGTGGGGCAGTTTACACCATTGCCCCAGTTGAAGACTTGGAGAGAGTGCGGCATGTTCATCGCACCCTATTGCGAGCCCAACCACCTAGGCCCAGTTCAGAGCCTGTTGACTCTCCCCTGTCTGTGTCTGACCAAGTGTCTGTAGCTGACGTTGAAGATGAGCTGCTAGAGGATATGTGGATGCTGGCACCTGCAGTGCAAGAAGTTCTTCCCTCAGTGACCGTACCAGCTGCTGCCAACTCCTCTTTGAATGATACTTTCAGTCAGCCTCAAAGTCCTGAAGGTGCCTCTAAGTCGTCCAGTGGGGTCCCTACCCCAGAGTCTGTGGATCATGGCCCCGGATCAAGTGATCTGGCCATGACCGTAGAGGACAGGAGTATCACTACAAGGGCACCTCTGCGGCGGACCACTCGAGCAACAGCAGGCTACCATTCTAATGTGCACCATCTGCCAGAGACAGTGGGGGGTAGTATGAGGGGTATTATGGGTTCCCTGGTCTCGAATAATGTTGCTGTCAATCTTTTTAGGCCTTGGAGTTAATATCGTCGGGGCGACGATTTCAAAACTAGGGGGTAGAATGTAACCGGTTTTATTTTTGTAAATGTTATAGTGACACACGGAGGGTAGGATACACCCACTGGCGTTGGCACGTACTCTTTACTGCGTACACCTGGGTAGCTCATTAGTGGGAGTGCGTTGATAGTCAGCCCTTTAAAAAGGCGTCTGAGTAACTCGTATGACATCCCGAGTGAAGGTGAAGCCTCTGTGGTCTGAGAGCGTTTCCTTTTGTCCCTGGTTGGCCTTCTGTTGGTGAGCTGTTTGTTTTCTTTGTAGCTCTTAGCTAGTTTTAAGTGATCATCTTAACAACAACTGCTTTGATTATTAGAAAGGTGTATGCGTGTGCGCATAAAGTGACAGGTGCCGTTCGCAAAGTGTGCTCTAGCCTGGGTGAGTTGGTGATTTTTAGGGTTTCTCGTTAGTTTTCAATAATAATCTAAAGGATGTTTTTATTATTAGGAAAGTGTGTTTGTGAAGAGGTGAGCGCCGTTCGCAAAATCTGTTCTAGCCTATGAAACTCATCTAGGAGGTAAGAAGTTTGTTTGGATTTCAAAGAAGGGCTCGTTCACTTTTTAAAAATCCTTTTATCTTTCTCTTAAATTTGTATTTTTAGGAGGTGCGGCTTGAAGGTGCTAGCTGTTGTTTCATCGCCTTTATTCGCGGCTGTCTTTTTCTAAAACTGGTCTTATTTGCTGCGACTGCTCTTCGGACATTCCCTTTTTTAATTACTATGGCGAACATTTTATGTAATGTATCTTGCTCTTAATCTACTATCCATGTTCAACGTGATCCTATATGATTCATTGTGAATTCTATGCCCTGTGATTTTTGTGCAGTTTGTTTCCTGTGAGTATTTTTGGCTGTGTATATCCACAGGTGGGCGGAGGAGCTGTAATATTGATGCTGAATTGAAGGGGGGGTGTGTTGAATTGTATGGGTGTAATTTGCCACTTGCTTTAATATTTTGTATACACTGATTTGCTGTGTTTGCTGAGTGTCCCCGTCAGTTAGTGTCATTTATTGCGGTCCATTTGCACCGAAGCTGTTTAATGGGTAACTGTGAGAGCATTTTAAAATTGTTTTAAGGTTGTGTATGCCATACTGAATTTAATAAATTTTTGTATTACGTTTGTAAGTCACGTCTCTGTCTTTAATCAAAAACGAACCAGCAGGGTCCTTCATATTGTTGTAACTTTTTTGTGTTAATCAAACGAGTTTTTTTTTAGCTAGATGTTCCTGGGTAGTAACCTAGGTGGCGTAGTCGGGTTTTAGTAAATTATAGCCAAGGGTTACACATAGATGAATCAGATTAGACCATTAGCATCTACCCAAAACTGACCAAGGAGTTTTGACAATTTTCCAATTTAAAGTTGGACTCTTCTGTAGCTATGTTGTATTTTCTAGTCCGATATGGTTCAGTAAATATTGAAAACTGTTCTGAATTACCTCACAAAAGTCTTCATGGTTGCAAGGTGTGCTCCCTGTGCAAGCAGGTGGTCACGGTGGAATTTAGCCATTTTTCAGGCACTGTGTAATATCATTGTACCATCTGCAGCCATGGTACGACAGCTTGATTATTATGCCAGAATAACAGTATAGTTCTTACTTTTTCATTTTATGTCAGTCTTAGTACATAATGTAACTACAGAAATGTCACTCTCTTTTTTTTAACAATTTTGTGCAAGATACTAATGGTCTGATCTGATTCAATGAACTATGCTAAGCTAAGCTAAGCTAAGCTAAGCTAAAAGTGCTCCTGTCAGACCCAGAAAAATGGTATACAACTGTTTTAAGAGAAATCTGTTACGATCAACAAAGGTAGTTTATTTGACCAAACTCTTTAAGTCATTTTAAAAGCTTGAAGTTTAAAGGTTTTACGTTTAAAACTAGTTTTAAAAGGTGGAATTGTGAAGGTTTTAGTCCTTCACTTTTTTATTTTGCTAATATATTAAAATCTTACATTCCAAACACATTTTATCATGTCACTAGCACACTTCATCTCCTTGCTAAACTGCTAATATGCCGATAACATTTTCACATGGTGCTAGCATGTTGTTTCCATTTCTAACATGTGGCAAAATTTAATATGTCTTGGTAACAAAATTAGCATGTTTCTAACATGTTTTCAAAAAAGTTTGAATGACTTGCATATCTGGAACCAGACTTCCAGGTTTTCTTTCAGTGCATCACATCATGGTAAGATTTTCCACCTGAGGATGTGATTTTCCACTACACGTGAGACGCACATTGAATTATGGAATTGTGTGGCCTTGACCATCCTGCCGTCTCGTCTACAGCAACACTTCAGAAAGTCAAAGCTCACTTATATTAGCTTAGTTTAGATTATGAAAACAGTATCAGTCGTATTAACCTTCCAGGACCTTGAATACATATAATGTGCATATGAAGCACATGCATTATTCATAGACTTGAGGCAAATACAGTACAGTCTACACTTTGCCCTCTATCTGTTCTAATTGGACATGACAGATTAAGGCTTTCCAAGACAAATGGCCTTTTCCCTGCCCCGTTGGAATAAGCTTGTTATCAAATCTAACACACACACACACACACACACACACACACACACACACACACACACGTGAGACAATGTGAATGTAATGTTTTCTGTGGTAAGAGCACAGGATGTTCTAGAAAGAGAGATTACAGACCCTGCCTTTAAGAGCAATGAATATTCTGGGCTAAATGGAATCAAACCACTGACTTGTTACTTTCGGTGCAGTTTCAGCATGGCTTTGAAGAATAATATGGTACATTGAATTTAAGGTTTTGATTTATATATATAAATCTGTGATCTTAAGTTCTGAATAGTTCCAATTTTGGCATAGACTCAAATATATATATACTACTTTATATTACTTTTTCCCTATATTTATTAGCCTATATATATATATATATATATATATATATATATATATATATATATATATATATATATATATATAAGGCTAATAAATATAGGAAAACAGTAATCATGCAATCAAATTTTATTTTGCATAGAAAAACTGTTTATATACATTGACATAACATCTTTACATTTAATCCTTTGAAATTTGATCCTTCTATTGTGCAAAGATGCCTTAAAAATTAAGCGGCCCTACAGTTTTCAATATTGTTAATAATCGGAAATGTTAATCAGATCACCATATTAAATATCATAATGCTTTTCAAATATTTTCCAAGTGATGTTTAAGAGAGCAAGGACTAAAAGATGAACGCAAAACTTTCCATCTGGAGCTCGTTCATATGACACTTGTAAACAATCGCTCCATTGGCCTTTCGGCTCTCAGCACCACCCACGCTAGTCACCATTACCCAAGCCGACCAAACACAGAGATTGTGCTACGTAGTTACGTTTTTTGAGGTGTGGGGGTCAGCGTCGGCATCAGCCACGGCGATGGCTATGTGACTGCACAAAGGCTGTGTCGGACCATAAGTGTGCGTTTGACTCAAAACTATAAATCAACCTTTACGGTATGTTTTGTGGTACAATCCAGATAAACGTCTTTAGATTTAAGTTGATTGAACATACAACTAATAAGTTGTCTGACCAAAAAAAAGAAGTGTATTGTTTCAGCTTATTTTAAATAAGTAGCTTAAGCTAGCAGCAAACGTAATATTTTGGAGTGCTCCCCCATCTGCTTGTGCAAACCTCAATTTAATTTGACGATTTGCTATCGGGCTTGTTGTGTTCAGACACACAGAGCAAGAGTTTTGGCAGTGTAGGAGAGCTTCTGTATAATAAAAACCAATCAATGGCTTACATAAAACTATTATCAAATTAAGATTTGAAAAAAAAAAAAAAACAATTTTAAAGTGACAGTTCACCTAAAAATGCCAGTTTGTTGTTAAATTACCCTCATGTCATATAAGATTTAGGGGACCTTTTTTTCTTCAGTAGAGCATTAAATAAGTTTTTTATCTGAAACTTGGGGATTAATAAAATGCAAATCAATGGTCATCAGCATTTTGTGAACACCCCCCCCCCAACACAAACCAAAGTATGCAAAAAAATTAAAAGGAATGTGGCTCCTGATGATACACTGAGATCTTACAAAGTGAACCGATCAGTCTGATCAAGAAGTTAAACATTAGTTACAACATCATTACCTTTAATCCAAAACCTCAGCAAACAGCCTTGAGTGCATTCACAACAGTCTGGAGCACAAGATTCATGTCACATTATGATGTCTGCGCTAATGCAAACTCATCCATGAGCTAACATGGTTTGTGTACTTTTTTTGGTTATACAGGTATTAGCATCCAGGATAATCACAAGCATGTACCATTTTTGATGAGCAATGCAACATGTCATCTATCTCCGTAAACAAACTGCGGCAGCTCACAGTGTCTGCACATACAGTTGAAGTCAGAATTATTAGCCCTCCTGGATTATAAGCCTTCTGTATATTTTCCCCCAATTTCATTTTAACGGAAAAAAAAACACATTTATAAATATAATAGTTTTAAAAACTAATTTATAATATATAATTTCTTTTATCTTTGCCATGATAACAGTAAATAATATTTAACTATCCTTTTTAAGACACCAGTGTGTTCAATTAGGGTTAAAGCTAAACTGTGCAGAGCTGCATCCCTCCAGTAACTGTATTTGACACCTGTGTTCGAGACCAGGGATGTCCAAACTCGGTCCTGGTGTTCTGCATATTTTAGTTCCAACCCCAATTAAACACACCTGAATAAGCTAATCAAGCTAGAAACTTCCAGGGACATATGTTGAAAGAAGTTAGAGCTAAACTATGCAAGACACCGGCCCTCCAGGACCAAGTCTGAACGTTCCTGTTCTAGACAATTGTGGAAAAAAATTAAATAAAATGCTTAAGTGGGCTAATGATATTGACCTTTTAATAGTTTTTAAAAATTAAAAAACTTCTTTTATTCTAGCCAAAATAAATAAGACTTTCCTTAAAAAAAAAAAAATATTATAGGAAATACTGTAAAAAATTCCTTGCTCTTGTGGTCTCATTTTATCTGTTACACTGTAAGCTATGACACCGCCTTGCTTTTTACTACAAAGAAGCCGTTTTTGCACGTAAGTAACATAGTAAGCAATGTATCCAACAGGTCTCCGTAAGAAACTCTGACATAAATAAATAGCCATTCATTATTCAACACTATTGTGTCGGTGGACTACAGTAAATTTGTTCAATGGGGTGTTGATCTAGGGACTCTTAAGGTCTTTGCACACTGAAGTCCGAAATTTTAAGATGTAATTTTTTAATATTCATATGCAAAAAATTCCTCATGTAAACAAACCCTGCACACTGAGTCTGATGCGTTCTAATCAATCTATTACAAAACAAAACAAAACATTTCAGAGTCGATTTAAGCTGTGAAACATTATTCTCCTTTCTCTTCTCCAAAGTGGAACAAGGAAGAAGAATAGGCTGTGTTCATCCAATACTAGACTACATAGAGAGGAAGGAGAATTATCCTCATCAAAGAGCTCCGCTAGATTATCCGCAAATGCAAAGTTTATATCAGGATATCAGTGGAATTTTGACCCATTGCTTATGATTGTTCACACGTTTACATATGGAAACAAATCTTGAACAGACACTGGCAGTACCTATAGACATTATAATAGATGATGGCCGCATTGATGTATCGGAGCAATCGATTAAAGCGGACCAGGAGGTGATTATGTCAGTGCGTCAAATGTATATACACACACAGTGTGTGTCATCTGAATGCACAAAAAATGATTTCGGACTGTTCAGAATGTTTCGGAGGCAGTGTGTCAGTACGATTCACACAATGTGAGCTCGAATTTAATTTAATTTAAAATTATTGACGAAAATTTTGAATTTAATGTGCAATACCAAGTTGGGAAAAGTCCTTTCCTTGTGGGACATCCATGATTTGCGGGAGTTGGGTGGTGGTGCAATGTATTTGAAGAGCGCCGGAGGGGGTTGCACAACGTACAACGAGCGGGGAAGAATACATTGGAGAGGGGTGCGCGACATATTTGAGGACCGGGGGAAAGACGCGCGATTTACGAGAGATTATCATTCTTCTGCTGGCATTCAGAAGTCCCTATGCATATGCGGGAGACTTCTGGGAGACTTGGGATGCCTGTAACCTATACTTTCCAAGATAACCTATGATCTTGTTATTAGCATGATATATACTCTATATCTAATAAGCATTTTCTGTACAACTTACACAGATTTAGCAAATAGATTCTTTATAAGCTTTCCATTGACAAACTATAGCTACAATGGCTGCTTGAGGGTTCCAGCTTTAGACTGATGCATAGTCTTTCAAGATTACTTGTGTTCTTTTTGAAGCAATCTATTCGTTAACACTGACATGCAAAAACAGCACCCCAGTGCGCCCACGTGCTGGCTAAAAGAATTTAAACATTATTTGGAAAGTATGGAAAAAATATATATATATATCACAGGAGTGCTAATAATTTTGACTTCACTGTACATTATTATACACTCACCATGTAATAACTGGGTCAATAATTCCTTGAAGATTTACTCTATAAAAATATGACGATGATCTGAACTGACAGAAATTTCAAGACATACACATTGTTTAGCACCCACAAATGAGTTTCATGTAGAGAAATGTCATGCTTTACATTTCTGTGTGCTGTTTAACAATATCAAGGCACTTCTTTCTCATCCACATGACATCGACAAAATCCCGATTCTCATCCCTTTCTGTCAAGCCCCACAGAAATGAGCCTTTCTTCCTTTAAATATGATCTCAAAGCCTGCTTACGGTAGGTGGCTTTTTAAATTGGTTTGCCAAGTGTGAGGAATTTGTGATCAAAGTATAAAAAACAAAGTCACAAAAACATTACATCAAAGAATAACAGTCTGACAAAATGACAGCGGGAAAGGTCATCTAAGGCGGATTAAAGACGACGATGCAAATAATGCTGCATGTCTTGTTTACTCAGCTCCTTTTTATCCCAGCCAGTCAAAACTGAATTTGTTATGACATTAACACACACAAGGTCTACATTTTTTTCAGCAATGGGATGCTTTATGTTGCATGCGATTGAGATCAATAAGAATGTTCAAGGAATGCTGAGAGTAACAGATGATTTACTCTTTAAAACGCTTGTGAAAATCAAGCTTTTGAATGGCCGACTGACATAAAAGATGATCTGAAAGGTCTTAAAGAGATAGTTAACCCAAAAATGAACAACCCAGGCTCATTATTGATACGTACCCCAATATACATTTCTGGAGAGCATGAAATACATCCCAGGAGTTACGTTTTTTGCAGTTTTTGTTTTTGCAAATCCATCAAAGGCCGCTGTGTACGCTTTTTCAGATCTCAAATTTCTCTCACGAGTAATTTTCGTGCCTGCTGTTCTCGTGTAAATACACCAGAGGCAGCTGTCGACTGACTGACCGACCAACCGATCTCTCCACCCTCCTACTTCCCTGAACCTAAGCAATAGTGTTTTCAAATGTATCGATTGACTCGCCCACGCCTTCCCTAAACCCAACCAACAGTGTTTTCCAAAGCAAGCCTGATTTTTACCACATTTTCATCTCTTACCATGTTCTCACCCTGTTATTTACTTGTTTACTTTATTTAACTTGCTTTCTGGCCAAATGTAGCTCTGGCTGCATAATTTGCACTCTCTAGAAAGGTATATGGGGGTACATTTTCACAATGAGCCTGTGTTGAAAATAAAACTTCATCATTTACTCTCCCTCATGAGATTTGACACCTTTAGGAGTTTTTTTTTTTTTTAAATAGAAAAGAAGACAATTTAAAAAACAATCAACTTTCATAGTAGGACAAACAATACTATGGAAGTCAATCAGTGCCACCTACCAGCATTTTTCTAAATATCTTCCTTCGTTTTCAACAGAAGAAAGAAACTGAAAAAGGTTTTGAACAAGTGAAGGGTGAGTAAATGATGGCGGAATTGTAATTCTTAGGTAAAATGCTATCAATTTAATACAGAATCATTTAAATTGTATCATGCTCTCAATTGCTGAAGTTAGATTGCAGTTAATAGCTCATTGTTTATAGGGAATCGCAATTTTGTAACAATTATTTGAGCAGACCAATGCATTCATTTGTCATTTGGAAAACCACAACAATTTAGTTAACTGTTTAATGGTAGATGAATAAGGTACTGGCTGTTCCAATGTCCCTTTAACTTCTAAAAAGTCTATTTACATGAACATCTAACAGAATATTTTGTCTCCAGTCAGAATGACGATCTCAACACGCAAATAAAAACACAAGAAATGTATAAATGTCTCTACAAAAAGAGTGACTAATACTGAAAATACTAGCGATTATGAAAAAAAGGGAAAAGTGATTCTTATATACCCCAAACTTTTAGTACCAGAAACTGTAACGACATATAGGATAAGTCAACAGATCACAATATTAAATGTATTTACACAAAGATTCGCTTTAGTGTTCTCATAGTTCAAAGTGAATGAGCAAAAGATGCAGGCATGATGTTCATCGCTCTTGGGATAGTCTTTATGAGCTATTAATCATTTCAGTTTCATGATGAGTAGGTGACGGAGTGCTGGTTTATAACACAGTGTTATTTGTTTCTTTGGGACGTTGAGGATATTGTCCACACCACCTCAAAACTTATTGCTGAAAGCAGAAACATAGTCAAGGTCCTTTAATATATTAAGTTGTAAAAAAAATAATAATTAAAAAAACACGCCAAATACACTTGTTCCCCAAGTAAAAGCAACCTCAAGTTATCCTGGAATACCTCATTTCCTGATCTGCTCTATATACGTGAACTGAAAAAAGACCCACAAATGTACACATTGTTCACAAACCTCCACACACACAGAGAATGCAAGAGCGTGTCCAATTTCCCTCCAAATATTCCATGCTATCATAAGGCCAATGGAAACTTCTTTATGGGTCAATCCTTTATGGATTTGCGAGGCCAAAAGGAATGGAACCGCAGGCTTAGATGAGTCAAGATGAAAAAAAGAAGGCATCCAGTGCTGGGTTTCATTAGTTTGCAGCATCTTTCGCTCATTTATGCACAAAGCAGGGGTATTTCCCTAGGTGAGTCTGCGGGGGGCCGGTGTGCGTCTTCTCTCTGGGACTGATTTAGTCAGAGTCATTTTTACACACACAGTTACACTCCTCATGGTGCTCCAGAGGGACGTCTGCTAGGGTTTTCTGCAGTCCCCGACCCCCTGTCCTGTGCTTCAGCATCAGAACCTGCACAACAACAGTCAAACAGAGAGACGGAGAAAGAAAGAGAAAAGACAGAGCACTTAAATGCAACATAATGTTACCATTTTCACACAGTGGGTTTCTTTCTCTGTCAGTCCACATCATGATTTAACAATCAGTTTTCATTTATAAATACTATATTTTTAAAGAATCTTATGTTAAAACTGTACTTAACAGTAGGGCTGGGACTCTTTAGGAAGTTAACGATCCAATTCTGAGAGTCACAATCTAAAACAGCTCTTTAATTACATTTCCCCCCTATTTCTCGTGATTTACAACTTCACAATTTAATCAGAATTTGAGTTTCTATATGCTTTTGTTTTATGACCAGAACTTCAGTATGACAGCATTGCCATTTTAAAAAGAATTTATTTTATTAAAAGCTTTATTCAGATATAAACAATTAAAAAATAAATATAACATGACCAATAAAGAATTCGTTAGTTATTTGCAATTAAAGGGCAAATAAAGCACTCATTCAAGTTTTCATAATTTTGTACTCTGGAAAGAAAATATATTAAATAAACTCAATTAATGTAACCATTTAGAAGAAAACAGCTTTACTATAGATTTTAGAGCTAGGGCACTGCCATCTTGTGTATGTCGCTGTGTCTGATGTCACAGGGTTGGTTCCGTTCCCTCAGCTGAACAGATAAAGCGGAGGTAATGGACTGAACACGGAGACTGTAAAGTCTAATTTAACCCAATACATGAAGTTGTGGGTGTGGAGCTGATGCAAATACAAGCATCAGATGTGTGTCTAATATAAAAATATGTATTTATTCTATTTTTTTTCTTTTTTCCTTTTTAATTACCGATCATTTGATGCGCTTTAGTCCACTCTCTGTATTATGCTGCCTGACTGACTGTATCGGTATTTGCATTAAAAAAAGTTAATTCAGAATGAACAAACTCTGAAGGTAACATTAAAAACACTATTAAAACACCATTACAAAGAGCAAATATGAACAACAAACAGTACTCATTCCATAAAAGGGAGCATTACAAGTTTGCAATTTGTTTATGACATTAAGAATAAAGTTATGAAATAATACCTATGTACAATTGAAGGCAAAATCATTACCACTTGTGTGACAAAACACAGGAATAAAAAATAAATATAACTCAATAAATAAGAGACTTAAATTCATCATCACCTAAAGGGAAAAATTACAAAACTTTTAATTCTCCGATCCTCCTCACCTGTTCTAAACCTGTTTGAGTTTCTTTCTTCTGTTGAACACAAAAAATCAGCAGCCAGTGACTTCCAAATAGCCTTCACAATATTTTGTTTTGTGTCCAACAGAAGAAAAAAAAATCATTAAATTTTAAAACTATCTGAGCATGAGTAAAAGCTGAAGATATTTTTATGTTTGGGTGAACTATACCTTTAAGAACAGAGTGACTGTGCTAATTTTCAGGTAATAAATAATAAATAAGAAATCACTGGAAAATACTGGGGATCTCTGGATATAGTTGTTTGTTTGTGCAAAATCTCATTCTTTTATCATCAAATTTAATTTAGAGCCTGTTTTCCATATAGTAACAAATATAGTACCATCTTCTATGATTATATAAATGCTGGAATTTAAACATTTTAACTCCAGAGTTCAGAAATTAATATTTGGTGAATAACCCTAAAACACATTTGTTATTAATAATAAAAAAAATTACATTTTTAAAAAAAGGTGCCATTTATTAAATGTAAAAAAAGGTTAAATTGTTAAATATTTATTAAAACGTTAAATGACTGCTTTCTTATTGTATATAGTTTAAATTTTTTTTTACCCCAGTCATTATTACTTTTATTACTATTTCCATTAATAATAATAATAATAATAATAATAATAATAATAATAATAATAATAATAATAATAATATTAGAGGCTCTAAAGACTGGAGTAAAGAAGCGGAAAAGTCATTTTTAAAATCACTGGAATAAATTATTAGATCAAATTACAAACTATGGGCCACTGGTTCGAGCCTCGGCTGGGTCAGTTGGCATTTCTGTGTGGAGTTTGCATGTTCTCACCATGTTCACGTGGGTTTCCTCCGGGAGCTCCCGTTTTCCCCACAAGTCCAAAGACATGCGCTATAGGTGAATTGGGTAAGCTAAATTGTCTGTAGTGTATGAGTGTGAATGAGTGTGTATAGATGTTTCCTAGTTACAGGTTGCAGCTGAAAGGGCAACCCTGCGTAAAACATAAGCTGCATAAGTTAGAGCTTCATTCTGCTGTGGCGACCCCTGATTGATAAAGGGACTAAGCCAAAAAGAAAATGAAAGAATGAATAATAGTAATAGTAATAATAATACTAATAATGAATAATTAACAGATTGATTTCTGAAGGATCATGCAACTCTGAAGACTGGAGTAATGAAGCTTGGTATAAATTATTAAATTAAATTATAAACTACTGTTAAACAGTTATTATATAATGCAATAACATTTCACAATTTGCACTGTATTTTTGATAAAACAAACACTTGGTGATTAGGAGAAGCTCATTTTAAAACATTTAAAAATCCTCCTGACCCCAAACTTTTGACCGGTAGTGTATATATAATATTGCAGCATGTGCTAGCTTGATATCTGAATTCACCATAAATAGGAGAGATATTATGAGGAGATGCTTCTTTTTTGCATATAAGACACAGGTTATTTGTGAAAGAAACCTAATATTGTGAAATGTGAAGTGTAATGGAAGGCCTCTGATCTCTGCTTTACCTCGTGATATTTTTTGGCCACTTTGGTGGGTGAGCACTGGCAGTCGTAGCAGTTGTAAGAACAGCAGGCGCAGTTTCCACCACAGCGCTTCACCAGCAGGCAGCTGGGCCAGAAGATAGCATCTGTCCTTTTCAGCTCCTCGCGCAAAGACACTGAGAAATTACGAGGAGTGCAACTATAGAGCCGCACGTCCTCACGAAGCAGATTCAGATCCACCGCTCCTACAGAAACAGAAAGACACAACCTATTATTAAGCCAAACCCATGTTTCGGGTGACTCCAATTGCTTGTAAATGCAGGATCTGCACCTCTGGATTTCTTCTGGTGGAAGAAGGATTTGCCCAGCACCTGCCAGGTGGGTTTGTAGAGGTCATCCATGTCCAGCTGCCAGCGCTCGGGCTCCAGGTACTTCATCACCTCCTCCATGGTGTTGAACGCAGACACGGCTTCAGTCAGATCCTCCACAGGCTGCATCCACACAGGCATCACCGCTGGGGCCTCGGGCTCCGACTGCCTCTGAACACACAAACACACCACAATGTCAGTCATTTCAGCTCTAAAAAGTGAGTTTTAATTGCTCCGTTCAACCGAATATATTTTTTAGATTATTAAAAGGGATTGCTTTACATAGTTAGCTGTGTAAAGAAAACAATGAAAAAACTAGGGAGAATATCGCTTAAAGCACAGGTGTAAAACTCAGGAGGGCCGCAGCTCGGCACAGTTTAGTTCCAACCCTAATTAAACACACCTGATCAAACTAATTGAGTCCTACAGGAATGTTTAAACCTCCAGGTAAAGTTGCGACCACACTGCACTTTTCTCTCCATAGACTTCCATTCATACGCACAGGAATGCATCAGACCGGAAACGCAAGTTCGTGGGGCAACTTTCGTATTTCGCTGCGTTGGAAAGTTTAAGCTTGGTGAACTCTGACTTGTGAAATTGCATCATATGATTGCGTGAGACCAATCGAGGATCAAAACATGACCTCTCTGAACAGAAATTTAAAACATGGACCCATCGCTCGCTTTTTAAAATGTCTAATCATTTTGTTTAATCCCGTCCCTTTTCACAGCACCGTACAACAGAATTTCGCATGAACAAACTCTAGTGTGTCCACAGCTTAATGCCGAGTTCAGACTGCATGACTTTAGCCCCGATTTTGACTCACCGACAAGTTGAGACATCGGCGACAAATGCCTGAAATCACAGTCAAATCGGTGCTCATGCACGAGAGTGACAATCACACAGTATGAACTATCAAAGATGCGATCTGAGAGAATCACAGATGAGTTGCCGATGCCTGTGAGATATTTGGAATGCTAAATATCTGGAGCTGTCGGCAATTCAAATCATGCCTTGTGAAATGAGTTTTGACTGAAAAAAACATCAGTTATTAGAAATGAGCTTTTAAAACTATTATGTTTAAAAATGTGTTGAAATAATCTTTCCTCTGTTAAACAGTAATTGGGAAAAAAATAAACAGGGGCGCTAATACTTTTGACTTCAACTGTATGTACATGTAAACACACTTACATAACACGTCATGGATATACAGTGTATACATACACACATACATCCCAGCAAGCATTGTTTGTTTTTAAAAGATGTCAAATAGATGTCTAATAGACATCTAAATAGTAGTCTTGGCTAAAACAAGGCTAAATTTGGGCTGTCAGTGAAGATATAATAGACGTCTAAGAATAGCACAAATCTAGACTAGTCGTCAAATAGACAGATTAGACAGACTTTATATATTACATGTACATTTGATTGAAAGCGGTCTATGTTTAGATGTCTATTAGGCGTCTATTAAACACAAAATTGTTTGCTGGGATCTTAACTACAGTTAAGGTACATTATTACCCCCACACCTGCCTTTTTACATGGAACATTGCATCAGAAGATAATTTAAACAATACACAATTGTTCATTATACCAAATTACCAATTAACAAGGTACCTCATTGTTGTGCTAGACGCATGAATATATTACACCGGCTTATTCACAGGATCAATTATCCAGTCCCCAAACAACTTCACCCTGTGTGAACCCAAACACACAATTAAAGATGTATGCCGGGCAGCGACACTGATACCTATGGTGTCGGGCAAGCTGCAGGAAGCCACATTTCTGCACTCGACTCAACCCTGCTGCACCGCCTCAGGTGCTGCGAGATCTGTCAACATGTCCTTTTTTCCAGCAGCTTAATTCGGGCATACTAACATAATCCCCAGTGAATGACACGAGCAGTGCTGTGCTCTGAAACCAGCTAACAAGTGCGGAGTGAGTTGGCCTGGTTACCATTGTGCAAAGGACAAGGTGTCAGTGGAAGGCCTGTGATTTCTATGATGATAAAAAATGCATTGCTACTGTGAACAAAGCAGTAAACGAGGTCACCAAGACGGACTGATTGAGGACAGCAGAGTCAAGCACTGGAAATAATACAGAGCCAACCTGCCAGTCAGAACCACAATACTGCATGTGGATATTTGAGCAAGCAATGACAACCCTGTTTAGTGTCACAAAAGCATGTTATTAGTTGAAGGTCAAATAATACTTAAAATGTGTACATACAGTTGAAGTCAAAACTATTTGCCCCCTTTGAATTTTTTCCCAAATTACGTTTAACAGAGCAATTTTCACAGAATGTCTAATAGTATTTTTTCTTCTGGATAAAGTCTTGTTTGTTTTATTTTAGCTAGAATTAAAGCAGTTTTTAATAATAATAATAAAAAAACTTAAGGTCAAAATTATTAACCCCTTTAACCAATTTTTTTGATAATCTACAGCAGGGTTTTTCAATCTTTTAGGACACCCCCAACCCCCTTCAGCTTTAAATATGAAAAAATTATCAAAACTCTCTGGTCATTTATTATGCGAGCTGCTGTTGTTCAAATTCGTTTCAATAATCTATGCTAAGCTACCCTAAAAGCGATTCTGCCAGACCCAGATATCGGCTGAATGGATTCAAAAATAGTAAAACTGAACTGTTAACACCAGAGGAATTGTAAAATGAGCCTATTATCATATTGTTCCAATAAAATAACACTTTACTCAAATATAGTACATGACTAATAAATCTAGCTCATTCAGAGAGACTGAGAATTGTAAATATATATATATATATATATATATATATATATATATATATATATATATAATGTAAAAATGCACACCACACAATCACTGAGTAGCTTAGTCAAATTCATGGACTAATGGACTCATTCTAATGAATCCTTGGGTGAATCTGACTCGCTGAACAGCAAGTCACCATAACTTTTCCTCACTGACATGACTAAAATGATTGTTTTGTGCACTTAAATATATCATAAATCACTGCGGACTTGAATCAACTGACACATCAAGAGTTGTTCAATCATGTTTTTTGGGTAAGCTCTCAAGAGCAGTTACAATTAGCTCTTAAAAGTGTATATTCAGCTATCCTTCAATGCAGAGAACTGGCTTCTAGCTTTGGCAATGGTCAGCAGTGGGGAATGGAAACCATTAACAGCTTGTGAATGTGAGGCAGTCTTTCAAACTGTCAATTAAAGATCCTCTGAGCCCTGCTCTATAAAGCCAGAGCCAAGAATCCTAACTGAGGTGGATAAAACAGCACTCATCCAGCTTTTCTCACAACACTGAGGAAATACAGGACATTTTCAGACATACAACACATAATTATATCACATATTGCAACGTACCTTAATAGAAAATGAATTGATAGAACATTTCTATTATCTATCAGGTAAAAAGTGTCTTTAAAATGGTGTGCAAATAAATAACTTAAATGTGGGACTATGATCAAATATTAAAATTGAATTACTAAGTTATAAAATTATAATTAGAAATAAAAATTTACAAAAATGTTTTTTACCCAACTTGTCTGTCTTACAGGTATGTCACAATTACGATAAGTTGTCAAATAATTATGATATAATATAATATAATATAATATAATATAATATAATATAATATAATATAATATGATATAATCATTCATTCATTTTCTTGTCGGCTTAGTCCCTTTATTAATCCGGGGTCGCCACAGCGGAATGGACCGGCAACTTATCCAGCAAGTTTTTACACAGCGGATGCCCTTCCAACCGCAACCCATCTCTGGGAAACATACACACACAAACACACTCATACATTACGGACAATTTAGCCTACCCAATTTAGCTGTACCGCATGTCTTTGGACTGTGGGGGAAACCGGAGCACCCCGGAGGAAACCCATGCGAACGTAGGGAGAACATGCAAACTTCACACAGAAACACCAACTGAGCCGAGGATCGAACCAGCGACCATCTTGCTGTGAGGCGAACGTGCTACCCACTGCGCCACCCTAATATAATATAATATAATATAATATAATATAATATAATATAATATAATATAATATAATATAATATAATATAATATAATATAATAGTTATGATCACCAGCAATTGAGCAGTTGCAGATTGCTGGTGATCACAACAAAAAAAATCAGTGATGTGTTTGTGTGTTTGTCTGAATTATTGTTAGCTGTGTAGATTGCTGCAAGACATTATGGTAGTTGTAGTTCTGTTCAGTGGCCGAGTTGTAGTTCTCCAGTGATCTGCAAATGTTCAATCGCTGGAGATCATAACAATAATATATGTCAGTCAAATGCCGAGTCAGCAGGTCTCGAAACACTTCTGAAATGACAAATGTTTTGAATTGCTTTAGTCATGTGGCCTGGTGTTTCTAAATCTCGACACTGTATCGAAACGTCAGTTTCAGGGCAGCAATCCCTAATTGAAACTGAATATCAAGACTTTCTCAAATAATTGGATTTAGATCAAGCAATTATAAACAGACATTTAAATAATAAT
Source organism: Danio rerio (assembly GCF_052040795.2). Classification (NCBI taxonomy): domain Eukaryota; kingdom Metazoa; phylum Chordata; class Actinopteri; order Cypriniformes; family Danionidae; genus Danio; species Danio rerio. Next base: position 39,819,445 of record NC_141034.1, read on the forward strand.
CATGACATGTATTCATGATTTACTTGACAAAAAAAGCAGTACATTATATCTTTATTATGTTAAAAATGTAAGTGACTGTACTTCAACAAGTTAAATTATTTTAATAAATAATATTCATAAACATGATAAATGTCACAGCTTCTCAAATCTGCCAATACAGCACACAGCAAATCAATCACACTTAAGGTGCCTTTCCTGCAACACATCCTCTCCTTGTTGTCAAATTTCATAGCAGATGCATTATTTTGCCCATAATAATTTACCTTGAAAAATCAATGGCCTCATTTATGTTCTGTAGCCTGACAACATGACGTTTCAAATTGTTAGCAGGTTGCAGCTGTCTGTTCGACTACAAGGGCTACAGCAGATGGACATGAGCGCACAGAGTCAGACGTCTGCCAGTAGCCCGTCTCGACACGCATAAGAGCCTGTGTTTCTGGAGAAAACCAAATAACAGTGCAGAGTTCTCACTCAAAAATGTGTGTGATTCACTGTGGATGTGTTTTGGTGAAGGCCGTGTTTGGTGGGACGCCAATCATACACAGTGGTCGTAAGAAGAGGAGAAGAGAAATGAAGTGACTGGAGACGGTTCCACTCATCCAGCTCGGATTGTTCAATAGGCATTGTGTTTGAAATCATACGCCTTTTGTAATTCAATAATCCTTTGTGGTTGTTCTGAACAAATGCTGCTGAGAGGAAAAGTCCGGCTAACAAACCCCCCCATCTATAGTTACTGTAAAAACAAGCAGCAACGACAAAAGGTGCTTATATACTGCTTTCACGCTGCATGTTCGATTCCTTGTGAAATCAGAATTTACAATGTTTATTTTGCTAGGGCACATTGTTATTCTACAGGTGAAAAATATGTTTAAGCAAGTTAATCCAATGAAAACCATACCTGTCAATATTGGGATGTAATAATATTGGAAATACGGACATGTTTACATATTATAAAGTGTATTTGTCTGTTTACAAACACACCCACATCCAAAAGTATATAACGTTACAGAAGTTGATCTGGGAACAGTGTCTTTATCACTACAGAGCGCATACATCGGTCAGCACTAACACTGGAATGATTCAAAGATTGCATAGGAAGGGCAATGGTCAACGCACAGCTTTATTGTAAATTAATTGAATGTGGCTGTTTTAAAATTAATTTCAACATGCTTTCAAGCCAAAATAAAGAGTAAACATAATTCTCTTGATTAGCTTTTGCAATTATATCATATTTGGGACTGGCTCTTTGATGCTACTTTCACTTTTCATAGAAAGATTATGGGAAAAATATGGGAAAATACTCAAACGGGATGATGGAATAGTAAAATACAAGAGAATCTGGGCAAAAACGGGAGGGTTGACAGGTATGCTGAAAACATTTTTTTTTTGGTAATCAACAAACAAAGTCTGATAATTTGCTTCTGTGTTTGGAGTGGTGGTCCTTTTCTGTTGGTGTCAGTTTGATGGATTTAGCCACAATATTCTTAACCATGCCCCTCCACTTGTTTGCTACAAAAGAAAGTCCCACCCGCAACTGAATTTCCCATTGAAAGAACATCAACATACTGGAATTAAAACCTTTTTTAGACTTTAAAGGAATAGTTCTTCAAAAATATAAATAAATAAATAAAAATTTCTTATCCCAAAATAAATCTGTCTTCCTTTTCTCAGCTGAAGAGAATTTAAAATTGTGGATGAAAATTTTGATCAATTTTAAGTAATCCACAGGACCCTAGTGGACAAATAATCAGTAATTTTAAGAAAAATCATATGCTGTTTAAATATAAATTTGGATCCTGGTTGATTTCTACAAAGCAATTCACAATCTCCTCATGGTGTATCCTTGTTTGTAAGTATTCCTTTAATAAGGGAGTTTTGTCCTTAGCTTAAAATAACGAAATAAAGGTACACAAGTTGTCACTGGGGCAGTACCTTTTTAAAAGGAACACTTTTGAATTTAAAGGTGCCCAATGGCACTATGAAGTACACATTTGTCCTTATTAGGTATTAAGATGTACCTTTTGATAAGGAGCCTCCACCCAGTGACAGCTTTTGTGCCTTTATTTCTAAGAGTGTAGTAATTAGCCACCAGGGTGTATCTATGAGAACTAAATGTTTCCCTGTGAGCCATTTTCCAGATTGCATTTGCACTTTCACCAGGAACTCTAAAAGCCCTCATGCTGGCAGATGTTCCAGCAAAATCAAGTGCAGAATTTAACAAATGTTTTCTCAATTTGTTAGTGTTTTTATATTTGCGTCTTCTTAAAGCGTGTTTGAGCTGTCTTGGCCAATATCGATTTCTTTAAAAATGAAAGCTGACAATGAGAAACCATACAGAGAGCAGCTTAAGTTTCTGCTCTCAAAGCCAGAAACTAGTTCAAACACTGGTAGGCTGCATTACAATCAGGACTGGGAAGTGAACATTGTGTTTATTACATGTTTTCACCCTATGATCTTAGATGTCAAAGTTTGAATCCCAGCTTCTCAGTCCACTTGAACATGTCGATTAATGTTGATGAATGAGGCCACTATAGATAGAAGGCAGTTTTGTAGCTGTTTGACTGATTTTGTTCACATGCATCTACTCTACATTATTGATAGATTTTTAAATGACGTCCCACCATTAGGAGAACGCCTTGGTGGGCAAAAAATTACTGTGTCCTGCTGACCGCCAAGTCATGGGTTGAGTGATTTATTCTTTTTTTAGCCAAAAGTCAGACAATTGTTGTGCAATACGATATATTTTTACTAACTAATGCGGTGACCTGTCTGGGCTGTTTCTCTACGCGTTTCCCTCATTGAAATCCAGCCAGAAAGGAGACATTTAAGGATTTGTGATGAATAGTAGTATTAATGGCTGACCCATGACAATATGGTAACTGTCAGTACATTTCTATGCTTTTTATACAGTTTCTATTCTAATTTGCAGGTTAAATGCAATTAAAGTAGTCAAAGCAGGGGGAATCCACTTTAAGCTACTACGCCCTCTGCTGCAGAAATCAGCTTCCAGAAATGATCAGATGTGCTCCAACATTAAGCATATTCTAATCAAGACTTAAAACACATCTGTTTAGCATCTTTATTATGCCTTTCTTTTCTTTTTCATTCCTATAAAAACCTGTTTGAACACATTTTAATCTGTTTTTAATCTATTTTATTATTTGTTGTTTTTGTTTTCTCACAATTGTTTATGTAAAGCATTTTGAATTACCATTGTGCATTAAATGTGCTATATAATTAATTTGCCTTGCCTTGTCCAAATTCGAAATGCAAACTAAAAGCAAAAGAACATGATGCCAAGCATAAAAGCACTTACTTTACGCACTATAATGCCATTACCAATGACTAAACCGGTCAGGAATATCCATAAGATAGATGCACACATGACTGAATTGAACCTCTGACAGGGACATGGTGGTTTTAAATGACTGAAAGATCACTGCTGGTGCAGTATATGGATTGCAAGTGCTCACAATTCACATTTGTAATCATATCTCTGTTTCGTTCTGTTAATATGTGTTACAATATTCATAGCTTGAACAGATGAAAATATGACTGGTTTGTTCTGTGTTTCTTTGGAGATCCTAGTGTAGCTGCCATTATGGCCCATTGTTTTTTTTTTTGCCCTCGCACAGGTCACGTGACTGAAAACTATCAATGAAAGCAAACTAATTCTTTAATATTTCTGAATGCATCTAGAAGTGGTCGAAAGTGAATCTCATTCACACCTGGGGCCTCATGTATCAACGCTGCGTACGCACAAAAACTTTGCGTACGCCAGGTTTCACGCTCAGATTCGCTCACGTTTGGATTTACTAACAATGAACTGAACGTGGGAATGTGCGCAGGTTCACGGCAGCTTTCTGGCTGGCGTACGCACATTTTTTGTGCGTGTCTGTTTTATTTCCATTGGCGACTCCTAGAGGCAGTTGTGTTAAATTCTTCTCTACAAAGTGTCTGATCCTTGCAATGGCAGCTGTATGAGACGGGTTCATCTAGTAGGTATGTAAGATTTCCATACCATACAGTTGACCAGCTAAACATTAAAGCGCAATTTGCAGCAGTCGCACAAAGCTGTAAATGTGCGTACGCAGAAAAAAATTCAGATGTATGAAACACTGCGTACGCCGAATCTCACGCATATTCTTTTGTACATCTGAATGAACGTGAAACTGAGCGCAACATGCACGAGCGCAAAACCCCTCCCTGCCTCCTTGTTTTAGTAAGATTTCCACGCAAGTCTTCGTACATGAGGCCCCTGGACTGTAAAAAAAAATGCTGGATTCCACACAATTCATATTATCCCTACACAAATCGATTAATTTAACTTAATCATTTCTACAAATATAAGTGGATTGAAAATAAAACAATTAAGTTGTCCCCACAAAAAATTAAGAGTTGTGTCATTTCAACACATTTTAAATAAATAGTTTGACCAATCAGCAACAGTCATTATTTGAGTATGTGCTTTTAATTTTCTACTTGTGATTGGGTCTTCAAAACATCAAACAACATCTTAAATGGATAGTTTTGCAAGAAATGAAAAAACTAAAAAAAGTCAGTGAAGTCTTCCTTTAATACAGTAAATAAGCCCTCTGACACATTTCTTGGTCAATTTAAAGATGGCCCAAAGCCAGTGGAAATCAGTAAGCGCTTGCAAAAGGCATCGTTCAGGTTAATTCGAGCGGGAAGACATCTATGAAATCCAGCTGGGAGCTTAAAGCAGCAGCTCGGTTCCTCTGACTCTCGTGAGAATCACAAAAACTTTTCTTCAATCCAGGGCTACAGTAGGTGCTGTTTTAATGACCTCTTCCCTCAAAACCCTTACCAGTTCCCAAAATCTCTTCCTGAGAATAGCAGCTGGGGCTTATTTCCCCTCCTTCTCTCTGGGTAAGTGGTGAGGGGAAGTGATTGCTTGTTTAAACAGCAAGCGCAGGGCTGCCCCCATGATCCCGGGTTTCCAGAAGCTGAGGTTGACCTCAGAGAAACAGATTTCCAACATGGCAGCCTGTTGCCAACTGCTGGCCGACCAGGCCTCTCTTTTCTCTAAACAGCATCATGAGTAAGGATGAACGCAAATTCTTAAACCATAAGCTTGCGATTTAGTTTAGCTCCAGTGGGTGGCAATCAAAAAACTGAGCTATAAACACAGATTCGGAAAACATTAAGCGTTTTATGAGAAGTGCACTGGATTTGTGATAAGACAAGAAAATGATTGCTTCCACGATGATGCAACATCCATAAACGTATGGCTCCATGCCAAATAAGCTGGAAATGCTGTACTCTGCAGTCGTCTGACTTTATCCACTTCATCTGTTTGTGTAGTTTGGTTTTATTGTAAGATATTTCATCCAGGTTTATAGTTTATGAAAAATGCTCTGCTCCTTTCATAACACTAAAATCGCTGATTACACATCAATCCCTAAGCAAACCAATAAGCCATCTGCACAATACAGATGGATAAAACATGGCAAAAGCAATATCTTTTTCTGAAGGATTTTAAAATGTTCTAATGTCAGGGAATATCAAATATGACTGTCTTTCTAAAATATAAAAGTAGGCGGATATACGTTTCTGTGCAAACAAACAGACTTTATGCTATGTGTGATTCCTTAAAGGGATGGTTCACTTAAACAAGTTTAGAACATAGACTGTCAAAAATATGGATGCAATATCTGTAACATCACCCATAGGTTTCTAAAGAGCGCAAATGAAGCTACAAGTGAGCATGGCCAGCTGTCGCCATTTTGTTCATGCGTCATCATGCCGTCCAGGGGTAACCAAAAAAAAAGCCAAAGAGGCTACTGTTCTATAGCCTACAGCTAACCAATCTGTCAGATTCTGGAGTGTATTCGACCAGCGAGACCTAGCTGTCACTTAAGTGTCCACGCCCTAAATAATGCAAACTTAATATAAATGAAATGGATGAGTAATAAAAAATTCACCCCCATAAAAGTTGTCAAGAAGGGTAATATTCGCTATATGCACCAAAACCATCTTTTGTACCAGGCTGTAAACAGCTTTTATTCTCCTGTAAAGTTGTCCATTTTGACATTGGGATAAATAGAAAGTCTAGCTTCAGTTTAGCATATTAGCTTCAGGAGGAAGAGCGGGATGTTGCTACTTGGTAAAGGGAATGGTGACAGAAGTAAATAGCGACAGAATTTTCAGATTTGTGTTTCCTTTAAATTCTAAGCAAGACACTTTAGAAAACCAAAACCTATTAAAATATTTTCTGAAACATTTTTGTAACCCTTTAATTGCCCCACCAAGAAAAAAAAAACATGTTTAAATGATACATCGGTTTATGGTAAAAGTACCAGAATTAATACATATACTATAAAAAAATCTAAAAATATGTACTGTAAGACCAATTTATTTTAAAAAATACTCAAAATAAAACATTTTTGAATACTAAATCACCGTTATTCTTTGAAGTATGCCAGAAAATATTTTAGATTCTCATTTAATATGTTTTCTTGTTTTTTTACACTAAAACATATATAAAGTGCACACTGTAAAACCCAACAGTCAACTTTATCAAATGAAATGAGTGTAGTTATCTCATAATTTACTGAAAGTTAATGCTGCTCATTTGAAAAGAGTTTTGAATTCAGTGTTGAAGGTAATGAGATAATTAAACACCTCAAGACTTCAACTTAAATGAAGTTCCCAGTACTCATATTAGTTTAACTGAAATGGTTTGTAGCAATCGGTTTTCTCAAATGGTTTGAGTTGCCTTATTGGATTTTACAGTGCTCAGTTGGTTTGAGTACTCTTCATTTATTGGGTTTTACTGTGCTCAAATTGCTTTGTTTTCATAAATATATTAAGTTCACAGTAGTCATTTGGATTAGTTATTGAACTCTAATGGCTTGCTGCAATCTGTTTCCTCAAATGGCTAGAGTTACCTTACAGTACCTTTTTAGGTTTTACAGTGTAGTAGTGCAACAGGATTATGTTTGGTTTTTTTTTGTGTTTTTTTTGTAAACCAACAATGCTGAAGTGTAAACCATTATTTAAAACAGTCATTCTTTAAATGATTTTAAAAGTCATTATTTAAAACAGGGAAAACATGAAAACATGGTTAACCATTTGGTAGAGTGGGCAGTCAAAGGGTTAAATGTTTAGCTAATACTAAAATTAATTCTATTTTTATAGTATTTAATATTATTTCTTTTAAACATACATTTTTGTTTGCACAGAGATTATGAAGTTATTGTTTTCCAAAACTTGCATTCTGAAACCCATTTTGTGAACAGCAAAGTTTGCATTTCAGAATGCTGTAAATACATTTCTGAAACATTCTTACTAGACATTTTTTTTTTTTTAGAAACAGTGTTGTGTAAATGTACCTTTAGTTTTTACATTCTTTTTGCTAAAATGAGCTTTCATAGACACCAACTGTTGTCTGTCTGCTAGTATATTTCATGAACAATTTATAATTATTATTTTTTTCAGTGCAATGCTGGTGAGGAAGTATGAGTGGCCACACATATTACATTCTTCTATGTCTAAAAAGAGATGCATGTATTTTTATATAAATAGCATATTTATATAAAAAAAAGCATGTTTAGCAGCTAATCCAAGGAAATTTCCAGCTAGATTGCAGTAAAATGTCATTACCACACTACTGCTGTCTTTAAATAACTCATTTTGACAGTAGGTGGTGAATGCTTCCAGAGAGGAGCTGACTTGAACAGCAGAGGAGATTAAAAAATAAGCTCTGTTGAGCATTTAAGAGCTAGAAAGGGAGTTTCTTTGCTAAGGGGGTTCAAACATGTGCACTTTTCATTAGATATACTATGTGCGTCAAAAATCCCCCCTTAAAAAATCATAATAATAACACAACTGCAATTTATCATGAGATTTACAACCACAATATTAGTAGACCTGTCAGGCAAAGTTTCATTAAAGTGCAAATTACTTCATTTCGGTGTGTTAAAGGCATTCTGCCTCACACTCCCTGACATTTTATGACAATATTTCGAATGCTTTTGACATATACATGCTCTTGTCCACAAGCCTCCTGGAATCAAATGCTCTGGTGAGCAAGAAAACAAACAGTGCGCGCTGTGAGTCAGGGCTGGAGGAGGCTGTGCTGGAATTGTAGGTTCCAGCTCAACATCCTCCTCCACAAACACTATAAATAGAGCTGGATTCAGCCACACCTTCTCTGATGCGAGATCTGTGCTCAGAAAGCAGCCATAACACACCACCTCCTCTGCAATAATACAGCCCTGCTCAAAGAAAAACACAACACCTGGTATAAAGAGCAAAATTTGCACTGATTTGCACCTCTTTCTACAGAAAAGCATAGTTTATTTTATATCTGAAAACCAAAAAAGGTAACATAAAACATCCTTTTTTCTTTAAACTATTTGTGTCATTGATTCAAATCTCCTTTGGCAAAACAACATCTGTTTATCGATCATTGGGACACCATTAGAATTGGATTCAGGAAATAATTGAGACAGTTTATCCGTTTAGACCAAAGCAAAAGCCTGAAAAGGAGCTTTTTATTGAAAATTCTGATAATGCTAGCAGGTTGTGCTATATTAACCATCTGCCATAATAACAGAATTGTTGTTTTAGGGCAAGGCAAGTTTATTTATATAGCACATTTCATACACAGTGGCTATTCAAAGTGCTTTACATAAACAGGAATAAAAAATACAAGTATAAAAATGTACAAGATAAAAACAAATTAAAATGTGTTAAAACAGGTTATAAAAGAATAAAAAAGTAAAGAAAGACATAATTGATGTGGAGCGCATCTGATCATTTTTGGAAGCTGATTCCAGCAGCAGAGGGTGCAGTAGCTGAAGGCTGATTCACCCTGCTTTGACTAAGATATTTAGAAATTAACTAGATTCAAGCTTAAATATTAAATAATAAAAAAATAAAATAATAAATAAAATGTAATAAAAATAAGAATTTGCCTGTGTAAAGCCTATTAGAATAGAATTATTGAAATTATTAAATATCTGTAGTTTTTTTCCCTTAATATAAGCTCCTTAATATCACCATAACCATACAATATCCCTAGACAAACCTAAATAATTATACAGTATATATATAATATATATACACAGTAATGATCAGCATATATCAGTACACCCCTCACAAATCAATCTTTTAAATTCCAATTTTTATTAGGAAGCTTTACAATATTATTTTTGTGCATATACATTAGATTAGTCAATACTGACGGTATTGTATGTAACTAATACCCTGAATTATGAATTGATTTAGTTATAATAAGCAAAGAAAAAAAAATATTTAAAAAAAATAAATAAATCACCCAACTAGAGTGGCACAGTGACTCAGTGGTTAGCACTGTCGCCTCACAGCAAGATCACTGGTTCAAGTCCCGGCTAGGCCAGTGTGCATTTCTGTGTGGAGTTTGCATGTTCTCCTCATGTTGGTGCGGGTCTCCTCTGGGTGTTTCGGTTTCCCCCCAGTCCAAAAACATGCAGTATAGGTAAATAGGGTAAACAAAATTGGCCACAGCGGAATGAACCGCCAACTTTTCCAGCATGTCTTATGCAGCGGATACCCTTCCAGCTGCAACCCATCATGAGAAGAAAGCTTATATTAGAAATTGTACAACTAAAGTTACATTTACACAACACTGTTTTCAACTAAAAACAGAAACAGGGCCTGGAAATTCAAAATGGGTTTCAGAATGATCTCTTTGTGCTTTATAATCTCTTTGTAAACAACAAATTTATGGGAAAAAATGGTATTAGATAATATTACAATTAAAAGGGGATGGCATGGTGGCTCAGCGGTTTGCACTGTCACCTCACAGCAAGAAAGTCGCTGGTTCAAGCCCCGGCTGGGCCAGTTGGCATTTCTGTGTGGAGTTTGCAAGTTCTCCCCATGTTTACGGGGCTTTCCCCCACAGTCCAAAGACATGCACTATGGGTGAACTAAATTGGGCACAGTGTATGATAGTGTGTGAATGAGAGTGCATGGGTGTTTGCCAGTTTTAGGTTGCAGATGGAAGTAAAAAAATAAGCTTGGTGGTTCATTCCACTGTGATGACCCCTGATAAATAAAGGAAAGAAAAATGAATGAATGAATAATCTAAACTAATCAAATATCAAATAATTCTCAGTTGCAGTCCTAGCCATATGTACAATAGTGCAATTAGCAGTTCAACAAACAAGTTAATAATGTTAAACCTTAAAATTTAGATGTACTTTTCTTATCTTTCTGTTTTGCCATTGAAAATAATTCTAATTAAAGCCAGAGCTGAACATTTGTGAAGCTCAAAACAACACTGCAAAGTTTGATTCTTGAATGAATATAAATAATTCATTTGAGTCAAAGATGTATTCATAAACAGTGTCCAGATACACACACTTACAGTTTTAAACACAATACAAAATTTGGGTACATTACTCTTGCTGCACAATAAAAAAGCAATCGCTGAAATTAGAACTTGCCAACAAAACACTGCTATGTGCTGTGTGTGTTTGTTTGTTGGCAGGTTCTGTGGTTGCACAGTCAGTTACACCACCGTTCTGCTCTCAAATCAGCGAAAATGCAGGTCAGTTATTAAAAAGATTTACAGATCAGCATCAGCACTTTTAACAGAAAAGCAGCGTGAGATCAGAAGTAAATGGCATATGGAAGTGCCATATGTGTGTTTTTTTTTTTGCCTTGCACTCATCCACAGCCACATTTGTCCTGTCTAATTTTGGTGGCCTCTCTCTCTCTCTCTCTCTCCTTACAATTAAGGGTAAAATAATGATGCTTCAGCAGAATAGACGCAACCATTATCTACCAGAAGGAGATAAAGCACACCTTTGTTCATGGAAAACAATGAGAGCCATATTGGATCAACGTAGCAAAGCGTTCAGACACGCTCTGAAGGCTCAGTAAACAAATGTGAGGGAAAGTGGAGTCATAAAACTTTGACAGGCATCACACATCAAAGCCAAGCATGTCTATTAAATCATTTCAGGGGAATAATCCTTTTCAAATGTGCCGTGTGACGCCTGTCAGGGTGTAAATTAAAGGGAGGAAACTGAACCATGGCCAAGGTGGAAAACACCGTAGCCCGGTCCGCTGTGGTTTTCATCACCACATGAAGTGAAACATTGAGGAGAAGGTCTCTGAGGTAGGAATATGATTATAACTTGAAATTTCCAACTTAGTAAGTGCCATTTCAGGTTGCCAGGTCATTTCAGAAGAAGGGATGGTAATTACGCCAACAGATGCATAAATAAATTATAATAATGGATATAAAAGAATGTAACAAAATGGATATAATGATTCTTAAGGGTTCAAAAAGCCCTTGAGTAGTTATTTTATTTTTTATTTTTTAACAGGTTTGTGTGTGTAGAGCATCATTTAAGACAATGTTAGCCACTGTTAGTTTCAATTTTGGATAAACCTGGATAATTATAAGCTTTTGGAAGATAATTTCATCTAATGGGTTTAAAATCTTTAGTAGGGCGGGATCAAAATGGATAACGAAGCACAAATCTGCTAGTGATTTGATGACGTGTCAGTTTCTCATTATTCTTTTTAGCTGAGTTTTCTTATCCCATTAGAAGACCCTGCTTCTTATTCATGACTGCACATGCTTACCGAAGACAGACCCGACAAGCTGTGAGACTGTAGTATTTAGCCATTCATGGAGGGTTGTGTGTGTTGTATTTTTATTTGGAGAGCTGTACGAGAATTGGAGAATGGCAGACTTTGTCTTTTATCAGTTGAGTTTGTTACCATTCAGACAAACAACGGAGCTGCTGCCCATGTTTAAAATCCTCTAGATTACCGCAGGGTTAATGGTTGAAATAGATAGAGACCCGCTGCACTGCTATCCACTGTGTCTGCATTCAGACCCGGGGATAAAGGAGGAGAGAAGTACTCTTCATTTATAGTGTTTACATCATGATTATCTTCATAACGATATAACAGATTGTGGTTATATATATATATATTATATGAAATTATAAATAATAATATATGTTGAAGGACTTTAAATTACTGTTTATTTTTATTTCATTTTAACATTGTAAACTATAAAATCTGTCTCCTCATGGTTTGAGAAAAATTCTGAGGTAGAGTTGAACTGAAAGAGAGGGGTTTCATGACACTTTAGGATTTTTTTGTTGTACCTGTTCTAAATCTGCTCTGGAATGAAAGTTGAGAAAAAAAAGTTATGTGAATAAACTTGAACTGAATTATCCCTAGTTTTTTTAAGTTTAATTATACTATGAATTCTATTTAGTTTTTTTTTTCCCAAATACGTTTTTATTTATTCAGTTTTTTGTTTTCTAGACTTCATTTAAATAGTGAAAAGATATTTTAGTATTCAAAATTCAAATTAAATTCAACATGTGAAATTAATTGAAATCAAGAAACCCATACAAATTGATGATTTATTCAGACTTTAATCTGGTTTTTTTATTGACATTTTTATCAAAAAAAAATCGACCTAAACTATATTTTATTTTGGTGTTTATTAATGAAAAAGCTGTGCATTTCCATGCGTACATGACAATAACTTTTCTGATCCGTTCAATTTAATTTAACTTATAACTAGATTATGTGATTTTGTCTGTTTTCTCCACATTGTGGAATTTAAGTGGGTCTCAAACATGCTCTCAAAGATGATAAAATAGGACCGAACAGTAATGAAACCAATCCTATGTTTGCGAGTATATATCTGTTATTTAAGACTATTAGGTCTTAAAGTGACAGTCAGTTAATGTTAATATGATAAACAAGAATTGGTTGCTTGTTGACCTGAAAACTGCTCTAAAAATAGATTAAAGAATTGGGGCTCATTTTGGAGTTATTATTAATGTAGGAGCCCTAGCAAATTAGAATAAAGTTTTTTTTTTTTAAACGTTAGTATACAGTATGTGGGCTCTATTTTAACAATCTAGGAGCAAAGTCTGAAGTGCATGGTGCAAAAGCATTAAGGCTGCTTTAAGGGAACGCTTCACTGGCGAGAAAAGAGTTAAACAGATCATCTGCAGCGCGAGGATAAAGAAGGAGCCTCCTCAATTTGGCCTCTTTACTTTCTCTTTCTCATCCATTAGCCTCCATATTTAGTTTTGTTTGTTCCAAACACAGTCCTATGCCCCATATGGTTCAAAACCTCACAGGTGGACAAATCTAAGCTTGTTTTTAATAAAACATAAATAAATATGCATATAATAAATACTACTACTACTACGAATAATATTATTCAAAAGCAAATTGTCATGAATAAACAGAAAAAAGCCCACGAGATGAAGGCATGGAGGCAGTGTTTTTTTATTTATATGGTAAGTAATAATTTTCGGATATTTTAATCCATTAATTCTTTTTAATTTGTAAATATATCTGTATTTTGATCTACATTCGGTGTGTATTAAGCAATGTGTAAGTGTTTAAGGCGCACAACTAACATGCTCTGTGCTGCGCTTTAGAACTGCTTTTAGCTGGTCTATTACACTGTCTATTTTAGTTCCTCAAAATAGCATTGCTCCAACAATGCACCTTAACACACCTCCATTCTAGACCAGCACACCCATGAGTTCACAAAGTGTCACAAATAAATTTGCTATTTAAACAACGTGGTGCAAAACAGGAAAATTAAGGTAGTGGTAGTTTTAAAGAGCAACCAATCGCGGCAAACAAGTCTTGCACCTTATTGCGCCGGGTGTATGATATGGCCCAGTAAGTTAGTCTTAGGATATCTACAATCTAGTGTGCTCCTTAACAGTGATAAAATTCACATTAAGATATAAACATCCAAAGCTTGTGGTTTGTCTTAAGTGATCACTGATGTTTTTGATGTCAGCTCATACTTCAGTTTCAAATCTTCTTAACAATCAAATGCTCTATAGTATCTCACATGCCCCACTACCTTTAATACGTTATTTCTATATGCTCTTGAACTGTCCCACATTGAATAAAAAATGCACATTTCAAAGCACTTTGCAGTACCTTTAAAGTTTTGCTTAGAGTTTTGCCTAAGAAGGCTATAGGACCAGCTCTGATTTAACCACATGAGAATTTCCACTGCAAAATCAATGTGATCAAACATATTTTCAGGAAGTAATTGAAAGTGGACAAGCTCAAAATATTTCAGACTTCATCCATACAGTACATGCATTTAGTGTCGTCTACTTGTGATGGGATTAACAAAACCACATCTTAATACCAAGTATAAACAGAGCCCGAAGGGGACAAGCACTAAGTGTAAGCTCTGATTATCTCAAATTATGTATTTCATTTCATCAGATGGAGAGATAATTTGTGGGTCATTAGGGATTAACAAAACAAGCATTATATAAAATAGCAAATGAGTCATTGATTACCTGTTGAAGCAAAGAATAGCGGATGCTGAATCCTGGGTCTGAGGGAAAGTATTCGTCAGAGACAAAGCGAACCAGGATTTGGTTCCCCTTGGACAACTGGGGTCCCGGAACCATCTCTGATCCACACCAACGACCTAACACCATCCCTCCAACAGGCTCCTCCACCTCCACATAATCATACCTGCAAAAGCCAACAACAGCATTGTTTTTAATGTACTTGCATTGTTAGATTGGCACATGTGGGCACTAATGTCTGAATGACTTACAGTTGAACAATATTAACCCTAGGCGACACAGTGGCTCAGTGGTTAACACTGTCGCCTCACAACAAGAAGGTCACTGGTTCAAGTCTCGGATGGGGCAGTTGGCATTTCTGAGTGGAGTTGGAATGTTTTCCCTGTTCCTGCGTGGGTTTCCTCCAGGTGCTCCAGTTTTCCCCACAGTCCAAAGACCTATGCGCTATAGGTGAATTGAATAACCTAAATTGGCCATAGTGTGTAAGTGAGTGTGTATGGATATTTTCCAGTACTGGTTTGCAGCTGGGCATCTGCAGTGTAAAACATATGCTGGATAAGTTGGCAGTTCATTCCCCTGTGGCGGCCCCTGATGAATAAAGGGACTAAGCCGAAGGAAAATAAAGGAATGAATGATCAGACCTGTAAAATGTAGATATTTTATCAAAAGTGAGCAAGGAATTTTTTTCACAGCATTTCCAATAATATCTTTAATTCTGGAGAATGTATTATTTATTTTAGCTAGAATAAAATGATTGTTTTTTAATTTATATTTATATATAAATTAATTTTATATGTATTAAGGTTAATATTATTAGCACCCATAAGAAATGTTTTCTAATGACCACTGTTGTGCCATAAACATGATCTCTCTAATTTACCCGAGTAGCCTAATTTACCTAACTTTCCTAGTAAACCTAAATGAACAAGTTCCCCTTTTAAATAGCAGCATAATCTGAATATTATTATTGTTTATAATCACTGTAAAAAAAATCCTGGTTGCTTTAAAATTTTAAGCTGAATCAAATTAACCTTATGAACCATTTGAACCTATATTATGTTAGACTGGAGCGAGGCAGTGGCGTAGTAGGTAGTGCTGTCACCTCACAGCAAGAAGGTCACTGGGTCGCTGGTTTGAACATCGGCTCAGTTGGTGTTTCTGTGTTGAGTTTGCATGTTCTCCCTGCCTTCGCGTGGGTTTCCTCCAGGTTTTCCGGTTTCCCCCACTGTCCAAAGACATGCGGTACAGGTGAATTGGGTGGGCCAAATTGTCCGTAGTGTATGAGTGTATGTGAATGTGTTTGTGGATGTTTCCCAGAGATGGGTTGCGGCTAGAAGGGCATCCGCTGCGTAAAAACTTGCTAGATAAGTTAGCGGTTCATTCCGCTGTGGAGACCCTGGATTAATAAAGGGACTAAGCCGACAAGAAAATGAATGAATGAATTATGTTAGACTGACTTAAAACAGCTTCTGTAACTTATAAAATTAAGTTAGAACATGATTAACCTAGTTTGATAAGTTACAATAACCTAAAACATATGCTGTCAGGCATCATGTAAACACTGTAAAACTCAATAAGTTAAGGTAACATCTATTTGAGGAAACCGATTGCTACAAACCATTTAAGTTCAAAAACTAATCCTAATGAGTCCTGTGAACTTACTCAATTAAATACCTAATTACTTCATTCAGTCATTTTTGAGTTAACTACACTCATTTCATTTGATAAAGTTGGGAAAAGCTGGGAAACACCCATAGACTCATTTATGCGCATACACTATGGACAATTTAGCTTCCTGAATTCACCTATAGCGCATGTCTTTGGACTTATGGGGGAAACCAGAGCACCCAAAGGAAGCCCAGCCGATGCTCATACCTGTGACCTTTTTGCTGTGAGGCCTTTACACTGAATTACTTTCTCTTAATCTATTCTGATCAAACATCCCCAGTGAACATACGTAAAACCCTTACTATTGACAGCAGCGCGTACATGTCCAAAATAATATTCATACACTTTTTTTTAAATTATCCAAATAGTCCAGCCTGATCTCACAAGGAAACGCAAGCATTTCACGTTTTGTCAGTTTAGTGGCTAATTCGTACGAGTTGAGCCGTACGAAAATACACCATTTTAAAAAGGAGGCAGGGCACCCAACCCTACCCCTAACCTCAACCGTCATTGGGTGATGAGCAAATCGCACTAAATTTTACGAATTAGATCATACGAGTTCATACGAATTAGCCAATAAATCAAAAAGTTACGAATTACCTTGAGATTGCGTTGAACAGTCAGTTTAATCAAGGAGGTCTTAAGGAAAAGCATCACTTTAACTAAGACTATATTTTGTCCTTCATCTCAGAATGCCAGCTGCATCTGATCCTGTGCACCTGTCATCATCACTGCCAGAAAGCAGAAATCCAGCATCCCGTCCCTCTGGTTGACCACCAGCTCCATTCATGTGCCCGAATGACTATAAAGAGATGATGACCTGAGCTTAAAACTTTTCTGACACTACACAGCAAATACATCACTGTCCACTATTCACTGTGAGGAAAGGGAAAGCTAACGGCTACGAGCAGGTCTAATGCTTTGAGTGCTTCCATGGGGAACTATGGCAATGAGGCTCTTAAAGGCACACTATTAAACAGGCATTCAAACAAAGGCACAGAATACGGATGGGAAACAAAATGGGGGACAAATAGAAACCAGAGGTTTTATCATTGTTTTTAAATCTATGGCAATGAGGCAATTTACAGCCACATTATTAAACACAGACATTCAAATAAAGACAGCGGGTAAATTTGGGAAATGTAGAGGAGGGAAAGGGAGAAATGGAGGGAGATTAAATGCTTTAGAGAAAGTGAAGAATGGAAAAGATTAAAGGCTATGGACATGTAAGATTGTAAAATTATATTTATCTTTATTTGATCTTAAGCTAATATGCTAACGCATTAGGCTTTTCATAAGCTACAATAGCTGTGACCTAGAAATCCATCCTCTCAAGCATTTAATGAAGTGAATAAGCTACGACCCAAAGCACAGCTAAATGCATTAACTCAATCACCCAGATCCCGCAGAGAACACTAGAGCTAACGCTATCTGTTATCATGACATACAAAAACATATTGGATTCTGGGATTGCTCAGGTGTCCCAAATCGCCGCTCTGCAACAGACGGATTGTTTTGTACTACATCTTTTTTGGGGGGGAATCACAGGTAATCAAATTATATAAAATTACTCAGGAAAAATAGCAAAATTACATTGGCTAACGTTTCACAACATGCATCTCAATAGAAAAGTGCCTAAACAGCAAATTCATATGGCACACAAGGGGAACATGGTCTAGGAAAAAAAGCACCTACTGAAATAATGGCATAATTTTAACGGTCCATAAAGTGTCTGTTTTAGCACCAACTTCACTAAAGGAATTATGGTAATGATGTAAAGATGCTTGAATTGAACTTGAGTTATGTTCCCAATCTGACTGCAATCTGTAGAGTGCAAAAACATAAATAAGATGGAAACAGAGTCTCATAGACATGCACATGCAAGCGTATGTATTATGTAAAAAAAGTGAATTAAATCAGCTGTCTCTAAAGTTTCTCATTTATACATAATCATTACATTAAATATACATTTATTTAAGTCTGTGCACAAAATTAAAATGGAAAACCAACACTAAAACACACACACACGCACACGCACACAAAATGTTCTTTAAATAGTTTAATTTCTAGTTTTCTTTGGGTTTACACTGGCGTTTTACATTATGAACGGAAATAAAAAAAAAATACAAGATGACAAAAGAGCAAACTATCAAAACTTGAAATGAAAATAAAAAGTATAAAAATATTTTTTGTTATTAAACTTATTGAAATTTTTTTACTGTCTACTATCTACTAAATGCAATATTTGCAATAATGGCATGGTAAATCTGTAATAATTATTTTTAAATACAATCCAAGCAATAAATCCATATAAAAATTCTTGTCAAAAAAAATTGTCAGCTTATTACTGTTAGCTTATTAATTTGAAAGACCAACCTAAACTATTAAAATGTTAAATAAAGTAACTTTAAACTTACATTAAGCAGCAGAGTAAGATTTTCAACAATAAAAGTTATCAAATGCAGAACTGTAAATGAACAGAAAACACTGGGCCGTATCATACACCTGCCACATAAGGAGCAAGACGTGCTTGGAACGATTAGTTGCTATTTTCAGACCAGTGCAATCCTAAATTTTACAGTTTGCGCAATGTTGTTTAATAAGCAAATCCATACTTTGTGGACATGGGTGTGCCATGTGCCATGTCTATAAAGGAGGTGTGTTAAGGTGCAGTGTTGGGGTGTTGCTATTTTGAGGAACTGAAATAGACTGTGCCATTGACCAACTAAAAGCTGGTCTAAAGTCCAACGCAGAGCGTGTTAGTTATTCGCCTACGCAGGTCCAAATGCTAACACATTGCTTAATACACGCAATGTTCAGCAACACACGGATATCTTTACGTATGAAAAAACTTAAGGACAATTAAAACAATTAAAATGTTACAAAAAATATTATTTTCTTCATAAATATAAAAACCACTAACTCTATGCCCTCATGTCTGGGGGCTTTTTTCAGTTTATTCATGACAATTAGCATATATATTTTTCTGAAGAAGGCATGACCATATGGGGCATAAGAATAGGACGTGTGTTTTCATATAACTTAGTTTTTTGACCACACTTCGTCATTAATGTTCATTTATTAGTTAGCTGGAAATTAGAACTGAATTTAGAAATAGTTTTGAAACAAATCTTTGCTCTTTAACTAAATTAAATATGTAGGCTATTGGATGTCTTGAGTGGAGTCCGTACAACAACGTTTCAGTATTCACTAAAGTAAAGGAGTAACGAGTAAAAGTACTGTAAAGTAAAGAGGAAGTAAAGAGGCTGAATGGAGGAGGCTCATTCTTTATACTTATGCAGATTGTCTTTTTAACTGTTTTCTAGCTAGTGAAGTGTTGCGTTTTTCCATTTACAAAGTCCACCATGTAAATGCATCATGGTGTGATGCAACTGACTCCTAAAGAGAATGGGAGATAAGACTCTTATTGGTTTAATGCATGTTATGCTCATAACACACTTATAACTCATTAAGAGAATAAGCACAACCCTGTTAGACCATGCACTGTAAGAATTGAAATATTGCAAATATTCTGATATCTTTGACAATTCAAAACATGAGCTGAAAACAGAGACTGGTAACTTCACAACCCAGCAAGGGGGGATGCGGGAAAAACCAGTTCCTGCTGCATTTGCATCTGAGTATGCTGAAACTCAGCTTCATCCCCCCAACTCACGCATATGGTCATTTCAATGTTTGAATGTTCTAAATTAACCAAACTGACTTTAACTATCATGTTTGATATCATTTGAAATGTATCAGTGCGATTGGTACAATGGTCTCATCCTCTCAGAAATAGACATAATCAAATCAATAAATATATAACTTCAGGCATCTTTTGAACCACTGTGAAGGGTGTGACTTTTATATACACACACCCCCTTCCTTGAGGGAATTCTTGGATTATTTAAGGTAAGGTCTAAGAAAGACTCAGGGCGATTCTGCCTAACCAGATCAGCCCATAACATGGCTTGCGCCATGTTATGTATATTACAAAGTCAGGAATGCATCTTTTTCATCTTGGATTTATCTTTGATAATTTGATGTTTTGTATTGATCATTTATGAATTGACTGATTGAATTGGCATAATACATTTACCTGACTAATAAATTGTAATGTTTGACCATATTTTGCTCACTCTGTAATTATTAATTCAAGTAGATGACGCTGTATCCTTGTTTCCGCACGTCTTGCGTCAGGTCAGTAGACGGACTAAAATCCAGTTGAGATGGAGCATTGGGCACACTAATTGTGTTTTAGCGATCCGGCTGACTCTTGATATTGATTTATGTGTACTTAGGTGGAAAGGCGATAACTTCCGTCTAGGTCAACAAGGTGTTGCACGACTAACCTAGATTGGGTACCCGACCTTTGTTTGAAGGTAATATTATTCTAAATTAAGTTCATATGGGAAACCATGGGCTTGGTGAAAACCAAAGTTACTATAGAGTCCAGTAGTCGGGTACATTTATATTAATGCCCTAACCTCTAATTAGAAATGATGATTGTCTTAACTCAAAGGTGTACATCTAAGCGGGACTAACTAAAGTATTTTAGAACGAGCGCGCTGGTAGCGGCCATCTAAAGTATTAGTCAATTTACCTCTGTTTAATATTCAAGACTGACCGGAGTGTGACCGTGAGGGACGCCTTCGGCCGAGGCAATTTCTCTGAGCGACATGAGCACCCGAATGAACGGATGTAATAGTTACTAGTGAAGACAAACGGTTCAAACATTTATCTAAATTACATATTGATATAATCTTCTTAATGTTTTATAATTGGAGTCAGATAAAACGAGGATAAATATATTAATATTCTAAACCACCTCATACTAAAATTGGAGTCAGATATGAGTTAAGTTTAATATAAATCAACATTGTGCACTGGAAAGACCGAACATGCAGTGAACCTTCATCCACCATTGGATACCGTCATTGGACCAACTGGCTGGACCCTACAGCACCAAGGCGCAAAGCACGTTTTTCTGTCCTTAAAATAGCAAAAGTGGATTCAGAATATATATATATATATATATATATATATATATATATATATATATATATATATATATATATATATATATATATATATACTGTTTATAGTTCATAATGCAATTAAAAAATGTGTTTGTAATTCATTTATATATCCCCATACCTGGTTAAACAGGATTGTGTGCTATTGCGTCAAAGTATCTTAAGCTGAAGTGCTGTAACTTTAGTAAATTCACCTCTCATGTCTCTCATGGCCCTCTTATGGCCTCTAAATTACAGTCTTTTGATGCAACTTGGCCTGAACACAGTGGCCCGTCATTTTTTTTTTTTATTAAAGAAAGAAAAAACTATCAGATTTGAGGTTGTGTTATTGCTGCCTTCGTGGCCTCATTGCTCCTGCAAGGTTTAATAAAGGCTGGTTTCAGTGGTCAAAGTCAAAGCCAAAGCCTGGTACTAATCATTCGATCTGGACAAGAACCCTTTTCCTATTCTCCATGTGCCAACACCACCGTTTGGCTTTCTAGAGTGATTGTTTACCCTCTGCCCAACGCTTTAAACCACATTCAATAAAAACAACACAGGTCGTCACGCACCGCACTAAAAAAAGACAAGCTTGCTGGCTGAACAGACACTGGAGCCCTGATTTTCTGACACATTCAGCTTTGATTTCCAGTATGCCAATACACTGAACAAAGGACCCGAGGGGTGAAAGCTTTCTGATGAATCTGTGTTGAGGAAAACACCTGTGGGTGCTTCAAAAAATCATTATACTGCAATTGTTATTCAATACAAGTTGGTGAAAGAAGATATTTTTCCTGCTTATAAAAGAAAATGATATACTGTGTGCCATAATCATGTCCCCGTGTTTTTTGGTAATAGGAAATGTGCTACTTCCTTTATTACAAAGGAAGCAAAATGTGCAAAAAAAAAAAAAAAAAACTAACTAACAAACAATAACAAACCCCACTCACATTGGTGCCAAATGAGAGAAAGAGAGTGGGAGGTGTTGTTAAAAAACTAAAATAATTGATTGTTTTTGCTCAATGATTATAATGAATGTTGTTTTCTGTGAATTCCACTGTAATTATGCTTTATTTTTCTATTTTTCATTCCATTTTCTGTTCATAACACTGCTTAGGTGAAACACTGCAGGCAAAAAAATACTGTTTCATGCACCTGTCAATTAAGAGATATTGGCCTTTTGGGGTTTTCATAAAGTGTTATTTAGAATAATAGAAAGAAACAAACAAAATACAATTAAGTGTTACCTTTATAGCACTCCATTTTGTACAATACATGCTTTAAAGGCCATTTTTTCACAACATTAGCTGAGCTATGAATCACAAAAACACTGAACCATAAATCTCTACAGCAGCAGCACCAAATAAAGATCTATTCATATCTGTAACCTAAAGGTTTTAATAAAGGGACCTGTTCATATGTACATAATTTGCATAATTTCTAACATTTTTAAAAATAAAATAAATAGAGACTCCCACAATTGCCTCTGTAAAATGCCTGAAACTGAAAACATGGAAAATATGAGACTTAGTAGATGTTCACACTTTAAGTTTCCTGGTTTGTTTGGTCCGGACAAAGAGAAAACAAAGTAAACTATACATTATACTCAAACTATCAAAAAGTGGCTGTAAAATGTAAATGTAATTTACAGTGTGTAAATTAACAATTAAAATTGTGCAGTAGTTTTACAGTTTTAGTTATTAATTTACAGTGCGCTTGTAAATTTAACAGTATTAGTGGCATTTTTTTTACAATATTACATGGCAATTTTTTACACTTACAACTGTGATTTTTAATTTACAGTGCACTTGTAAATATTACAGTATTACTGGCAAAATTGTCAGTAATGCTGTACATTTTACAGCAATTTTTTTATTATTATTTTTTTTACAGTTTAAAATTTACTCCATTTTACAAAATTTTTGCCATTTTTAAGAGCTGTTCATGTTTTCAACTGAACCAAAAAAGAGGTCCATTTTCCATAGGTCTCAGTTTGTATGGCTGACCAAAAAGTTTTGAATCACCGTATTAACACTTTTTCAAATGAACCACACAAAAGGTTGAGACAAACCAATCTAACGATTTATTTTACCTTTTATTTTGTGTTCAAAATACTGCTAAATTGAGACAACACACAAAAAAAAAAATGCTTTGTCATGCACCTGTCAAAGTTAGACATTTTGGCCTTTTGTTTTGTTTAAAGTGTCATTTAGAATAACGGAAAGAAAAAAAAGCACTAGGATTTTGACAAGATATATTTAAAGGCCATTTTTTCCCCCCACAAAATTAGTTCAGCTATAAATCACAAAAACACTAAATGATATGCCTTCACTTCAGCTGCACCAAACAAAGTTCTGTCCAAATCTGTATCCTAAATGTTTTTTTTTTCAATACAGGGACCTGTTCATATGTTATTTGCCTGATTACATACATTTTATACTAACATTTAAAAAAAAAAACAAAGTAAATAGGCATTTCAACAATTGAAATGGATGCAGTCCCCAGAAATGCATATAGGGCTACGTTTTCAGAATGAGCATTATTTTTGTTTACTCAATTTTTAACCCAAGTACTGCACTTCACTCGATTAAAGTTGAGTCAACTCAAAAAGCTCTGCAGCAAGTTGCCATACAATCTTAAGCTGAGTCAACCTTATTTTTTACACTGTTTAGATGCAGAATGTTACTTCTCGTTTCAATCATCCAACTGGTGTGCTCATGTGCAGCTTTTTGGTCCCGATGAGACCAGATGCATCACTGCTAGTTCAATCTGCTGGATTAAGCCCTGGACATAACAAACCAACCTCAAACAAAAATCAAAGATATGTCAGTTGTGAACAGACCCTTGTGGTGGAACTTCTTTTTTTTATATAAAGATAAAGAAATAAATGTTTGATGCATATTTTGCATTAGATCCTACATACAACACACTATGAATGTTTTCCTGGTGATTCTGCTCTACCTATGAAGGCCACAAAGCTGAAGAGTTTGTCTTATTCTCAGTGACACTTTACGCATATGGCTTATCAATAATTTAAAGTGATTTCACCATTACCAGGTTTACATGCGTACATTCCCTCTACAGAAGCTCAAGTAGGACAAAAGCATGAAGAGAGCCACAGATTGCTTTTAGAAAATATGGCAGAATCAGTACGCAAGCATTGGCTCTCTGGAGTGCTTTTAACTCTAGAATGCTTTCAAAACAAGCTTGGATGAGATTCATCTAATAGCTCATCTTACAAAGCTCCTTAAAAGGCCCAAAAATCACCTTCCTAGTTAGTAGATGTGTCAT
Organism: Danio rerio; assembly: GCF_052040795.2. Taxonomy (NCBI): domain Eukaryota; kingdom Metazoa; phylum Chordata; class Actinopteri; order Cypriniformes; family Danionidae; genus Danio; species Danio rerio. The sequence continues at coordinate 39,843,767 of NC_141034.1, forward strand.
GTTCACCAGCGATCAAACCACCAGAGGTCGCTGGTAAACACTCACATCCACATGAACTACAAATCTGCTTCTAAATGGACTACATAAACAGTCATGCTCCACACACACAACCGGTTCCAGATCCTGACTGATTGCATACACACAGCTGATGCCGCTCATGTACTGATCACACCCATATATACAGCTCACTGTGAAACCCACATTGCTGAGTCTTGTTATCTGTCACAGTGACATTACAGCGCGTTTCCTTTGTCTGCCTTTGCCGTGTTTTGATCCTTGCCTTGTTTATTTATTTAATTCTGTTTGCTGCCTGACCATCTGCCTGTTGTTTTGACTTCGACTCTGGATTGCCCTCATACATCTGTTTGCCGGTATTGACCACTGCTTGTCTGACGATTCTAATAAACCTGCACGTGGTTCCAAACTTCTGTTGTTGGTGTCACTCCCCGGGGTTACAAGATGACTGTAAAAAATCTTAATTAACCACATTAGAGAAGTTGTGCTATGGTTATTGCAAAAAAAAAAAAATGTGGTTAACGTTAAACATGTTAACGTTCAAAAGTTTGGGTTCATAAAGATTAGAAAAAAAGTCATTTGTATTTACCAAAGATGCATTTGCTTGCTATTTATTTTTAAAAATACGAATTTATAAATGAATCCAATTTTTCAGCATCATAGTTCCAATATTGCAAAGTCAATGATATATGCTAAATAATATTTTGGTGCTATATAAATATTTATTATCAGTGAATAATTATAGATAAAATACATTGATTATACATCAATTAGTATTTTAAAGTGCAGTAGGTGATTGTCTTCAGAAACATTTTTTGTTGTGCTGGTTGAACGTCTCTTCACATTTCAATGGTAATGATTAAAATAAATGATTGATTGATTGATTGATTCATTGATTTATCCATCCTCATTTCAGCTTAGTCTCTTTATTAATCAGGGGCCACCAAAGCGGAATGAACAGCCAACTTATCCAGCACATGTTTTACGCAGTGGATGCCCTTCCAGATGCAACCCATCACTGAAAAATATCCATGCATACTCAATCACACATACACTACGGACAATTTTAGCATACCCAATTCACCTATAGCGCGTGTCTTTGGATTTGTGGGGAAACCAGAGCAACCAAGAGGAAACCCACACAAACACCGGGAGACCATGCAAACTCCACACAAAAAAGCCAACTGACCCATCCGAGGCTTGAACCAGCGACCTTCTTGCTGTGAGGTGATCGTGCAACCCACTGTGGTACCGTGTCACCCATAAATTATCTACATATATTTTTATGTTCTGGGTAAGGCATAAAAAATGTTCATCCAATTAAAAATTGTCAGGCTGACATTTCCCATAATTCTGATAAGTAGCCCAAACTGTACATTTGTACATCTGCACACCCCTGTTCTCACAGATACAGCGTTGGTGCATACAAGTGCGCCGTGTTCACATGCACAGGATAGAGTGACAGCAGTAAAAACAAATACTGATTCAAAACTTTTGAAAAACCTGAATCACTATTGGAGTTAGTTTTGCACACTGGAGGAAGGATTTCTTTTACACTGGTAATGTTATGTTTTAAAACTCTTTTAATTCAATATTTTAAATCAATTCAGCTTTATTTGTATAGCGTTTTTACAATGTAGATTGTGTCAAAGCAGCTTCACATAAACGGTCATAGTGAATGGATCAGGGTAGTTCAGTTTTTAGTGTTTAGCTCAGTTTAGCTCAGTTCAGTGTGGTTTTAGTCACGCAATGCTAACGCAGTTGAAATTATTAGCCCCCCTGAATTATTAGACCCCCTGTTTATTTTCTCCCCAATTTCCGTTTAACGGAGAGAAGATTTTCTTAACACATTTCTAAACATAATAGTCTAAATAACTCATTTCTAATAACTGATATATTCTACCTTTGCCATGATGACAGTAAATAATATTTTACTAGATATTTTTCAAGAGACTTACTATACAGTTTAAAGTGACATTTAAAGGTTTTACTCGGTTAATTAGTTAACAAGGCAGGTTAGGGTAATTAGGCAAGTTATTGTATAACGATGGTTTGTTCTGTAGAGAGTTGAAAAAAAATATATAGCCTAAAGGGGCTAATAATTTTGACCCTAAAATGGTTCAAAATAAATTTAAAACTGCTTTTATTCTACCTGAAATAAAACAAATGAGACTTTCTCCAGAATAAAAAACATAATCAGACATACTGTAAAATTTTACTTGCTATGTAAACATAATTTGGAAAATATTTAAAAAAATAAAATAAATAAACATAAAAAATCAAAGGGGGGCTAATAATTCTGACTTTAACTGTAGATTTTGAAGTTGTACAGATGGGTTCAACCCCTGAAATCTTTCAACGAACAATTAATGTGACTATTTTCAATTTCATAAGTTACTATTTACAGCATCGATGTAGGTTTACTAATGTAGATTTTTATTCAGTTTAACAACAAAACATAAGTCAATGGCGCTATTCCGCCTAGCCTGCTTTACTGAGGTGAAGTTGGTTTTATATTCACATTGGTTAAGTTTTGAACAATGACAACCTGTGACGCGCTTTCTATATTGTTTACCATGCTACTCTTAATATTCGGTCTGAAATAGCATGCAAGTATGGCTTAGTATAAAGTCCTGCATGCCACCCGCCAAACATTAAGCATATAGTAGTCACTTTAGGGTAAAGCACATTAGATAGTGAGTCATCTTTAAGGTGCGCATTCATGATATCAGGAGGCTTTGGATGGCAGGGCTGTGTGCTTCAAAGATATTACTGTATGTTAATGGATTCATTTTGGCAGATCCCCTACTGCACCTTTAAATGAAAACTGCTCTGGATCTTTTTTTGTGAAAAATAAATACACTTTTTACAGTGTTGATCAATATAAAAGATGATCATATTTACTATAGAAATCTGACCCCTGAAGTGAAACTGTTTACCTCAGATGATATTTTTTGCAAGCATAATTTTAATCAATTAGAAAACATTAAAAAGCAACATTATAGGTTAACATTGTGTTTTTGTCAACTATAATGAATGCATTCAAGTGAGTCGTTTGACAAACTCTGCTTTAACCTGAACTATTACAATTCTTTATTCTTTTAAACTTGATGAATGCCCTCATGCATCACCATAAACCACAATGATAAATATCCCTGTCCATTAAATATATACTGTTGATCACAACTACAGCTCCTAATAGTTGCGATGACTGAATCTTATTCCATGGATGATCTTTCATCACCCTTCAGCTTTCCATCAAACACTGAACCAACATTGTTCAATTTCCTAAGTAGTAGAGAAAATCTGGCCCAGTTTTCTTATCGGTCTGAACAAACACAGAGGATGATGAGAGTTGTCTGCAGTGGCCTGTCGGCTCTGGGCTGGGTTTTGCTGGAGGCAGAGCGATAGGATTCAGCATGCAGCTTTAGCACAGTTTATTCCAGCCCAGTTGCTTTGATTCGATCCAAACAGAAGGGGCTTTTTTTCTTCATTAACTGGCATAAGATCATCATACCAGTGTGTGTGAATGTATTCACAGAGTTTCAATAAGAGAAAAAAATATGTTGTGTAACAGGGAAGTTGTGTAAGATGCATATACAGTTGAAGTCAGAATTATTAGCCCTCCTGTATATTTTCCCCCAATTTCTGTTTAATAGAAAGAAGATTTTATCAACACATTTCTAAATATAATAATTTTAACAACTGAATTTGGTAACACATTAGTTTAAATCACAATTTATGCTATTAACTACTGGCTTATTACCAGCACTTTATTAATAAATTAACTGTTCATTAGTAGTCATAATGTATTAGTGCATTTGCATATCTATACCTACCCAAGAACCAACATATACCTTACTAACTATTAATAAATAGCTAATTAGTAGTCTATTAATCCAGTAGTGTTAGGTAATTGTTTGTAAATGGCATGAATTGTGACCTAAACTGAAGTGTTACCCAAAATTCTAATGACTGATTTCTTATATCTTTGCCATGATGACAGCACGTAATATTTTACTAGATATTTGCAAGACACTAGTATTCAGCTTAAAGTGCAAATTAAGAGCTTAACTAGGTTAATTAGATTGTAAGGATGGCAGCATGGAGATCTTTAATCATCTAATTGCTAAAATTAGCAAGTTGTCTGGAAGTTGCTGAATCTACTACTTTTTAGGATGAGTGAGCAGTTTGCAACCAGATTATTAAAGCGTTAGCTAACCCTACATCTCTTGACTAACTTCAGAGAAGACACGTTAACCCGGGGCGTAAAACTGTGAGCAGTGTTTGGTCCCTAATGAATGTATAACTAAAGAGTAAGAGAACAGATATAAATCAAAACTCTAAATTAAGTGATGAATGTGATGATGAATGTGATCCGTTCTAACAATTAGAAATAAAGTCTACATTTTACAATCACTTAAAATTGGAGTCAGATTAAATTCGGAGCTAAAAAAGAATATAAATAAATTCTAATAAATAACAAAATTATTTTCAGAAGCACTAGAAAAGGCTTACATGCATTTAACCCTCGACCATGCTGTTAGTTTTGTCTTTGGGGTAATAGATGGACTTCTACAACGTTAACTAGGCAAGTTTGGGTAATAAGGGCATTGTATTAATGATGGTTTGTTCTGTAGACAATCTGGAAAAAAATATATATATAGCTTAATAGTATTGACCTCAAAATTTTATTAAAAATTAAAAATTGCTTTCATTCAAGCCAAAATAAAACAATTGAGACTTTCTCCAGAAGAAAAAATATTATAGGAAATACTGTAAAAAAATCCCTTCCTGTTAAACATCATGTGGGAAATATTTGAAAAAGAAAAAATAAACTCAAAAGGGCTAATACTTTTGGCTATGTGAAAAAGACATAAATGTTGTATTTGTACATCAAATGTACAATAACAACTGTAAATAATAATTTATTGCAGCTAAATAAATATAACATCTACCAAACACACAAAACCACAAAGTCACTTCAGGTCAAATACAGACTCACTACAAAAAAATCCAACTCTATACTTGTCCTCAAGGCCAGGGTTTCTGATTTAAACCAAGTAGACAAGCGCAAGCAGATTCACATCATCAATGTGGCCAACTAAGAAAGGGTTATGTCTTATTATGTTCACCTATTTGCGTGATGTGCCTGTGGAGAGGGAATTAAGCATATGTATTAAATGCTGTACATAGACTACCCTTTTTAAATGTGATTAATTGTACCACTTTTGCGAGTAATTAATTGCACACTTATTGTGATTAATCATACACTGTTTATATATTTTGTCATCTTATGTAATTAAGCTCACTTACTGAAGCACGATTCACGCAAAAATGCATGCATGGTACATTTTTAAAAAAAAGTCTTTTTCAAAAAAAAAAAAAAAAAACACTACAATGCAGAAAAAAATGCTTTTCTTACTAGCCCACATATAAAAAAAGTCTTAAATCAATAATCATTTTCTAGACAAGCAAAAATAAAGAAAATAACATGTCAAAATTAAGTTTTTCCTTAAAACAAGCAAAATAATCTGCCAATTAGGTAAGCAAAATTTTAGCAGATATTTTAAGGAAAAACTCACTAGATTTTTACTTCTTTTATCTGAAAACATGAGAATATTTTTAACTTGTCTAGAAACTGCTTCTTGACTTAATTATTATATAGATATTTGGATTAGAAACTCAAGAAAATAAACTAAACTTTTTTATTTTTGCAGTGTAGGAAACTATAATGATTTAAACTGATCCAGAATCGTGGGAATTCGCAGTGTACAGTGTGTAAACAGTACATCAGTAATTTAAGTAGTTGCCTATAAATACACACAACAGTACACTGATTCACTAGTGATAAATCCTTTGGTTATAAATGAGCATATTAAACCAAACATTCTCCAGAAAGGCACTAAGCCAAATGTTATGTATTGAGTAACTTTTTATTTTGACAGTGCTGGTGTGTATTATTGTGCCTGTGTGTATTGTGCCTTATCTGTCTCTTTCTCTCTCTCCACGAGTGGAGATCAGGTGCAGCTGTGAGAGGGGTGGTGCCAATCATAAAAGCATGCTGTTGGCGCTGTTTGATGAGTTCTCTCTCCTGTTTCCCCTCGCTGTTGTGTTGTGTGTGAGCAGATCGCTTTAAGTTCTCTGTGTGGCAGTGAAATCTTTCTGTCTGAAACCTTTCAAAGTCACCTGGTGAGATACTCTGTTAAATACAGTAATAGGATGGTATTTTGTATTAGCCGTGTCTGAGTGTTTATTTTCTGCCTGAAACCTTTGTAATGTCATCTGGTGAGATTCTCTGTTTACTGCTTAATGATGTAAGGGAAGGTCCTTTTTCTTTTGTCATTTTTCCCATGTTTAATGCATAGACAAGGAGAGTAAAATTGTTGTTTTATTTACAAACCTTTATTTTTAGTACGGATGTTCAGATCCGATCACGTGATCAGAAATCGGGTTCGATCACACGGTTTCAGAATCGGACATTACTTCCAGATCAGGACTCGAATCTATATGTATATACGGTTGAAGTCAGAATTATTAGCCCCCCTGAATTATTATCCCCCTCTCTTTATTTTTTCCCCAATTTCTCTTTAACGGAGAGAAGATTTTTTTCAACCCATTTCTAAACACAATAGTTTTAATAACTCATCCTGAATAACTGATTTATTTTATCTTTGTCACGATGACAATACATAATATTTGACTAGGACAAATTTTTTTTACACTTTTATACAGCTTAAAGTGACATTTAAAGGTTTAACTAGGTTATTTAGGTAGGCAGGTTAGGGTAATTAGGCAAGTTATTGTATAATGATGGTTTGTTCTTTAGACTATCGAAAAATATATAGCTTAAAGGGGCAAATAATTTTGATCTTCAAATGAAAAAATTTTTTTATTCTACTCAAAATAAAATAAATAAGACTTCTGCAGTCTGGAGGTATTATAAAGTTGATGAACATTGCCATAGCAAACAGTGAGATATGTAAATTCAGGATTGCCTGCTGGGTATTTTAAGTTGAGGTGCTATTTGTTTTATATTAGATTTCTTTATATTTACTGTTGCACTAAAGTTCAAAAGTGATGAATTGATGTTATTTATTGCTTGATTGTTCAAGCTACCTCACAGAAGTGCTGTTTGTTAAGAGTTGTTGAATGTTAAAATAAGCGAGTTAAATAAAAAATAAGGAACATCCTGAATCTGTTTTTTGCTCTTCTTGATTTTTTTTTTATGTATTATAAAAGTATCGGATCGGGTTTCGGTAGATACTTAAAATCAAATGATTCTGACTAGAGGTAAAAAAAAAACTTGATTAGGACATCCCTAGTTTTAGGTTTAGGTAAGAGACGCTTAATAGCATACTTAGGTAGCATACTTTTTGTTTTGGCCTTTTGTTCCTTTTTGTTGTGAATTGGGCAAGCTAAATTGGCCGCAGTGTATACAGTTAAAGTCAGAACCATTAGCTTTGAACTTTTTTTTTCCTTTTTTAATATTTCCCAAATGATGTTTAATAGATTTAGGAAGTGTTCACAGTATGTCTGAGAAAATATTTTTTTTCTGGAGAAATTCTTATTTGTTTAATTTCATCTAGAATAAAAGCAGTTTTTAATTTTTTATGAACCATTTTATGGTCAAAATTATTAGCCCCATTAAGCATTTTTTTTCGATAGTCTACAGAACAAACCATCGTTATATAATAACTTGCCTAATTACCCTAACCTGCCTAGTTAACCTAATTATCCCAGTTCAGCCTTTAAATGTCACTTTAAGCTGTTTAGAAGTGTCTTGAAAAATATCTAGTCAAATTTTATTTACTGTCATCATGACAAAGATTAAATAAATCACTTATTAGAAATGAGTTATTAAAACTATTATGTTTAGAAATGTGTTCAAAAAAAATATTTTCTGTTAAACAGAAATTGGGGGGAAAAGTAAACGGGGGTCTAATAATTCTGACTTCAACTGTATATGTTTTGAGGGTGTATGAGTGTTTCCCAGTGATGGGTTGCAACTGAAAGGGCATCCGCTGCGTAAAACATGCTGGAATAGTTGGCGGTTTATTCCACTGTGGCGAGCCCTGATTAATAAAAGAACTAAGCCGAAAAAAAAAGGAATGAATGAAATCTGTTAACCTCATTTTGACAACTTGGCCTTTGTGGATATGCTTGGGGAGCAGGAAAGGGGACTCCGGGTGACCTCTTTTAATAGACGGTCATCCTTATTTTTTTTTCATGTGCGTAGCATGGTGCTTTTGCTACACAAGGCACAAACTGTAAAGGACAATTTAACTTATTGAGCCAATGCACTCTATGGCACCGTTAAAATCAATAAGAAATGAGTCCATATAGCCACTAGCTTGCACTATACACACTGCTGGCAAAAATCCAGAAGTTTGCCAATAAGTGTGTATGAAAGCACATTATCTAATTGATTATTGACAAGAAATAAAACTATACTGATTTACACCAACAGTATATACACACGAACACTGTATATCACAATATATTCTACAGATGGCTTGCAGACAATAAAGAATCTTTATCAGGTATCTAAAGAATGTCAATAGAAAATATGCAAGAAAAGCACACTGTTCATTAACAATCGGAAGAGCTGTTGCAATATTTTTTTCCAGATGAAACCACCAGCTATGGGAAGGTCATCATCTACATTCTGGGAAGTAAAAATGCACAGATGTGCACGTCTGCAATCGATTGCACCATACAGCAAAACAGAGGCACGGACAGAGGCCTGGAAGGAAGGAAGGAAAGCTAGCCTGTAATTGAAAGGGTCTTTAATGTGGATTGGCTGGGCTATGTGTGCTTGCGTGTGTGTATGTGTGTAAGTCTGTGTTCATACGCATCTCAGAATCTCAAACAGATGCTATGGAGCTATGTAGGACTCTCGGAACTAAATATGCACAAAGCGGAAAGGGCTCTTTATGTCAAAGGTATCCGTCGAAGAAAAAAAATAAATATATAACCAAACAAAATCACTCCGGGGGTGGGCTCTTCATTATTCATCAGCCTTCATGCAGCACAGCCAATCTCCCAAATGGCCTCCTTTCGACTCTAAATCTTAAAAAATGGTCACAACAAGCACATACATCTCCAGTGTAATTCCCCCTCCCTCTGCACATACATAGAGTACGTACTGCTTCACTGAATATGGATGCTTCATCTTATGTCTGACCCTGTCACGAGTGCAATGGGTGCCTGATGCTGCTTGTTTAGTGGTGCTGATTTGTCGTATAACACTAAGCAAACATTTGAGCACCTCAAAGGAAGCGCATGGGGATTTTTCAAGCCCTCGGATCTTCTAAATCTCTTCCTCTCCACAGTTTCAGCCAAGTTTTGACTACATTATAACATGCCTTTTTACATTAATTGTGGGTTTAGACTTTTACTACATTTAACCCCTTTGGACCTTGTGTGCATTACAATGGACATCACGTGTCAGCCCATATTTTTTGTGGCTCCAGAGCATCTAATTTAAAGCCTGCAGTCCATGAGAGTGGACGATTGTCATTCGATCAAATGGCGAGGAGGCTCGGCATGTTGTAATTTGAAAAAAATCCACTATCACTTCACTCCAGACACAGGCGTAAGCCACATTTGCAATGTTTTTATTCAGATTTATTGATATGTTTGCCAGTATGTAAAAAAGGGATTGCTTACTAATTAAACTTTGAAATCTTTTGTAACATTGCAAGCTTTAGAGATATTTTTTCAAATATGTCTGTCCATTAGAATGCACAGTGCTCAGCATAAACAAGTAAACCCATCACAAATCTCTCTTTTAAATTTATATTTTTAATAGGAAGCTATACAATATTATATTTGTGCATATACATTGGATTAGTCAGTACTGAAGCAAAATCAGGAGCTTAACTAACAAAATAACTTACGATAACAGTCCAAAAACTAGTAAACACACATTTATTTTGTAGGTTGGAATTTTTTGCAATATTTTGTTTGAATTCAATAGAATTATCTTTCAATTTCTAAATATGTTTGATGACTAAAATATTATTTTAATAAACATATCTGTTTAATAAATCTGTTTTGTTTAAATGAACTAAAATACATAGCCTATATTCACTAAGTAATGGATTCAAATATTCACCTTCAAAACGGTGTAAACTCAATAATGCTGAGCACTGTACAATGGGTTCAAGATCTGTTGAAAATAAATCTCCAGTAATGCTGATTAAACTTTTTTATGTATATAAAAAACGATCAATGTACTAATTAATTGCTGAAACAATTGAATATACAGATTACAGAATATACAGATCTTGAAGTTCTTGAGCATATGGCAGATGTAAATATCTCAGATGTGGACATTATGCATAGTGATGAGAAAGATTAAGTTTTTATAAACAAGGTGCAATCTATACAACAAAAAGTTTAAAAGGTTTACTGTCTAAAAACCTTTTTAAAGTAAAATGTTAATGTTTGTGATTATACCAGCAATCATGTGTTATTACTATTATTATAACCTTTATTTTACCAGGAAAGACACATTGAGATTAAAAATCTCTTTTACAAGAGCGTCCTAGCCAAGATTAGGCCTGTGTTTCAACTTCTAAAACTTTTATAGTCTTTTTAAAAGCATGTAGTGAAATGTAGTAGTAAGTCTTTGAACTGCAACTGTGTTTGCGGATTATTTCAAGCAAAAGGTGCTGCGTACTTAAAAGCCTTTTTTCCCATCTCAGTCATGTGTGTTTTTTTTGGATTGGTATAATGTCTGGGAAGTACAACTGTTCTGATCTGATGTCCACCCACCCACCCACTCACTTAATGACTTATTAAACTGCCACAATGTCCTTATTCAATATGTCCTTCATATTAATGTGGACGTGAAGTCTAGTCAATAGCCAGGAGGTCAGGGTCTCTTACTTGCAAGTGCCTTCCTCCGCGTCCTCCAGGCCAAAGCGTGGGTCAAAGGTCAGCTGGATCCTGGAACTTTCCATGACTGCCACCAGTTGCCACACTATAACAGTATTTCGGGGATATTTGTTGGGAAAGTTAGGACTTTGAATAATTCCATCCCCAGTGACACTGAGGACCTTCTCATGTTGAGACTCGTGCACTCCTATAAAAGAAAGAAAGAATAGAGGTTCATTAAAACATTTCTAAACCTGCATAACTCACCAGAGCGGAGAAAAAGCATGTCACACTGTCATTTGTGAATTGCTGTAATTTTTTTTTTCTCAATGCAAATGAACATCACACTGGATTTAGCTTCAAACGCATCACATTAAAACTCAAAGAATATGGATTATGCAATGCACTGCTCGAATCCTAACGCAAATAAATGATTGCACAAAGGCAGGATGAACCAAACTCAAGGCTTCTGTCTGTTTTATGGCACTTCGATTGACTGAAAATCAGATAATCATATTAAGAGAGCAATAAAAGGGAACTATGGAAATGATTTTGCAACATCAATACCATAAAACTAGCAGAATGATGTTCTAACATTCGCTAACACAGCACATACTTAATGAACCTGTGTATCAAAGCAGTCCTGTGCTTTGATGTGGCTTCGGCATAATAGTTTTTGCATTACAGATCCAGATAAGAGCGATCACTCAGTAGCTTTAAAGAGTTATTTATAGTGAAACTACAGCTTCCAATGACACTCCTATGTGTAATGGTAAGACAAGAATTAAAGCTAGGTAAAAAAAAAATAACATTGCTTGGGTGGTAAAAACTGTCGAAGGCCACCAGAACAGATGGTCTGGCACAATCAATTGTACCTCAAGGAACTTGGATAGTTTAACAGTTCTGAGAAAAGCAAGGCCAAAGAATAAAACTTCTGGTTTAGAGAAGTGACAGAGGTATGGCAAGACTTTAGTCAGTTTAAAGTTCAGAAATGATTACATACTGATTTACTTGCTACCAGTTGTGACAAGATTTATAGTTGTTTTCCCCTATAGGAAGACACAATAAAGCTTTACTCAATGGAGCACAAATAAAAACACCCTTTACCTGCTGCTCTGCCTGGGAGGGGAAATGAGCTACAGGCTTTTTATTTGGAATTGTGGTATATTTTATTTTGATGGTGCCGTCTAGGCCCTTTAACCAAATTAATTTTCAGTAATCCGATTACAAGTGGTCGGTTGAGGAGCACTGCCTTCTCCACACAGTGTGAGAATGCATTCAAACGCATCTCTTGTGAGCACTTGTGTTCGATTTTGTCAAGAGTGTCCTTTCATTACTGTCCACATCATTTTTGCGTCATTTCATTCAAGCCACTGTCTCAATGCACATTTCAGATGTTTACAATTTGAAAGAAATATGATCAACTGATTTTGTCCACTTTGACCATCTCCAGTGTAGTCAAAGCTCAAATGTTTAGAGCATTTTTACAGCTGTATTTGGAATTGTCCACTTATGATGACGATGACAAAAAATAAATAAATAAATAAATACACAATACCTGATGTAAACAAGGTAATAATCAACAGAATGTCCATAAGAGAACCATGAAATGTAACACAAATTAAAAGCGGATCCCAAATTTCTCACAATGTTTATTCAAGGTTATAATAATCCTAGATGGTCAGGTGATGTCACATTTTGCATGTGAACACTGATGTATTATTTGCAGGGTTAAAAACACCGGGCTTCATTCTTGTTTCTGAGCAGTGCTGGCCTGTCCAACAGGCAATCACGGCAGTCGCCTAGGGCCCTGTGTTTCTTGGAGGGCCCCACAAACTCTGCTTTTATATTATATTTACTGTGAACACAAGCGCGAGGATGAGCTCAAACGTTTAAATCATTAACAATGCTTATTGCGCAATGCACAAACCCCATTAAATGCGATACAATTTACAACGATGGTGAGAAAAATAAAATAACCTCCATGTTTCATTAAAAAAAGAGCTCTGTATAATTCATACATGACAAATAGCTGAAAACAATAAAAAATACACAACAAAAGTATAAATAAAAGCAGAAAATATTAGAAACATACCCAGCAGCACCACACTTTATTTTGCATAACATCATCCGCGATCGGCTATTGGGTGAACTAGAATGACGTAACGTTTTTCCACACAGATTCCACATCTCCCCAAATTGACATTTGATATAAAGCCAAAAAAGTGTCTTAAAGTTTTAAGTAATATAACGTCACAAGTGTCCTTGCTATATTTAATCGATCTTAATCGAATTTTAATTTGAACTGAAATGGCGTCCAAACCAAACAGCATATTTTCAAAGCCGAAAAAGGAAGAAAAGAAAAGCAGAGAAAGAAGAGCAAGCTAGTAAATGTATGTTCTGCTGTGCATAATACATTATTTAGTAGTGCAGTATTAGGACTTGTTTTGATAAATGCAACAATGCCCTTAATCACAGAAATATTTGTTTCATATGTGAGAAAAAAAGGCCACATTCAGCATGTTTCAATAAATAATCAATTAATTATCTATCCCACTATTTCCCACTACTGAAAAAAACATGTGTCCCCTCATTAAGTCAAAATCTAATTTTACCTACTGTCCAACATTTAATGCAAATTTTTGTTTGTGTAAAAAAAAAAAAAAAGTGTAAAAACAAGGTAACATGTCTCCTGCATTTTATGTTATTTTTGCATAGATTTGTATGTATTGTATGCATTTGATTCATTTTTTGTTTAAATATGTCATACTCAAGTTTGCAAGCCAGAAAACAATAATTTGAAAAATAAACTACTTAGGTTTAATTCTGAATAAATATTTTTAAATATGCTTTATAGGTTAAATATGTTTCAGTTAATAAAAATGTATAGACTTAAATATTAAAATTGTTTTTTTTTTGGTATTTTCTTACTGTTTTTACACTAGTCGGCCCAATTTTTTATTTTTTTTTATCTCGCGTAGGGCTCCTCAACCCTACGAGCCTGCACTGTTCCTGAGTCTTAAGTTTCTTAAGATTCACAAAACCCATTGTAAATATCAGATTTTGCCAGTTTAGTGCTTATGTCCAATCATTCATAAATAGTGCGCAGAGGCACAATTGACCTGTAGAGCTACGCATCGATAGATTTGCATTGTGTTTGAACTGTCAGCAGTGAATATTAAACCACACTGAACTGAACTTTAACACTGAAAACTGAACTGACACTGTTTAAATTTACTATAATCTTCTATGTGAAGCTGCATTGACACAATCTACGCAATAAAAGCGATATAGAAAAATGTATTTAATTGACTCATAGATGAATCAATAGTTTTAAACATGATGCACTTTCAGATTTAAGCCTTAGCTGGATATTTCCCTTCATTTAGAACGGTGTTACACACTGCATGATCATTTTTAAAAACCCATAATGGGGCTCTTTAACTAAGTACATTGTTCAACATTAACTTTTCCTCTAGACACTACAGTAAATGAACAAAGTGCATGGATATTTAACAAGGTATCCACTGAGGTGTTTATGGCTGGTTGCCTGTTAGATTTAATGTCACATTGTTTAACTGTGTATAATTGTAGCATGAATATTTCATAGCCCAGAGTTAAATAGAAAGAAGTGTGAATCACTGACTAACCTCAAAAGGTAAAAACCTTAACCTAGGGTTTAAAAAGACATTAGGCTGGGGTTAAATGGGGTAAGAAATGCCCACAAGTCTTTCAACACGTGCAAATGCACTTCAGTCCACCACATTGCGAAGCAGTTACATCACAGCAAAAAGAACTAATAAAGAACCAGCCTGAAAATATTTGCTCCAAAATAGGTAGAAGAGATTCTTAGAAAGGGAGGCTTGTTTCCTGTCCAATAAAATGTTATTGAATTCTGCAAGTGGATTGAAATCTATCTTATCCTGTTGTACTAGCTTCAGAAAAGATGTTTGATGCAAACAGACAGCTGTTGAAATGCAACACTAGTGCTGGTTTTTACAGGCCTGTCACATTCAGAGCCCACCCAGGGGAAATGCTCACAGATTTTCTTTCACGCTCCACTCCCTGAACACACACACACGCAAACACACACAATTCTCTAAAGTTGTATAGCAAAGCAGTGTCAGTATATATCCTGATCTGTTACTATGATGGTACACGATCCTTTATGCTTCTTCCTGAGTGCCTGTGTTATACAACGACAGAGATATTCTCCTTCATAAGTCACAAAGGCTCATCCTGTGCTGTATTTGCAGGAATCAGTGCATAACAAATGATAAGCTATCAACAAGTTATTACTTCCTTTCCAGCATGGTATAATTATCTTGTTAGCTCAGTGGGGTTCACAACATGTTGACTTTGCCTGAATACTGAAATATGTTTAAAATGAAGTTTAGAGCATACTGTAGATTGTAAGAATGTAAATAATATTCTAATTTCACTGTTAAAAAAAGTAAAGCCAAAACATTACATGTATGGCCAGTGGTGGAAAGAGTGCTGAAAAATCATACTCAAGTAAAAGTACCATTACTTTCAATTACTAAATTTTGCACAAAATATATGAGTCAAAAGTAGCCCTTTTAAAAGTATTCAAGAGTAGTGAGTATTACACTGTGAAAAGTTGATGTGTTTACATGCAGTTTGTGCAGTGGTGTAAACGTAACATTCTGTAGAGCATTTAGGGATCTCCCTATTTTCGTTTGTTCCTTCCAACCTTTCTTCCATTGTTTGTTTGTTCTGTCCTTCATTCATTCCTTTGTTCCTCCCTTCATTTTTTCGCTCGTTCCTTTGTTCGTTTGTTAATTTTTTTGTCTTTTCTTTCAATATGTCCTTCGTTCATTCATCATTCATTCATTCACTTCCTTCGTTCCTCTCATCATTCGTTCGCTCATTTATTCGTTTATTTTTGGTTTCGTCCTTTATTAGGTCTTTTGATCATTCATTTATTCGTTCGTTCATTCCAACCTTACTTAGTTTGTTCAGTCCTTCCTTGATCCTTTATTAATTTATTTGGTCCTTCCTTCGTTCCTCCCTTCATTCGTTTCCTCCTTTCATTCGTCCCTTCATTTTTTCACTCATGAATTCATTAATATTTTTGTTCCTTTCTTTATTAGGACCCTTGTTCATTCATTCGTTCATTTTTGGTTTCTTTCTTCATTGCATCTTTTATTCATTCATTCACTCATTCCTTCCTTTGTTTGTTTAGTCCTTCTTTGAATCCTCCCTTCATTTATTTACTCATTCATTTGTTCGTTTGTTTATATTTTTGTACCTTCCTTCATTATGTCCTTTGTTCATTCATTCATTTGTTCCTTCCTTCCATAGTTTTAGTCTTTCCTTGAATCCTTTCCTCATTCATTTGGTTCGTTCCCCACTTTATTCGGTCATCATTCATTTGTTTGTCCGTCCATATTTTTGTTCCTTCATTTAATAGGTCTTTTGTTCATTAATTCATTTGTTTGTTCATTCCTTCCTTTCTTAGTTTTTTCAGTCCTTCCTTGAATTTCACCTTTATTAATGTGGTCCTTCTTTCGTTGCTTCCTTTGTTCCTCCCTTTATTTGTTTGCTAATTCATTTGTTTATTTTTTGTTCCTATTTTAGGTCCTTTGTTCATTCCTTCATTCGTTTGTTTATACCTTCCTTAGTTAGTTCAGTCCTTCCTTGAATCCTTCCTTTATTCATTTGGTCCTTCGTTCCCCCTTCATTTGTTCATATTTTTGTTCCTTCCTTCATTAGGTCCTTTGTTCATTCCTCCCTTCATTTGTTCGCTCATTTATATTTTTTCTTCTTTATTAGGTCCTTTGTTCATTTATTAATTAGTTTGTTAGTTCTTTAATTTGTTTAGTCCTTCTTTGAATCTTTCCCTTATTCATTTAGTCATTCCTTCATTTCTCCCTTCATTTGTTCTCTCATTCACTCATTCACTTGTTAATCATTTTGTTCCATCCTTCATTATGTCCTTTGTTTATTCATTCATTAATTCGTTCGTTCGTTCGTTCATTCATTCGTTCTTTCCTTAGTTTGTTCAGTCCTTCCTTTAATCCTTCCTTAATTCATTTGGTCCTTCCTTCATTAGTTCGGTCCTTCTTATGTTCAGTCCTTCCTTCCATTCTTTGTTCAGTCCTTCCTTCATTCTGCCCTTCCTTTCATTCTTCATTCGTTCCATTTAGTAATTGTTCAAGGCTGTTTGGTGATTTCAGTCATCATACAGTCGACATCATTTTCTCATGAGTGACATGCAGTCTATAAAAACTCTCTGGGTCATTGAGTGTAAAGATTTTGCACATCTTCTTGGACATTTTTAATGCTTCCAAAAGCTTTGTTGCATTTATGAAGCGCACATGTCTTAAGGTTGTTCAGTGTGATGCGATTTACTTTTAATGTGTGATTTGATTGGACAGGAATCGCAGGACTCATTTTTCTACTTTAGCCAATCACCATAGACAAGATATAATAAAGTTGTGACTAAGGCTGAAGGAAAATAGTGGAGTAAAAGTACAGATACAGCACTAAAAATGTACTGAAGGGATATTAAAAGTGCACATTTACTTAGCAAATTTCAATTCCCGAGGAAAACTACTCTATTACAATAAATTGAGTATTTGTAATTTTTTACTTCATACCACTGAGTATGGCCACAGTCATCTTGCACCACTGAGGTCTTTTGGAGCTAGAGTCAGTACCCACTCCTATCCTCCAACCCCTGTACTACTACAGACCCAATCACAAACACAATCATGACAACGCACCCCATTTATTTTAGGATCACATAACTAGCTTAAAGCAAACCTTATGGAACATTATAGACTTCAACAAGCATCAACATGATATGAATAATAGGAGTCCTTTGACAGTAGGAAAAATGCATTTGGAAAAGTGCAATTTTATTGACGTCCCATTTGTTTACAAGGATAGCGCAGGGATTGTGAGCTATACTGCAGCCAGCCACTAGGGGCTGATCAAATTTTTTGGCTTCATGTTTCAGAATGTGCGAGGCATACTTTGGTCAAAACATCACTGACTGAGTGAGTAAATAATGGAAACATTGATTTTTAAGAGGTACATTGGGTAAACGTTCATCATAAAAGCAGTTTCTTTTCTTTAGCATTGGCTAATGCCTTATTTATTCCTCCATGAACTGGATGACAGATCCCATCACAAGCAGCAGTTAATGCTGAATGATGTTTTAGGACTCACTGGATGAGTAATGACAGAAACAGTGGGGTTTTGGAAAGTTCTGGGGAACAGCTTCAACCCCCGAAGTGTATCCGCAACCACAAGAGATAGAAATTCGATCACTCTGACATCGTAACTGAAGGAAATGGCAGAACAGAGAGAGAAAGAGATAAAAAAAAGAATCTGTTTAGATCATCAAAATTCAATATGTTTGACTAAGACTCTGTGTGACTTGTTTATAATAGGCAGGAGGAAAATTTTAGAGAGTGGAAAAAGCAAAGACGACAAGATATAATTTCTTTCTGTAAACATGACAGCGGCAGCTTTGATGTCTCTTTCTCATTTCGTGATTAATTGCACTCCGGGGAGGAGAAGTGAAAGACAATACACAAGTCACTTTGGAACAGATAAAGTTTGTGCATATCCACAAAAAAAAGTATGGACTCAACACGCAGAATCTTGGCAAGCCCTTCAAACTATTGCCTACTTGAAGAATAGACACCTTGTATATGTTAGGGAGGCAAAGCAAGATCGCTCATGCTCTCCGAAGTTGAGGAGCATTTTGAGTGAAACATATCCAAACAAAAGAGCCCGGGGGCTGCAGAACACTGTCGAACACCTCAGATCTGTTTGCAGCACAAGCCTAAACCCTTTATGGACTCGGTTATATAAACAGATCAGGAGTTGGCAGCAGCTGCTAAGGTCTTTGAAGTCCTTCAAAATGAGAAAGAAAGGGTCTTTCCTCAGCATGTTACAGCATTTGCCCAGCTGACTGACAGCTACTTGTCGAGCTCCGTATTAATGTGTTAATGTATATAATTCTCTTACGTTTCGGGTGTTAAGGCAGGCCCTTGCTTTTTGAGGGCTGCTTGATTGTAAGTTGTTACAATTTCTTGGAAGGAGGGATAAGGTGCATTCCTGTTCTCAAAACACTAATGTAATAGGAGCAGACGTGGCTGGTCTTTACGGAGAACAAAAAGATGCCTCATCATGTTCACAGGCATTCAGTAGGAATCTGAAGGAAATAACTCATTCAGAAAGAACAAATAATTTTTCAAATCTGAAAAAAATATTAATAATAATAATAATAATAATAATAATAATAATAATAATAATAATAATAATAATAAATAATATTAATAAATAATGCAGGTATAGCCACAGTCGTTGGCTATTTATGCCGTTGATGTCATTTGGAGTCAGAGTCTGTGCAGTTGTCCCGCCTCTATACTCCTACAGACCCAATCACAAGCACACAATGCTGGAACCACACCCTGTTTTTTTATAGCATTAAATATCTCCAAGCAAACTTAAAACTTGTGCACTGTTCAAATTTACTACCCTTTTTTATGTTTGGGATGAAAATATCATTTTTTTTCTATATTTTATTTCATAAACCTGTTAAATCAACCTCAGTCCTGATTAAAACTACTAAATTGTTAAGGAAATAACAGGATTTTAACTTTTTAATTGCCAAATTCACAAATGATGCCAATGATTTGGTAAAAAACACACACAAAATGACATTTTCAATATAAAAAGTAATTGTGGACTGGATTTTTTTTTTTTACCTTTTATCAATTTTGTGAAAGATAAATAACAACATTGGCTTAGATGCATTGTTAGATTGAATTTTTTTCTTCATAATTTACCGTTGGTGGCTGTTTTTGACTTCCATTATAAGCACATTTGATGGTGCATAAATAGACAGCTTTTGTTTTTGTTTACTCCATGTAGTTCTGAAAGCTGAGATGCATATTTAGATTTTTTTAGACACAAAGTAAGTGCGCAAAGGTCATTCTCACACACTCACAAACACAAACACACACACACGCGCGCACGCACGCATGCACGCACACACGCACACACACCTTAATTTGTTGTTATACTTCATCTAAAATCAAGAAACTATTTGTTTTGTACAGGTTTTCTAAAGGGTTAATGATCAACAGTAAAAATTACAAATTTTACCTCTTCCTAACAGGGAAAATCATGAATTTCGCACTACACTACCCTTTTTATAGTAATAACATCAATTTCATTGAATTCTGCAGCTCACACACCAACCACTTATGGTGCTGTTTTTTTTGTTAAATCCCATTAAGACTACTGACCATGAAGCCATAAAAGCCTGTTCTTGATTAACATTTTACATTAAAGGCGTGCATTACTTTTAGCACACATTACAGCTCATACTTAAACAAGCAACAGTGAGTTTTACACATGATTTAACGAATGAGGTATTAAACAGAACATGGTGATTATACAATGCTGGAGTCTCATGAAAAACAACCCATACATAATTTCTCAGAAAAACAACAACAACAGGGAGCAAAAAAAAATGTCTGTACAAAATGCACAGAAGAGCAAAACTATTGTATTATTATTTTTTTTTTTAAATATTTCCCAAATGATGTTTAACAGAGGAATTTTTCCACAGCATTTCCTATGAAATACACTTGAAGCTGAATACTACAGTGTCTTGAAAAATATCTAGTAAAATATTATGTACTGTCATCATGGCAAAAATAAAAAAGTTTAAGTAATTGGAAATTTATTAATAAAGCTACTATGATTTAAATATATGTAGAAAAAAATCTTTCTGTTAAACAGAAATTGGAGAAAAGTATACTGGGGATAATAATTCAGGAGGGCTAATAATTCAGGAGAGATAATAATTCTTCAACTGTAAGTAACTCTGTAACTATCAACTACTGAAAATCCCGGAGTACTAGCAGAGTGTTAATAGAGTATTAGGTTTAAGTTAGTAGAATAATAGAATAATGACTGCTAGTTGACTTGTTGATCTAAAGTTACCCACTGTCACCAGAATATCAAAAGGGGACCCTCAAAAGTTAATTGTTACTTTCCATAATGCTTCAAACAGCCCAACCACATGTCATTAGAAAGTGAACCTCAGCCTCGACACTAAAACTTCCTTGTTTGATTTTTCAAATTTAGGCTTGGTGGGGATTGAGAGAGGTTCAGTGTCTGCTTTTGAGATGACCTCATCTCTGGGTTAAATAATGTCATATAATGATCAGAGGCTGGCCCCTTGAGTGCATTACCTCAAACATGACTTTTCCTTGACCCACTTCTCTTTTTTCCCTCTTCCCGCTCTCTCGAGGAGAGCGCTACACTGATTAAGGTAGGAAGCTGAGCATGAATAAATAAGGGCTCACAGTGCTACCATTGTGCCTTGTTCACATGTTAGACCTCCGACTGAGCTGGGAGTTTAAATATTAACCTGGAAGCGGTAGAAACAAAGACTGTACAGACATACATGAGAGCAGGCATTTAGATGCAGGTAAGTGCATAAATACAAACAACAACAAAATGATAGATTTTACACATGAACACAAACTGACACCAAACAATCTCAACGAGAGTGGGTGTCCAAAACCCTTTATAATGCATAATATGCATTATAAATGCATAATATGCATTATATTGCAATGTTTACTAATGCTAAACAAATTATATTATTAATGGAAAAGAATACCACATCACTGACTCTTATTATGTGGACAAACTTGGTATCCAGCACTACTTTTGTCATTATGTTTCTTTTTGGATGAATAAATCAAATTGACACATTCTTCCAAATATCATATTTTATGCTCCATCAAAGAACTTTACAGTAATTGAGCAAATGATCTCTTTACTTTCACAATGCACATTAAGGAGAAAACACAGGCTTCAATCAAAGAGAAATGCAAGCCACTTTTAAATGGTTAGTTGCATTAACTTTCCTGTTGTGTTCGGGTTAAATCTGAACAATTTACAACTTAAAACAGTCATAAATATTGAGTTTTACAACAGGGGTCTGTTCTTCGTACCTCGTGATCTAAGATGATTTGGCAGATCCTGGATCTTTTAATCTTGATAACTGATCTCCGGTTAATTTTGGTTCTTTAAACAAGTTCGCGAATCAGATTAAAATGTCAGGATAAACTGATCTGAGATCGATGCGTGTGTTGTATAGGACAGATCTATCGGTACTCGAAATCATGATCAGCAATGCAACGACTGGCTGACGGAATAGCAGCGTAATGACATCATCTGAATAATATTCAATTATTCATGTGAGCAAAATGACATAAAATTAGCAGTAAACGGTTAGTTAAATATTATAAACAATAACTTAACACATTTATTGTAAGCTGCAGGCTTTACACTTTTATGTGTCTAGTATTCATCATGTATTTCAATGCATATCAATGTATTTAGTTCTACATTTAGAGAAGATTATCTTTATTATAGTAGCCTAGGCCTACTCAAGTTTTTAATCGGCATAAAGAATAACTGTATAAATTAATTTAGCATTTTGATATTGGTAAAGGTGTCTGCAACTTTTGCGAAGCATCAAATCAGAATTATTGCAGAAATGCAAATGCAGAATCAGTGTATATGGTTAAAATAATATATTAACTTATCTTTGCGCTCAGCCAAAATATGTTACCAAAGAACAAGTAATAGATTCAAAAGACCAAAGAGTCATTAGATATAGACAAGGTTAATTATATCGCATTTAACAACTATAGTGAGATCCAGCAATATATCCTTGATGAACTGTCCGACATGCGCTGCTCTCACCTGGGGAGGTGTGCTCTCAGCACCCGCTGATTGCCTGGAGCTTATTTGCTGCAGTGCATGCCTGTGTGTGTGTGTGTGTGTGTGGTCATGTGATGTGCGTTTTCAGCAGTGAAGTGTGGACGGAGATCTTTTCATAAATGCTAGGTGAACCGCCAGTGTGGACGTGGATAATTTTAGTTTTAAAACACCGTTTTAAAACTAAAACGTATTAGAGTGAATGGGGCCTAAGTTCACTGAAATTAATCCCCTAGCCTACCCAATGTTCAGGCAGTGATTACTGCAAACAGAAATAAGCGCTATAATCAATCGAGCTCATAAAAACTCTTTCAAAAACTCCAGTTGGAAATTTGGCATAATAGCACTACATTTCACTCAATTCATATTTCCCAGTTGTCTGGCAGAAGGCCTTGATGTTCGTATTCATTTCACTCTTGAATGTTCACGCTGGAGATCTACGCTAGTGCCCGTAACAGCGTTTAACAACATAAAGTGCTAATGTTTCTGAGTCCAAGGGACTTGTTCAGACGCTGTCTGTGTTTTAATCCCCCATATGTTGGGAGCTGACTGCAGCCGCCTGGTGAAACTGTACCCTGCGCTTACCATTATCCCCCCCCTTCTCGCATGCTGACTTTACCCCCCTGCTTTTAAGTTGCTCCTACATCTGCTCATGATTAAGGGTTTGCAGCGGTAACTACAGGTGCTGTAAATTCCAGTTCTGGCTTTTTCATATTTATTGCTTTAAGGTTTACAGTTGGGCAGCGAAGAAAAGGAGGGAGAAGGATAGAGTAGGAAGGAGAGGAAGGGGGAGACACGAGTGAGGGAGACGCAGCATGGGAATTTATCATACCATTAAAAAATAATTTGCCTTCAAAAGCGTCGACTTATTTGGAATGTTTCAATCTGCCGTGCAGATGCTCCGTATGGGACTCACCACAGGAGTTTGATGCTTTGACTCACTGGATTGCTTGGTTCCTGTAGGCCATTTAGCATCCTTTAATGGCAAAGCTTTTTCAGTGTATTTAATTCTCTTCACAATACAAATTAACGGCATTCTCCAGTCTTTTATTAGTAGGTAAAAAAATGTTTAACATTTGTGGGGTTAGAACTCCTTTTTAACCTGGGGTAATGCAACCATGCACAGCAACTTTTTTCCACTACAGTATTTATTCAATCAATGACATAAACTCCATAAATATGCAAATATATTAAGCAATGTACAATACCCAGAATTAATTGTATATTATGAAAATTTTTTAAAGTTGAACCAATGTGGCCCAGGTTCGCCACGGTTAATAATGACCCATGGTTAAAGGAATAATTCACCCAAAATGCAATTTCGTTTATTCACCCTACACATGTCTCAACCCTGATTGAGTTTCATTCTCTTTTTAAACACAAATGAAGATATTTAAAAAAATCCTGGAAACTAGTAAGCATTGACTTCCATAGTATTTCCATAGTACACTCTCCGAAATAATTGTATGTGAGCTGTCACAGGGGTGGTACCTTCTCAAAAGGTACGCATTTGTACTTTAAGGGTCTACACTGGTACCTCAAAATATTAGTACCTACAGATTTTAAGATGAACACTTTTGTACTTTTTAGGCACAAATACGTACCCTTGAGGTATTAATATGAACCTTTTAGGTACAAATTTGTAACTTTTGAAAAGATCCCACCCCAGTGACAGCTCACGTACCTTTACTTTTGACAGTGTACTATGGATGTCACGGGTTACTGATTTTCAATATTTGTCAAAAAATCTTCTTTTGAGTTAAAAAGAAAAAAAATTAGCTTACGCACTCTATTCAAACCGTGCCCATGCGCATTTCCTAGTTCGTTTGACAAGAGTGAGTGCTCTGAATTGAGCCAAGGCACAATTCAGTTGGCTGGCCCTGGCCTGGTTGGAAGAGGTGTGTCAGAGTGTGGTTCAGTTATGCTTTGGCGCGATACACTTGTAGTGTGAGTGCAAAGCGCGCCTGAGCCCAAAACTGAACGCAAACATTGTTTATTCAAGACACAAACCTTTTGCTGCATCTCAGCTTCAGCAAACCTTCTAATACCTGCAGCACGAGGACTTTTATGATAATTTTCGAGCGTCAAAAGTGGTGGATCTGTTCTGCAAAATATTTGACTGTGTGTCACTGAATCCCAAATGACTTAAAAAACTTTTTTTTTTTTGATGTAAACTCCCTCTTTAACTATTTTAAAGCATGAAATACAAACACCTAAACCCAGGTTAAATTAAATCTTGATCTATGCTTTCTTCACATTTCACAAATATTCTGTCTAACATTGTTTAGGCCTATGCTTGCCAAGCAGACATTATATAAGGTTATGGTTAAATGTTTTTAACATTTTGTCCATCAATTCTCTAATTACAGCGTCATCTGTGTGTCCACTAGGGTTTCAGTCAAAGTCAACCTTAATAGGCAACTGATTGACAGCATGACTGAACTCTGTGACACTTGCCATCTCACACAAGTCCTTTTCAATACAGTTCACAAATCCAGCCTCCCTGACCCTCACCAATAATGATTTCTTTCACACATACATTAAAGATATTTCATAGTGCTGTGGCCCTCTTAAAATTCTCAGCAGAAAT
Source organism: Danio rerio (assembly GCF_052040795.2). Lineage (NCBI taxonomy): Eukaryota > Metazoa > Chordata > Actinopteri > Cypriniformes > Danionidae > Danio > Danio rerio. The sequence goes on from NC_141034.1 coordinate 39,869,043, forward strand.
AGCAAAAGATGTCTACAGATTCCGTCTGGCCCTGGCAATAAGACATTATAAACAACAAAGTTGCAGCTTAATTTTGAATGGTGACACCAACAGACATTGCCACCAAATATAAATCAGATGTAAAACTTTCTCATACATAGCTGTTGACACAAATTATGCATTATAGACTTTACATTATAGAGAGAAATAACAGATAAACCAAGATTGCTGTTTGGTCAATTTTCCTAACGGATAAACAGCTCTCGTTAATAGTTTACATGCCTTCACTTTCGTATTTGACATGAAACGCACATTTACCGGTAGGAATGACATCCAGCCCTATTCATAATTCTCTCTTCATATGCAGTTGAAGTAAGAAATATTAACCCCCCTTTGATTTTTTTTTCTTTTGTTAATATTTCCTAAATGATGTTTAACAGAGCAATGAAATTTTCACAGTATGTCTGATAATATTTTTTTCTTCTGGAAAAAAATTGTATTAAGTTTATTTTGGCTACAATAACAGCAGTTATTAATTAAAAAAAACCATAATGTCAAAATTATTAGCCCTTTTCAACTTTTTTCGATAGTCTACAGAACCAACCATCATTATACAATAACTTGTCTAATTACCCTAACCTGCCTAGTAAACCTAAATAACCTAGTTAAGCCTTTAAACATCACTTTAAGCTGTGTGAAAGTGTCTTAAAAAATATCTAGTCAAATATTATTTACTGTCATCATGGCAAAGATAAAATAAACCATATATTAAAAATGAGTTATTAAAACTATTTTGTTTAGAAATGTGTTAAAAAAATCTTCTATACGTTTAACAGAAATTGGGGGAAAAACAGGGGGGCTAATAGCTCAGAGGGCTAATAATTCAGAGGGCTGATAATTCAGAAGGCTGATAATTCTGACTTCAACTGTATGCTTATTACATATCCATAATACACTGTGATACAGCCTTGTTCAAAGCGTATTGCTTTTTCATTACAATCAATCCGATCCAGAGTTTGTTTCAATTGAGCCGAGATCCACCTCATTCAGGCGATCTCAAACCGATTATTTTGCTGTGGATCCGAGCACAACTGCTGAATTTACATATGCCAAACGAGACGCGCTAACTGGGGAAACACGCCAGGTTCCGGAACAAAAGTCTATGTGTGAAACCACCCTCTGTCCCTTATTTATCAGAGGTTACCACAGCGGAGAGAACCGGCAACTATTCCAGGATATGTTTTACACAGAGGATGCCCTTCCAGCCACAACCCAGTACAGGAAAACATCCATACACTCTTTCACACACATTCATACACTACAGCCAATTTATTTCATTCAAATCCCTTATGCCGCATGTCTTTGGATTGTGGGGGAAACCGGAGGACCCAAAGGAAACCCACGCCAATACAGGGAGAACATGCAAACTCTACACAGAGATGCCAACTGGCCCAGCTGGGATTTGAACCAGTGAAATTTTTGCTGTGAGGCGAAAGTGCTAACCACTGAGCCACCCACAACCACTACTACTTACCAACTTATTTATCACTGTTTTATCATTATTATCATTACAATTACTCAGTGAATATTTTCAGTCAAATTTCTTTAACAACAACAACAACAAAAACATTAAAAGCATTAAAGTTTGAAACAACTAAATCCACCAAAACTGCACCTCAGTGGTCACACTTGTGAAACGCCAAACTCTGTACATTTGTCAAAGTCTTTTTTTCTAAACACATTGTAGTAAAGAGCGAGTGAAGCTTGGCTAATGTTAATCCCTCTAAACGCTGTGTGAGCATAAGGTTGCTGTTGTGTCATCACATGCGGAGTAACAGAATCCTGCAGGCACTTCACCAAGCCCCGATTAAGATCCTAACAGGCCACCAAAAACCTTCCCTCTCCGCAGCCCACAGAATGAGGCTCATCCATTAACACGTCCTCTCCGAGAGCTCCGTAACATCCGCACATGCTATCAGATGGCCAAACGTCCACACTGAACGGAGCCACTTGGGTGGGTGAATGAATACAAGTGTGTACGAATGTGTTTGGGGAAGCATTTGGCCGAGAGGAAATTTGATTCTGAAGTTAGCATGACTGCTGCCTCTGTTAGCTGTTTCTAATGTCTCTCTTGATGTGGTTTGTACTGTTGATCATCTGACTGTGAGTGCAAGGAAAGACGCTGCAGGAAGAAATATCAATTTTTTTTTATGCACCTGTCGCTTCTGAGATTCTGGGCTTTTTGAGATAACTTTTTTGTCTAATATGAAGATACATTTTTTCATTTATTATACTTTGTCCATTTCTGTCTGTAGATTTTAATTACAATTCATATATTTTAAGGCGGTTTTCTTAAAATAGATTATTTTTCTGCACTGAGCTATTCACCTGTACGTCATCTACACACCAAACTTCATGGATTTATTCATAAAAATATAAGAAATCTTACAGAGTGATCTGTTCATACATTATTTGCCTGATTTCCGGTGATCTCTGATCCCTTCATCTATAAGCGATATCATCACATGAGCTCAGGACTACTTTGGCAAGCCTGTCAAGTACCAATATGTAGTTACATCCAAAAATGTTAGTTAAATCTGTACTGTGCCAAAAGGAAGCCATATGTTAACAGTGTCCAGAAGTGCCATTGACTTCTCTAGGCTTGGAAGCAGCTGGGATGGACCACCACCATTAATGTTTAATACAATGTTCAGATATTTGTGCTAGAAATGGTTTTAAAACTAGTGCATATTAATTGAAGTAATGCCTCTTTGTTTCCATAAAGATAACATTTTTGAAACTTGAAACCAAATTCCTAATGTAAACAAGTTAAATTAAGTTTAGTTTTTCCTCTTTGTTTTCCTGCAGCGTCTTCTCTAAAGCTTATCACTGTGTACACTGTGTAACATGACGTTATTTCTTGAAGTCTACTTTACTCACACTTTACGTCAGCTCTGAAATAAACAGCAACAATTGGGAGAATTAAAGCACACCGTTGCTTTAAATTATTTATTAACGATATACAAAGTTTAACTTAAAATATTAGTCAGTTTGATTGATGTAAGTTAAGATGACTAGAAAAGTTCATTTGATTCAACTAAGAAGGGTTTCTGCAGGTTTTATTAAGTCAAATTTAAGACCCTTGTAAGACCATTAAGCATGGAATTTTAGACTTATTCAAGGTTAAACAATCAACAATTAAACAAGTAACTTTATACTAATGGCCCTGTATTATTATGAGGAATCGTGCAATTGTTTTTAGTTTGTTTCCTTGATTAGGGTATTCAATGGGGAATTTGCGGTAAAACATGTTTTAAACTGCATCTCTGTGCAATTAAAAAACTTTAATATGAAGATTAAGTTTTATTGCGATGTATTGTTGGTGATTGGACATATGTTGGCAAAATTGACTAGCTTTACTAGGACAAAGCAAAATTAAGACTCATTTAAAATGGTTTATGACCTACAACACAATATTTCAGTCTATTTAAGGACTAAAATTTAGTTTTTGAATTTTTAGACAAAGTAAAAAAGATTACTTACTGCATGTGAGTTGAGAGACACTGTAAGCCTGATTCCTACAACCATTATGGTGATCTACTGTCACCTCTGCTCTTTAAACTGTTTTTGTAAGAAAACTAAATAGCAAATATTGTCTAGTAGGATAAAAATAAAACATGGAAAGTCTGGATAGGTAAATAGTAAGGAGCAGTGTTTTTTTTTTGTATTAAAATAATAATAAATAATAAATAATAAAAAAAAAAAAAAAAAAAACACAATTTCTTTAAAAAGATAATTCAACCAATGAATAGTCGGTCAGCATTTACTTTCACTTGTCACTCCTAAATGCTGTACTTTGGACAAAAAAGAATAAAGAAAAAGAAAAAAAGGACAAAATACAAATATCAATAAAGTACACAGCTAAAATGCATACACTCAAAAAATATATTTCGTTACTTGTTCAAACTACTTAATTAAAATGAGCTGAAACGACACAATTCTTGAGATTTCATTGGGACTTAATTTTTTTTTATGTCCAATCCACATAAACTTGTGCAAAAGTGTTAAAAAGTGTTGGGACAACATGAATGAATTGTGTTGAACTCTGCATTTTTTAACAGTGTATGTAAAATAAATAAAATAATTAAAGTTGGTTTAAATGCAAGTGATTTTCTTGCGTTAAACTAAAGGGTTTCAAAAGATTTGGAATAAAGAGGACAGGTCATATTCTTTGGTTTCTGGAATTTTCTAGTGCTTCTTCACCATTTGCTTTTCCTACAACAAGCAATAATTTTAAAAATAAACATTCTCATTTCAAAAATATGTGGGGGAGTAAACTCACTTTTAAATACAAGTTTAGTGGTTCCATATTAAAAAATAAAAAAACTGAAATAAAATAAATACAAAGCTAAAATAAATGTGAAATATTATATATATCAAGTATTTATTTATTTATTTATTTATTTTTTGCTATTTCCCATATACATAACAACATTGCCTGCAATGAATTACTTTCTGTGAGAGAAATAAACAATATAAATATCCCTATTAAATCTGGCCAACAATAGTAGGATCCAAACAGGGCTGAAATATCTCTGTGGCTTCTCTTAAATAAAGCATGTCCGTGTGTGTAAAACAAACTCAAATTAAACTCTTCCGACACGTCAGCTGCTTGCATACTTGTGTTTGCGGTTCTGGCCACACACACGTCTTGCTCATATCGCATGTAGACCACATCCTTTAACAATTTGGTGAGGTCTTCAATTAAGAGAAACACGTGTGCGTATTATTCTCTAATGGTCGTCTGCTGTACTGCCTGTCTCATGCTTACTTTCACCACAGAGCTCTGTTTACACGGCTTTGCTTCTCTGAAACTTACCTCTGATCAGAAGGAACTTGAATTAGACGTGACTTCATCTGCGAAACAGCAGAAGATGGTCAGCAATCAGACTAACAGCGTATCTATGACAGGTAGCCATTGACTTTTCACGAGGAGTAGACTTAGTTTAACCACTGAATTCCTTATAAAGAGAATATAATGTTCTTGTTAGTGCTGCTTTTGAACATTTTTGTTTTACTGTCCAATGACTTTCTAGACAAAATCATCTCTATAAACTGCCGGTGGACGTTTTTATAACACTTCAAGGTCTATGTTATGCCAAACACTTCTACAGATCTGTGAAGATATCTAAAGAACAGATACTCATAAAACTGATGTTCTCTTGAAATATAACAATAGTTATGCTGTTTTCTATTTTAAAACAGTAAAATATGAATACACACCCACACCCACACAGTTATGCAAAATTATTAGCCTTTTTTTTGAAGTTTTAAAATCTTTTTCAAATATTTGCCAAGTGATGTTTAAGAGATCAAGAAAATATTCACAATACTTCCTAGACTTTATTAACTATTTTTCTTTCATCTGGAGAAAGTCTCATTTGTTTTAGTTTGGCTGGAATAAAAGCAGTTTTCTTACAAAACACACTGTAAAGATATCCATAAATAAGTCGTTTTTACCTGTTTTTGTGAATAATGTTTATTTTCCCCTGTTTATTTATGCTTTTGAATTGCATTATGGGACCATGATTTTTCTTTCAATAACTTTTAACTTTGAAAAGTTTGAAAAAGGGACGTTTATTAACATATTTAATATTTTAAAGTGATATATCATCTGCGTCTGTATTTTATATTACGCTACAAAAACCTTGTAATAAACTTCCAGTACATTTTTCTGTTATTTTACAGTCTTATTTCTCTATATATTATTTCTTATACATTATATTAGGGACATTCTACCAGTACACTTTCTGAACTTTAAGCTTGTCTTCCTCAAAAATCATACAAATACAAGCATAAAATCATACATTTCCTTGATCTCTGTCAGCTTCTCCATTAAGTGATGACACATCCTCTGAGTCATAGCCTTAAAGGTGTATTTCACGCATTTTGTTAAATTTAATGCAAACTTGACAGGACTGATAGAAATTATTTATAATTTAATGTTTTTCATCAAGTGATGTGAATGATAACAACTCAAACTTCGCTATTTCTGTTCTTTTTTAAAGTAAAAGTTTTTAGTATGACAAAATATTAAAGCTGTAGGTTCAATTGGGCTGAGGACAAAGACAGTAACAGGGTTTGTAAATTTAGAAAGTGTTTTTAATAAAGATTAAAAATCTGATAACTAAATGATTGACATATTCATTTACAGAAATCAACCATCAGTCCATTTTAGGAAGAAATACTTTTTATTTATTGTATTTGTTTTTATTTCAGGGACAGATAACAGATGTTTCTCGTAGTATGTACCGTTATTATTTTAAACTACTAAAATGTCAATAAAAGTCACTTTGTTAAACTGTACAGTTGAATTTTTAACATTAAAAGTCGACAGAGCAGAAACCAATGTCTTATAATAAAATTCACAACCTTAAATCAATGGACAACACTTGTGAATCACAAAATACAGAAAGGGTTACTTAAACATTTTTTACAGTGTATCTTGTAAAAATATTACAGAACAGAATTTAGTTATTTAAACTATTATGCATAAAATCTTTACATTAAACAGCATTTAAAACAAAAATGTGTGTGAATGAGAGAGTGTATGGGTGTTTCTCAGTACTCGGTTGCAGCTGGAAGGGCATCCGCTGCATAAAACATAATAATAAATAAGGGGCTCAGCTGAAGGAAAATAATTGAATTAATAAATAGCAAATAGTTTTTATACTATAAACAAATGAATAACAAATATAAAAACACAATCTTTATTATATTTCTATTCTTCTCTCAGTAACAAATTTCAAGCCACTGCTGCTGCACAGAAATAAACCAAACCAAAAAGTAACACTGTACATTTTAGCCCCATTTTGAAACAGCAAGAACCTTCAACAGATCTGAAAATGCCTGTAGTACCCAGTAGTATCCAGCAGTCCATAACCGGCTGAGCTAATTAAGAGCCATGTGTCAGATTCGGAGTTCTCACCACACAAACCAGCTCATGCTTAACAGGCGATTCATTCTCATCAGGGTGGGTGGCCACATTAACGTCTCCAAACCCTGCTAATCTCATACTGACCTGCCAGAGTCAAAATCTTCAGAGGATAAACTTTCATATAATAGCAGAAATCACTGGCTAGAGATGACACAGCAGTTGCCACAACAGACTGATTCCACAATACGTCTGTCGCTACTAAGTGCACCTTTACACTATATCTTAATTTCAGCCTCTCTCAAAAACACACAAACAAAAAGACTCATTGTATTAAATTACATTATATCACATTCACCAACAAAAATCATTTCAGCAGCTTGAATGAGCTGAATCAACACAATTCTTGTTTTTTTGGGACAACTTCATAGTAGTAAGTTGAATCCACTTACATTTTTAAAAAACAATTAAGTTAACCTAATCGATTTGAGTTGGGACAGCATGAAGGAATTGTGTGGAACCCAGCATTTTTTACAGTGTTGCTTCTTGCATGTGAAATGTCCAGATGGTGTCACTAGAAAAAGTGCACTCAGTTTCATGACAATTTAAACGGCACTAAAACTGTATTGCTTTTTTGTGTTCAAAATTAACAAGCAATCTAAACTAAACCTTACTCTTAAAATATCTGTGTGTACCAGAGTTCTCTGCATCACAAACAAAATGCTGTACCCTTTTGTAAAGAGCTACTTAGCAAGTTAACTTTGTTGAGCTATGGTAAAAGTGTTTTAAAGAGCCCCCATTATGGGTTTTCGAAATTTACCTTCTAGCAGTGTGCAACAGCTATAAGTGAATGAAAACATCCAGTTATGCTTAAATCAGAAAGTGCACCTTGTTAAAAATATAGATTTTTAGAATAAAAGATTTGACTCTGAATGATTTGTCTGTTTGTGTTGAAACGATAACAAATATGAAGTGCGGGATTCGGTAAAATGTGAATGCGCCTTTCCCTTTAAACACAGGTGTGTGCAGGACTGATCATGAGATGAGAAGATGAGTGAACATTGATGAGTGAACTATCTGGTGATTATTGCAATAACCTACCCTGCAACAGGTTATTTATCGGCCATTTGTTAAAGGAAGAATCAGAAAAAAACTATTGATTTATAGGACTTTGTCAGAGCTTCACAGGAACTTTAAGTAAACAGTTCATGCATCAGTTTTTTCCTTCATTTCACATTTTTAAGTAAGTGCGGGTAAAATGTTTGCCTCCTTGTTTTCTCTAGTTTGCAAATTTTATATTGAATGGTGTTTTGTAACTTGTAATCACTCCACATGGTCTGTATTGTATCTGGTTAACTCTTTATATTGACATATTGCGTCTTAATCTATGTTGAAAATGCAACATGTGCCGCTTTTTTACGAATTTAAATGCGTTTGTGAGCTCGCGATCCTCTGCTGTTAGTTATTGCTATGGCCACTGTTAACTGTTCCTACGCATATGAGGTGGTCAAATAAAAAAAAATCTGCTTTTGCCGCTGTGTGGATTAATAATATGCTGGTGTTTAAATGCATTACTCTAATGCACTCCTGCATTAGGCTCACACATACACTCTGACTACTTCAACAATGTTGATGAGCCATGGTGGCCGTTTATCTCTGTCTCTTGTTGAATGCAGTTGACCAATTGCTTGATACTGGGTCATCGGACCAATCAGCGTAGATTAGCATCGTGCTAAGGAGGGGTTTGGAACAAAATGAATCGCTGGACTAACCATATGGGAGTCGTTGGGATAATTAGGTAAAAATAAATGCTCATTATAAGACAATGAAATTGTTTTTGGACCTTGCTTACACATCAGCCTGTTGTTGGAGACCCCCAAAACCAAAACATGACCTATTGTAAAGCATTATAGGCGTCTTTAAGGTGATTGTTAGGAATAGCCTAATAGGAATACAGGAAATGATAGAGAATGAGGAAATAGAGAATAAGAATAAAAGTTTAAGGGATAGTTCACCCAAAAACGAAAATGTTGTCGTCATTTACTCGCCCTTCATCTGTTTCAAACCTGTTAGAGTTACCATTGACTTCCACAGTAGTTGCTTTTTCTATGGAAGTCAGTGGTTACTGGGTTTCAGCTTTCTTTAAAAATATCTTTTTTTGTGTTAAACAGAAGAAAGAAACACTCATGCCTCATTCACACTAGCAGCGACTTTATAGCTGTCTGTCGCTTTGGGTGGAGACCTGCAGCGAACGCAGGTCTGTATAGGTCTACAGCACAGAGAATACAACCGACCACTGCAGGTGCTGAGAGAGGATCACAAGCTCTACTGGTGCTCCTATTGGCTGTCGCTCAGGAAAGTCACTCTTTTTTTCATGTCACTTGACACGCCCACCTGATCTTTAACGGTAACTGTCGCTCACTTAGACGAAGGTCGCCGGAAGTTGCTCACTCTGTTGAAAAGAATGTTCGCTTGTCGCTTTGCCTCTGCGAGACGCTCGTATTGTGAATTAGGCTTTAGAGTAAGTAAACAGTGTTCAATTTTGGGTGTACCATACTTTTTATTGTGTTTCACTTCATTTAGTGTTCATTTCAGCTGAAACTGTAGTAAAATGTACTGTATGTTTAGGTACATTTTCAGAGTTTTGCAAAAATATCAGTAATGGTGTATTTGGCTATGTAGAACAGGCACATCTGAATCTGGACCAACACCAGACTCATGCACAAGACATCATCTCAAAGTTTTTTTTTTTTTTTCTATCACAGCTGTGTTGGTCCTGTTGTGGAATGGCTGCGGGGCTCTTTGTAATCCCATCTGTGATTTTGGGTGCTTGTGTTTGACTGAGCTTTCATAAGCTTAACTGCAGTAATGCAACTTTCTCCAGCAATACCTCATCTCAAAGCAACTTTTTCAATTCGCTTAAGAGGAAAAGCTGCTGTATTGGAACCCTACAATCTGTTTCATGTTACACTCCATCTTGCTGTCTTTGAAAACAAAAAACATGCTGTGCAAACAGCCCATTAGAAATGTGTCTGATGGTGTCTGGTGAACCATAATTGTACAGAGCTTTCTTGTATGAATAGTTCACCAAAAAATTCCAAACACATCATATGACTTTTTCTTTTCTGGTGAAGATTTATGAAAATATGGTTACACTTTGTTTTAATTGTCCCTCTTGGACATTTTGTTGGCTAAAAGTAACTGCAGCTACATGTCAACTGCCAGTCATTAAAGTTCCAGTAGAACTCTAATAGTCTGTATAACATGATCATTTATTTTAATAGTCTTTGTTTTCAATTTCTGAGTCAGAGTCATGAGCTTCTGAGTCACTTTTTTTGGGATCAGGCTTTTTTTCAGCTTGTGCATCATTTGTTGTGCAGTGAACAGGGGGTAACAAGAGCTAATAACCCCTCTACTGGGTATGGGATGGTCAGATTAATTTCTGACATGAGAAATTAGGGTAATTGCTGAAGAGGGTTTTGGACAGTTAAACCAAGCTACAAACAATTTACCTAGTTTTTCCTACCAGCAAAAACATAACTAAAACTACCAAAAGTGCCAAAACAGATCATCTTTCACCTAAACTGCAACAAGAAAACAACAAATTGAGATCTGTACTGTAAATTCTATCAAACTAGCAAAGCTGCAATTTATATTAAGGTAAATGCTACTTACCTTTATTGCAGGTTCATTTATGCTTGTATAGTTGCCTTTCTTAATGTTTCAGCACACAGAGTTACACATGCAACCAAGACACTGCATTCCTTTAGGAAAAGCATGTTTCTTTTGCACACACTTCTGGATTTTAGGGGTTCCAGGTGTTTATTCCAATTTTGGATGCAGTCAAGTTGCTGCTTGGCGATTTGACCATAATATGTGCGCATAGTAGGTAGGTACTTGTAGGTAAGTTAAGAGTTATCATTCATGACACATTGCCACACAAAAAAACTCACGTATACTAACAACAACAAATGAGCACCAGGCATAAAATTTACAAAACACAAGTCTTCAAGTGTCCAGCCCAGTGTCTCTGGTTTTGCATCCAATGAAATTTTATTGTATAGCATGAGTTTGTATTTAACAAAAAAACATTGCTGAAATTGCAGATTTCACTTGCCTTGGCCCTAACCCAATTCGCTTGTTAAGTTGTGACGTTACAGTGACTTGGAATACTGTTTCCGGGTCCAAGCCGCTACACATTTGAATTGAGAAAACACTCATTTATAGCCACTTTTCATAGACACATAACACAATAAAGTGCATTTAATATAAAATCATGGTGTACACATCAGTCTCTGGACTTGCATCACAAATGTTAACATTTTAAAAACTTGTAAAACCTTTATCACTTTCTGGCCATAGGATATTAGACATCGATATATATATATTGCGATCATGATTTTTCGAAAGTATTACATCATTTTGTAAACGTTCATTATTACCATTTTATAAGTCACCTATAAATTTTGAAAAAGCGCTTGGATCTGGAAGCCGCTTCGAGTGACGTCACACTTAACAAGCGGATAGCCCACATTTACTCTACTAATATTGTAATGAGTTAGCGAACAAGCAATGTCAAAGTCATTTATTGTCTATCAAAATAAAAACCATCAAATCATCCAAGCAAATTTTTTGTGAAAAATGCACTCCATCTATCTATTCAGTGGAATTCCATCCATCCATCCATCCATCCATCCATCCATCCATCCATCCATCCATCCATCCATCCATTCATTCATTCATTCATTCATTCATTTTCGTTTTGGCTTAGTATTTTTATTAATCTAGGATCGCTGCAGCGGACTGAACCGCCAACTTATCCAGCATATGTTTTATGCAGCGGATGCTCGTCCAGCTGCAACCCATAATTTGGAAACATCCATACACACTTATTCGCACACATACACAGCTGGACATTTTAGCTTACCCAATTCACCTGTATCTTGTTTTTGGACTCGCGGGGGAAACCAGAGCACCCGAAGAAAACCCACGCAAACATGGTCAGTGGAATTCCATGTTAACCAAAACTGTTTTTACTAACATTACCAAAATATATAGTGTTCCTCAGCAGAAAGTGTTACAATTGACAAGAACTGTTGTTAATTATTTGGTAATTTTATTGTTGAAATGACCTATGTGGACCTTCAATTTTACACATCCTTCCTGCCATACAGACAAAAAACATTAGGTTAGATTTAGATTGCCAGCATCTAAGGACAATGTTATATTGACGTCCAATAATGACGTGAAATGATGGTGATATTAGGTTGATTTTAGTTTGTGTTGGAAAGTGACCGAAACCCAACATCGAGCCAACATCTTAAACCCATGTCATATTTACATCAAATACTGACTTTTATTAATCAGGTATGGCAACCAAAATCCAATGTCAGATCGATGTCATTTTGGCAACGTCAACACAAAGTCAAGCTGTAACATCATTAGATTTAGCTATTTTGTTGTTTTTAGGTTCAGTTGGGAAGTAACCAAATTGCTGTCTGTCGGACGTTGGACATTGACGCCAGCCTGATGTTATGTTCTTACATCAAACTAATTTTAATTTCCAAGCAAAATGCAACAGCCCACAATGTTGGGGTACAACCGGGCCTGCTGGGAAAAGACTATATAAGACTCAGACTCAGCTTTATTATCCCGTTAGGGAAACTAAAATTGCAACAAGGTACCATAACACAGGCGAAGTTCCATGTACACATTATTAAAATATTACCACACAACATCCATACATCAATATATAGAAACATCCCCCTCCCCCCTGGACTCATTTAATGACCTAATGGCCACCATTATAAAAGAATTTCTGGTTCTATTTGTCCTGCAAATAGGAACACTAAAACGACGTCCTGATGGTAACAGTTGAAATACAGAGTACAGTGGGTGATCCGGGGTGCATAGGATACCCTGAGCTCTCCTTCGAACATAGTTATGGTAGATTACCATTAGACCAGTCTGGTTAAAACCAATGATCTTGCTTGCCACCTTCACCAGGCTGCTCAACCTGTAAATAGCTTGGACATTAGATATTGTTATAGCTAATATAGTCAAATGAATTATGAGTGAACAAAGTCCAAGTTGTTCTAATATAGTAAATCCGGAAAGTATTCATAGCACTTCACTTTTTCCACAGTCACAAAGGTTCATCTTCCAGCAGGACATTGATCCAAAGCACGCCGCCAAAATATCAATCGAGTGGCTTTACAACAACTTAGTGAATGTCCTTGAGTGGCCCAACCAGACCCCAGACCTATATCCTATTGAACATCTCTAGAGAGATCTGAAAATGGTTGTGCACTGTCGCTTCCCATCCAACCTGATAGAGCTTGAGAGCCACTGCAAAGAGGAATGGGCAAAAATTCCCAAAGACAGGTGTACCAAGCTTGTGGCATCATATTCAAAGAGACTTGAGGCTGTAATTGCTGCCAAAGGTGTATCAACAAAGTATTAAGCAAGGCTGTGAATACTTTTGTACATGTGATATTTTAGGCATTTAATTTCAATTTCTTTGCAACAATTAAAAAAAAAAAAACTGTTTTTCACAGTGTCAGTATGGGGTATTGGATGTGGAATTTTAAGGAAATAAATTAAGTTAATCCATTTTGGAGTAAGGTTGTAACATAAAAATTTGTGGAAAAAGTGAAGCGCTATGAATACTTTCCAGATGACCTGTAAAAGCATTTTTATCATATTGTCCAATTTACACTAGAAATCTAAATGTTCACTAACGCACTCTAAACTTAAATGTTGGTCAACATTTGTGGAAAAAGAGAAACAGATGTGTAATAATAGACATCAGGTAAACTGTTTTTAGAAAGACATGAGAATATCAACAGTACTACATTTCTGTACTATGGTATAATGCGATAATTCCGCACAATTTTACCAGCTAAACAACCAAGAGACACATCTAGGCTTTTAATGTTGCACTCACTGTTCATTCATATCACACGCTGAGACATGCAATGCCCAGCTGCTGGTGTAAGCTGACTTGTGTAACACATCAGATGCAGAGCCAAAGCAAATATATGCACTTCTGGGCAGATAAACTAATAAACTATTAAATCCCAAGTGGTGCAAATACGTAATAGCTCTTAAAAACTGAAAGTCTTTACTAAATACAAACATCAAAAACAAGCATCCAATTTTACAAGGGAGGATCAGTCGCTCTGCTAATAACATTTAACAGTCCAACCCAAGTAAACGTGCAGAAAAAACACACATCTAGCGTTCACATTCACCGACTCCTGCTTGCTCAAGCATGCATGCATACCATTGGAAGATGGTCCAGACGTTTACAATGAACCAAGTGAACTTGTCATGATGGATGGAGGCTACAAAGTACATTTGAGGGGTGACTTCCAAGTTCACCAAACCTGCATTTGATTTTTCATTTAACGTACAAACGGCAACATTACATTCGGAAAACATCTGCACTGCAGCTATATGACAAACTTATGTAAATCACACACTTTAAAGCACATAAAAAGCTTCCCTAATGTGCACAATGGACCGATGGGAAATTATTTAAGGCCTATTATATACATAAGGACAGAACAATAAAAGCTTAAATTAGCTTTTAATGTTTTCCTGAATCTGCTGCTTCAGAATAACAGATAAAAGCGTTTATATAAATAAATAACAAACACTTTGCGTCTGATTGCATTTTAACAGTCTACACACACCATTAAGCATCCGAGTGCCTTTCATTTGTCAGACGCTTGCTGTTAAGTGTTGACAGATAACAAAACAAATGCTCAATCATGTGTGACTGATAGATTCTCAAAACAGCCAATTAAACTGTCAGGATAGTAGGAAACAAAATATAAAGCAAAAATGATAATTCATCAATTTGATGTCCAACTCTTGAGGATACGCAAGAATGCATTTTCAAAACTTGAACTTTCACTTCTGGGCATTAGGTTAAAAACATGCTTTTATGAGCTCATTTATAATGATAGTACCATTCACTTTAATTCATCTTTATGTTTATAGCACTTTTACAATGTAAAGTTAAGCAGCTTGCCATAGATGGAGAATAAATAATACAAAGCAATAATAATATTTTAGATAGTGGAAGAATCCAGCAAATCAGACAGGCAAGAGAGTGTGTCGAATGCTGATGTAGTTCTAGTTAAAAGTTAAAAAGTTGATTCTGATTCAGTTTAGTTTGGTTTTTAAACGTCATTGATGAAGGACGATCACACACTGTTAAAAACAACAGTTCAAGTTGTTTATAGTATGTTATATAAAACATTGATGAATAAATGAATGGTGTGATGCGTTACTCTTATGCTGACAATGCACTTCTAGAATTCAGTTGCAGAGGCAATTTTGCAGAGTAATGGTGCTTGGTTATTTTTCTATTAAGAATAGGCAACAATGTTGTATGTATAACCCATTGTCCAAATTAGTTAGTCAGACCTGGTTGCCCATTTATGCCCATTTCATTTTTTAAATGACCGTCTCATTTAATCATCGGCCAGCCCATTTACACCAAATTAGACCTGATTTCACAACTTTAAGCTTCAAGTCTTAATGTCCAAAATAACAAAACAGAAAATAGTCAGTTAAACCTTACTGTTGCTACAACAATTCAAACAAACAAACAAACAAACAAACAAACAAACAAACAAACAAACAAACAAACAAACAAACAAACAAACAAACAGACTAGTTTAGTCTAATCTTATTTCTATATAAGCACACATGTTTAAACTGTACAAAATAGCTGTACAAAAAACTGATGAATGAATGGTGTGATGCATTAATGTTGCCATAGCGATGGTACTTGGTTACTTTTTTGTTAGGATTGGGCAACAATATTGTATGTGTAATCCTCTATCCTAATTAGGTTACCCATGTCTGACCTGAGAACCGTTCTTCATACCTCGCTTAAATGATCTAAGATGATTTGGCAGATCCTGAATCTGTTAATCTTGATAACTGATCTCTGGCTTATCTGGTTCTGAGATCGCTGCGTGTGTTGTGAAGGACAGATCTAGCGATTTCCGAAATCATGATCAGCAATGCAACGATTGGCTGACGGCGTAGCAGCGTAATGATGTCATCTGATTAATATTCTATTATCCATGGGAACAAAATTACTTTCCACATTTGTTGTGAGCTGCAGGCTCATCATGCATTTTAATGTGTATCAATGTATTTACTTCTACATTTAGAGAAGATTTTCTTTTGTAGTAGCCTAGGCCTACTTAAGTTTTATAAAATCGGCGTAAGGAATAACTGTATAAATTAATTTTGGATCAAAAAGCATTTTTATATCAGTAAAGGTGTCTGCAACTTTTGCGAAGCATAAAATCACTGGTATATTAGCGGTCAAAACATGTGCGTGACTGCATAAATTATTATCCTTTTTTTTTTAAAAAGTCGAATATTGTGCATGTGCGCGTTTGTATCTAAAAAGTTCATATCAATAAGTTTTCTCTTTGCACCACCAGGTGGCAGTCTTTGTACTTTAATTTCAGGGGTGCAGATTGCATAAGTTTTGTTAATATTTTATATATATATATATATATATATATATATATATATATATATATATATATATATATATATATATATATATATATATATATATAGTTAAAAATATTTACTATTTTCCCAAGTGTATATAACTACTACTGTAAGAAAATATCAGAATTCGGTACATACTTTGTTTTATCTTTGCTTGAACTGACCCGATCTAATCTTGTTTATATGAATTGAACCTGCTCCAGACCAGGTTTAAGCTACCAGAACTGTTGCTATGACGACAACTCTGGGATCAGTTTTGAAGAACGAAACGATCCTGGATCGTGTCAAATTGTCAATAACCAAATCCAGCTAACTGACCCCTGGTTGTCAGATTTCTAGCACCATTTCCAAATGTTGCCTTGTATATGATGAGCAATTTAGGACTGCTATTGGCTCATTCAACGATTGGCCTGCCCATTGACACCAAATTAGATCTTATTTCTCAACATTAAGCATTAAGTCTTAATGTCCAAAATAGCAAAACAAACAAAAAATATGTTAAAAGTTACTTTTGGTGCAAAAAACACAAACAAACAAAAAGTTAAATCTAAACAAGCACAGGTGTTTTAATTGTTTGTATTGCCAAGATTAAATCCATATCATGAAATGATTGCCTTAAATCTCCTTGTAATCACTTTTATCCCACTTTGATCATGCTCATCGCTCTCAGTCAACTGAAACGGGCCACAATATAATTGTGATTTTGATTTAATACCCTTATTTCTGGATAAGCATCATGCATGTGCTGAATGAAAAATGCCAAACAACACACTGATCCATCCATGACGAAATAAAATAAATACTTTAAAGAACTTTTAAGCACAAAACTGCACCTGGTTTCTGCAAGTACAGGCACATAAACCAGGTGGTTTAGTTATGAGGTGAGCACAGGTGCATTGCAGGAGAACGGATCTGCACAACATTGCCAAATTATCGGGAAAAAGTGGCTTCAACATAGTTAAATGCCATCATTACTGCCACAGGTGTAGGGACAGAGACGCTCTCTTGAATCGGTGACTGATGCAATGTGAAACATGCACACACACTCAGCAGTGGCACATAGATGAATGAGAGCCGTGCCTGGCATCTCATTAGCCGGTGGGGTTTCCGGCTTGAATTAGTGCTGTCATTCCAAAGAGCTAATGAGAGGCTTTTGAACAGATGTCCGACGCAAGGGGGGCAGACTATTTCACCTTCAGTGCTTTAAACCTGATTTATCACACCTTTTCCCACACTGACGCACATTTCTGATCACCCACCTCCCCGTTAGCCATAAAATATATCCAACAGTTTGAGGAAAATACACCATGGTCAGTTATAAATACACACCAACTAACCCCTAAGGGTTTGATTCAGTGGATCAGCTGCTTTTTTGTCAGTCCCAGCATGCACTTCAATTATCAAAGCTGAGGTCCTAGTATGTCACAAGCCAATGAGAATTTAACAGCCCATTAGGGATTGGGTAGTAAATTAATGGTCTTCTAAATGCATAATCAGCATCCTTCATCCGGCAGGACTGATTATATAGCACTATCAGATGAGAGTCCTTCAAAACCACTAAGAAGCCAGCATACATTCCAGCACGCGTGAAGGAATTACTGTAGACTTACGGCACTACAAAGCCAATACGTTAAAAGATTTAGCAGCGGTCCAAGCGAATCTTCCTGAATCTGGTCTTGCATTCGTATGTCTATAAATCACAACTGGAGTCCATCTTAGCTGACAGCCAGGCTGCTGCTGTTCCTCCATCTGTAGGCTGGGAAATAGATCTGCAGTCTCCAGGGAGAACCCAAGTGCCACGCCTGACACCAGCATCTGTGTAAGTGTGTGTGTGTGTGTGTGTGTGTGTGCGCGCTGAGAACCTATTTGTGCTCCGGCGAAAAGCCAGACATTCTCCGAATACTATGTGTGATTGAGTTACACTCACTAGGGTGTGCGACTGGCACACTGTCATATATCAAATCGCAGCATGTGCAAGGAAACATAATGCAATCTGTCCGGCATCGGGACACTGGTGCTCCGCCAGCAAGTACCACGACAGGTGTGTGGTGGCTTTTCTCTTCTGATTTCGGATAACATATCGTCCATATTTCATTTGCGAACGCCGCAATGCTGACAGAATAACGATGAAGCTGTTGGACGCCACATTCCAACACATCTGATTACAGTTTCAGAGAAATCTGAAGTTCTGAATGAGCAATTATTAACCAAACACTCTACAATTATCATGGAAGATGTTTTGAAATGAAAAGAAAATGGTAAAGGTATGTGCAATTACTTACCTTCAAGACATTTTACTTTATATAAATTTGTTACATTTATATCTTACATTTATATATACATATTTTATATAAATAAATAAACAACAGTTCTGTCTGGTTCTTGAAGCCTCCTAATCCTTCACCCTTATGTATTACTTCACCCACATACAGCGACAAGCAGAGGACACTCTACAATTGGACAAATATTGCAGCTGTTGGACAACAGAAGGTACCTTTGAGGCATTTTTAGTCAATAATGTACATGTTTATATTGCAACTATGCTGTTTATTTATAAGGATAGTGCCTATTTTAAATATTTATCATTTCTAAGATATCTAATGTTTCTCATTCCTGTCTTTAGGCAAAGATAGTTGATGTTGTTCATCCATAAGGTGGCAACAGAGACCACATAACAAGCCCTTAGAGGATGAAAACAGCATCATTTCTACAGCTGATCAAATTATTATTAAATATGTTAATTACTTTGTAAGTCAATCTCTCTCTTTTGTATTGTACTGCTGTATTTATACCATTGTAATATTGTGATCTCTGAATTGCAACAGAGAAATACTGAGAAATTTCTGTAGACTGATGGCATTTCATGCCGTTCAGCCTTATAATCTTAAAGGGCCATGAAACCCCCTCGTTTCAGCAGGGTGTTTTCACACCTCTACTTTGGAAAAAGTCAGAAAAGTGGGCGTGTCCAGCTCTGTTTAGGGGGGAGTGTCGGAGGAAGAAAAGTGGGATGGTGTGGGAGTGTCTATTTGGGCACGCGCAAGTTTCAGAGTCAAAACACACACACACACAAACACACAGGAGAAAGTGATGGTGTTTAACCTACATGGACATGTGTAGTCGGATTATTTGCCAAATTATTAAATGGTGGACTTTAAGTGCAGTTTGGCTCTTTCATTCAGGGAATTCATTCATGCCCCTCGCGACAAACGAGATATTTGATTCGAGGAACTGCTCTAAGCGTTTATTTTTCATGCAATGTTTGATACCGCACGGCGAATGAGAGAAAAAAACCCTCCGCATTTCCCGGAAACTTAGATGCACACGGCAGGTAGCGTCAGAAAGCCGTGTGTTATTCTGGTCACTAAATGCGGTAAAAACTAGGGATGTAACGGTATCAGAATTTCACGGTACGGTAATACCTCGGTATGAATGTCACGGTACGGTATTTATTGAATCATTTACAGGAAAAAACAAAACTTATGAAAATACTCCAAAAAAGTGTCAATGACATACAAATTAGCCATCTATCTGTAAGCTTTGAAACAGGAACTTCAATTTTAATAACAAAAAATTATTAAACCATGTAAAAAAATAAAGTTTCAATTTAGTATTGTTGAAAACTCATCACATTCAACATTTAATCACACTCAGCCCATCTACCCAGATGAGAGCTCTGCTAGTCGGACTTCTCATCAAGCATCTCCCGCTGGATCTAATCTCACTATATTTATTAAACGGGATATTTCATTTATCTTGTTGTCTTTATCTAACGACATATTCCCTGACTTTGGGCATTGGAATCTATTACTTGTTCTCAGGTAACGTGTTTTGGCTGAGCGCAAAGATAAGTTAATGATTAATGTAACCACGTACATTCTGTATATTGACTGATCGCTTGCCTTTATTTCCTATAATGTATAAACTTATTGTATGTTATACTTTTAAAATGGCCATTATCGATTCTTAAAACTGATACTCAGCAAAAGAGAGGCTGTGTTTCGTATTTTCACTGAAATTGAAAGGAGGCAGTTGTTATCGGCTCCGTTTTGTTACAAATATCCACACAGTGAAGATGACGCTCATCTTATGCAGCACGACGCCTCAACATGTCTGCTGTCTAAGTTGCTAATATTAAAATGAAAATAGGCAGTTCCTTAAATCATGTTTACATTTTATTGTTGAGAAAGTGAAACAACGAAGCCAGGGTGATGTGAATGAAGTTATAAAGTACACTGTTCCCTTTGAAGATTTACCCGTGTCCTCGGTATAGTCTGCTTTTCCATATCAAACTGAGAAGAAGAGACTGCAGCCTTGATCAAACTTGCGAAGTCTGAACTTACACGGAGAGAATGCAGGACTAAACTGTGCGTGTTAGGCTACTTAATATTCAGGAAAAGCCCCAATCAGAGAGGCGAACGTCTGCAGCCCCGCCTCCGTTTTCAGATGTCTCCGTTTTCCATCATCCACACTGAGACGGAGCAGCAGCGTTTCAGAATGAAAACGGCCTCTCCAGCGTTTTCGAAACGCTCCGTTTTCAGCGCTCGAGAACTCCGGCGTAGTGTGGACGGTTGGCGTAACCGTAGCAAAACTTATGCGTTTTCAAACTAAAACGCATTAGTGTAAACAGGGCCTTAGAGTTTTCCAGCTCTTTTCATCCCCGCTTCTAGCAGCACACTCCATTTCCGCATTACTGGATCTGTAGCGACAACAGACCGCAAGGGATGATGGTCAAGCATGGGCTGATGGGAATTGTAGTTTTCGCTACCTCCCGTTCGCTTCATTCGCCTGAGCAAATTTTCTCAGAAGACCTATAGTTTTACCGAGTCATGCGACTTCGGTAATATCGAAAAAAATTAATATTGCGGTATGACGGTATTTACAATACCGTTACATCCCTAGTAAAAACCTAACACGAGGTTAAAGTTTGGTTGTGGCGCTAACGTATTTACACTCGGTGCAATAGTTTGTTAGATACGAACAAACTGAATAAACAAAGAGCACTGCTCGCTCACTTACCAAATCTGTAGAGACAGGACAATCACCAGCAACTAGAGCCGCGTCTTTATGAAGAGAATACTACAAGCGAATCCGGATCTCAGCGTTTGCAGATGAGAACGGCTCTCAGGTAAACAATGTTCCTCCTTAGACACGTAAGTTATTGTTGTCGAGCGTCGCGTACACTGTTAATCCACACGTGAGTCTGAGCTCTCACAGAGAGAAATTGAAAACGAAACTTAACTGTAGCAAACTATAAAGCAACACTTCACACTTGTTTTGCCAATACAACGTGGTGTGAGTGTCGTAAGCACTGTGACAGTAATGAATATTAATGAAGTTGCACAGTAGAGCGCGCTAATTGGTTTGAACCAAGCCTTACTCATGAATTAATGCATCACACTGTAAGACGTAATAAGACTCACTCTGGCACAGACGCCCAGTCTGCACGTTGGAATACACGCTATTATGTCATGACCATGACGCAGCTTCAAAAATTCGTTTCAAACCGGAAGTACGAATTTGCTTGACATAATGCAAAAACAACCAATTTACACTTTTTAGTGAAATATAGGTGTCCTAATAGTGTTTTTAGCAGTGTGGGACACATATACGACTGTCAACAGCTCAAAAAATGTGTTTTGGTGTTTCGTGACCCTTTAAAATTTCAGCAAAATCACCTGTTTTGTCATCACTTTAGAAACTATGCTAGTATCATTCAAATACTAGCTCTAAAGTGACGTGTGTGAAGCATAGACTGTAAAAGATATGAAATTAGCATTTCGTGACATCACCCATAGGATTCTGAAGAGTGCAAATGAAGCAACAAGTAGGCATGGTCAACCGTCACCATTTTGTTTGCGCATCATTGCACCCACCAGGGATGTCCAAATAAGAGCAAAGAGGCGAAGCATCAGTGCAGCAACAAATGTCTGCTAACATTTTGCTTAGACAGGCTTTTCTTTGAGAGAAATGATTAATACTTCATTACCTGAAACTCGTTTGTGTTCTGACCACATGTGCTTGGTACACTATATCAATAAATTGTTTAGTCTTTTAAAAAAACACTGTTGTAATTGTTTGAGCCATTAAACATTTATATATATATATATATATATATATATATATATATATATATATATATATATGTGTGTGTGTGTGTGTGTGTGTGTGTGTGTGTGTGTGTGTGTGTGTGTGTGTGTGTGTGTGTGTGTGTGACAAATGCACTTCCTATCATTTCAGGTTCATAACTACGTCATTTTGTAACGGTTGTCGTATATTGGTGGAATTTTTGCGTCCCGTTCTCTCTCTCTTTTTCTATCTCCCTCTCTCTCTCCCCATCTCTACCTGTCATATCCTTTAGGTCCGCCTTCGCGGAATCGGATTGGTCAGGAGACCAGTCACTCATCATTGGGTGACGTGGCGCTGTCATATATAAGGACGCCAGGGAGAGCGGATGACAGCGCGCTTTTCCTTTGATCCCGTTTTTGTGTATTTTTGCCGACATGATTTTGTTATTCGTTAATTTTGCTTAACTTTCGTTTGGATAAAATTATTTAGTACATTTACTGCCCATTTTTGATCGAGATTGTGATTTCTGTACATTTATATTCGATTGTTTGTTACTTTGGCACAACTCTTACCTGCTCAAATCCACAACAGATTATTGAGAGTTGACTTTGTCCTCAGAGTAAGGCGGACAGGGAAGATGTCGTACGACTTCCATCTTACATACACGTAGTCAATCCATTGTTTAAAACACCAGGTAAGAAAGTGAATGCCACTTATGTATTTGTTTTGTTTTTAGTTCAGAATAGGTAAGTTTACGGCGCTCGGCGCTGAAGATTTTTCTTTTCTTTTTTTTTTCATGTTCTAGCGAGGTAAGGGTTTTGCTTATGAGTTAGAATTGTTTTGTTATATTTATTTCTTTGATTTGGCTTCACTGGCATCCCCTTACTCTTGAGTTGACCTAATTTTGTTTGATACTTTGTTTAATTTGTTACTTTGTTATTGTAAATATTTTTCTGAGTGTATATATATTTGGGCATTATTCTGATTTCACTTTTTTGTACATTAAATCACTTTTGTTGGCAGTTTTGTTGATTGTGTCTTTTGTTTTCACCCATCATCATGTAAAGGTACCACACCTCTTAAATGTTATTACTTTTACCCTAGACTAACATCAAAGAGGTTGTAACAATATATATATATATATATATATATATATATATATATATATATATATATATATATATATATATATATATGTGTGTGTGTGTGTGTGTGTGTGTGTGTGTGTGTGTGTGTGTGTGTGACAAATGCACTTCCTATCATTTCAGGTTCATAACTACGTCATTTTTGTTTTTGGCAGACAAAAACACAAAAATAAACCTATGAAATATTAAATAGATTACATTTAAATTAAGTGTTAAAAAGTTTCAATACTTTTAACAATATTCATATTTTCCATATTGGTTTTAAATATTACATGCCCACTTTTATTTTTGTTTTAATGTGTTTTAATGTTAAAGGTGTTTTACATTTGTATTCATTAATCTTATGCAGAGATACTTTTCATATTGGGTTTTTGACTTAATTACATTGAATTCAATTAGGGTTAATTATACAAACAGCATAAACAACATAATGCATAAACAAAGCATAATTTCAGATACCATATTATTTACGACAAAATCCTCCAACTGCTTCAGTTTCTTTTTTATAACAGTCAATTGTTTTGGGAGTTGCATGATTTCTTGAAACTAATGAACAGACACTATGATGCAGGAGACAGTTAATAATATGAAGATGGGTGAGGTGGGTGGTATCGGAAACTAAACTAGTCTGCACATACACACCAGCATGCCTAACACTGGGCCATGTGCAATATCCACCACATTTCTCATACTACAGCAACCCAAATGCTTTGCTCAGTCATGCCATTTAACATGGAAATGGACATTTATGGTCTGGCTTCAGCGAATCCTCAGTGGCCACCGGACAATATTCTCTCCATTCAAAGTGAAGGACTGAGAATTCTCCATCTCTCCTGGTCAACAGCAGTAGCCGGGGGTCAGCAGAGACCTTCTGAGAAAGACTGACGGAGGTCACGTCACCACAGTGGCGTGGTGTTGACAGCAAAAAGATTTCCTCAATTCAAAAGCCACAGCACAAACAAGCCACTCATAAAGCCATATAATCTGCCTGTCAGTGTGTCTTGCTGTGTGGGCTGATGATTCTTTTCCCCAGTCATAAGCACACCGAGGAGACATGCTGTAATGAATAAATTTCAGACTCATGTGTCAAAAAGGCGGGTTAGCAGTGCTAACGAGACTGAACATTGGTAAGACTTTACAAAAGACTTTGGACTTGTCATTTCAGTAGTAATTACCACGCTAAAGCCAAGAAAACACCCAGGACAATTCATCTTCCAGATGCAAGCAGTGCTGTATAAAACAATGGCAGGATATTTATGTAATATAGAGGACGGTGACTTTTTTTCCATGAATAATATCCAAAATAGTCTCTAATTTAATCATTTAACATGCTTTAAAGAAATGCACTTCACAGCAAATTTTGCATGATTTCTAATGACACTACATAAATAAACAAACATGTGCACTCAAATCAAGCAGTTGCAGCATAGGGCTTCTACACTGACAAACACAAATACTTGACCAAATATGGGTCAAATATGGACAAATGCTTAAATTGAAAATGTTTTTACAATAATAACAATAACAACAGCGATAACAAATGCTTGGGTTTGCCCATATTTGATCCAAAATTGGGTTTAACAGTCAATAATGTTTTTAAGTGTCTCCAAAATTTGTCTGTCGAGGTTCAACTTACAATACCTCATTGATAATTTATTTTACTTACTTTTCAAAATGCCCTTTCCAGTGAATGCAAATATCCTGATTTTAGGTGAAAAAAAAAAATCTTTTAAAGAACGTAAAGAACATGGATACCTAATAATATGGCCTGCTTACAATGCATCCGGAAAGTATACATCCGCTTGTTAAGTGGTGACGTGTTTGTGACGTATGTATACTGTGTCCGGGTCCAAGCCGCCATTCATTTGAGTGGAGAAATCATTCGTTTATGATCATGTTTTATTTCTGTCACACATTAAAGTTAATTTTATATAAAATCATAGTGTACACAACAATTTCTGGACTTGATGCATAACAAATACCAAAAATTTTACAATTTATAAAAAAATTATCACTTTCTGGCCATCGGATATTAGGCATAGACATATATACTGCAATCATGATTTTTAAAAGCATTAAATCGCTTTGTAAACGTTTATTATTACCATTTCATGAATCTCCTCATTGAGTTGAATAGAGCACTTGGACCTGGAAGCCGCTTTGCGTGACATCACACTTAACAAGCGGATAGCACTTTACTTTTTTCCCCACATTGTTTTATGTTACAGTCTTTTTTTAAAATGGATTAAATAAATGTATTTCCTCAAAATTCTACATACAATACCCCATTATGATAATGTGAAGAAAGATTTTTTGAAATTGCTGCAAATTTATTAAAAATAAAAACCAACATGTACATAACTATTCACATTCTTTGCTTAATACTTTGCTGATACACCTTTGGCAGCAATTACAGCCTCAAGTCTTTTTGAATATGATGCCACAAGCTTGGCACACCAGTCTTTGGGAATGTTTACCCATACCTCTTTGCAGTACCTCTCAAGCTCTATCAGGTTGGATGGGAAGAGACGTGTACAGCCAATTTTAGATCTCTCCAGAGATGTTTAATAGGATTTCGGTGTGGGCTCTGGCTTGGCCACTCAAGGACATTCACGAGTTGTTGTGAATCCACTCTATTGATATTTTGGATGTATGCTTTGGGTCATTGTCCTGCTTGAAGATGAACCATGGCCCCAGTCTGAGGTCAAGAGCACTCTGAAGCAGGTTTTCATTTAGGATGTCTCTTTACATTGCTGCATTCATCTTTCCCTCTATCCTGACTAGTCTTCTAGTTCCTGTTGCTGAAAAACACCCCCACTGTATGATGCTGCCACCACCATGTTTCACTGTAGGGATGGTATTAGCCTGGTGATGAGCGGTGACTGGTTTTCTTCAAATGTAACGCCTGGTATTCACTCCAAAGTGTTCAATTTTAGTCTCATCAGACCAGCGAATTTAGTTTCTTATGGTATGAGAGTCTTTCAAATGCCTACTGGCAAATTCCAGGTGGGGAGTGGCTTCCGTCGGGCCACACTACCATACAGGCCTGATTAGTGGACTGCTGCACAGATGGTTGGCCTTCTGTAAGGTTCTCCTCTCTCCACAGAAGAATGCTGGCACTCAGACAAAGTGACCATCGGGTTAATGATCACCTCCCTGACTAAGGCCCTTCTCCCTTGATTACTCAGCTTAGATGGCCGGCCAGCTCTAGGAAATGTCCTGGTGGTTCCAAACACCTTCCACTTACAAATGATGGAGGCCACTGTGCTCATTGGACCTTCCAGAGCGGCAGAACTTTTTCTGTAACCTTCCCCAGCCTTGTGCCTTGAGGCAATCCTGTCTGGGAGATTTACAGATAATTTACAGGTAAGTCTCCCTGCTTGGTTTGTGCTTTGACATGCATTGTCAACCCTGGGACCTTATATAGACAGGTGTATGCCTTCCAAATTCTGTCCAATCAACTGAATTTACCACAGGTGAGCTCCAATGAAGCTGCTTTAACATCTCAAGAATGATCAGTGGAAACAGAATGTACCTGAGCTCAAATTAGAGCTTCCCTGCAAAGACTGTGAATACTTATGTACTTGTGATTTTCAGATTTTTTTATTATTATAAATTTGCAATAATTAAAAAATATATATTTTTTTTCACATTTTCATTATAGGGTAGAATTTTAAGGAAATAAATGAAGTTAATCCATTTTGAAATAAGGCTGTGACATAAAAAATATGGAAAAAGTGAAGTGCTATGAATACTTTCCGGATGCACTGTATGATATGTATTACGAGCTTGTTGTGACTTTTATTATAGATAGGCATATATTAATGGCAACATATTATGAAGAAAATGAAAGACTATATTATTTCCCTATTGTTTTGAATAGGGAAAAGGGTAATGGTCGATATGGCGAATGCACCCCTGCCTACTAGTACAGGAGCCAATCCACAATCGCTATAGATTGACGTTTCTCCGGGGGAGAAGCTCGGACCAGACATGTGCTTTGATGACAAACTGGAGTCTCAGTGAATACCTGATTTACAGACATAAGAAATAAATCTACATAAAGCTTAAAGTCTGTACCTTTTAGATTAACCAACAACAACGGAACATAATAGTTTTTGGTTTTGTAATTTGTATGAAATGAATGCAAGGTACAGTCTGTCCTGTCAAATGCACATCACATGACAGCAGCAACTACTCAAACACCAACAAACTTGTAAACAGAGTGCCTCTTTCTAGAAGAGATTCACTATCAAGACCAAGTTGTGAATTACTTTAGAAGACCAGCACAATCAGATGAAGAATTATTCAGAGGATGAAATTGTGTACTCAGCCATAACCAAGGCTGGTGTCGTGATTGTGTACTTTGAATGTATGTTAAGAAATGAAACTTATGCGACCCTCGTTGTTTAGTTTTATGGATGGTTCTTAATATGTAATGTAAACACAAGCTTAGCAAACAGTTTTGGAGAATTTGATGTTTCCACATTCAAACTGAAGTGAAACTGGCCACTGAGTGAAATTACTTGAGTATCTTTGAGTATAACCAATAATTGTGTATGATACACATCACACAGGTAGATAAAAAGACCAAGCAAGATGATGAGTAAAAACAGGAGGAGGGCGCTTCCAAAATACCTTTCTGACAGCAAGTGCTGACATCTGCCAAGGTATGTAGACATGCCTTAAAGAGATAGAAACCGAGGTCAAGTCATCACATTTACCTGCTGCCAAAAGTCTAAGGCCTTTGGAATTTGGTTAGCTCTGAAAACGGGCAATATCCACAGACAGCTTACATTAAGAGCGTAGAATTATCTGTTCCGGCAGAGGACCGGTGCTTCCAAACAGTTACAGGTTATCCTCTTATTTCAAAACACAGGATCAAATAACCAGAGGGCTTGTTTTTTGAGTGATTAAACCCAGTCTAACCTACCCAGCATTCCCCACAAATCA
The DNA here is from genome assembly GCF_052040795.2 of Danio rerio. NCBI lineage: Eukaryota > Metazoa > Chordata > Actinopteri > Cypriniformes > Danionidae > Danio > Danio rerio. The sequence goes on from NC_141034.1 coordinate 39,897,669, forward strand.
CTTGAACTTTCACTATACTGTTCAATATTGGAAGATAAAGGTTTTCATGCAAAAGCCACTGCATGAAGTCTCTAGCAGCTGTTGAGGGTTGGCTGAGTGCACGACTCTGTTTATTAAAAAGTGCAGATACATCTGTCTTCAAAGTGTCTGGGGGTGACAGGTAGGATGAATAACGAGAGATCGCAAAGAGTCAACATGAGGGATGAGTAAAAGCTTGAGGAAGTGTTGTTGTCAGGGAAAAACTGACAGGCATTAATGGCACAAGTTAAGCTGGACCTCAAGCTGAAATCCTCAACTCTTCCAGTCTAGACAAGTACAGATAACCAATAAAGTCACAGTCAGTGTCAGCGCTGGCTCTTTAAATGCATTTTTTTCACTCAAAAACAGAACTGTTTAGAATTTTAAATTTTGATACATACATACATACACACACACACACACACACACACACACACACACACACACACACACACACACACACACACACACACACACACACACACACACACACACACACACACACACATACATACATACATACATACATATATATATATATATATATATATACATACATACATACATACATACATACATATATATATATATACATACATATATGTATGTATGTATGTATGTATGTATGTATATATACACATGTATATATATATATACATACATACACACACACACACACACACACACATATATACATATGTGTATGTATGCTTGTATGTATGTATGTATGTATGTATGCATGCATGTATGTATGTATGTATGTATGTATATAGAATGTTTCTAAGAACTGTTGGGTATGGTTCCAGTTGTATTTCCAAGTGAGCTTTGAACAGTGCGGCATGATTGCTAATTATACACCGCTGCTTTCATTAGTATGGCCATAAATGTCATGTAAAATTTTTCTGATAAACCAATTCAAGGTGTTGGTTAGAACAAAAACTCCTTTTAATATCGAAAATATTCCTTCTATTACATGTCGTTGCTTTTACTTAGAACATGATATAAATCAGCCTTTAGGCTTAATAGTCAGGCTCGCTCCTGTTGGTCCTCAATTAGGCAACCTGCGCTTGCATTTGTTTTGATTCAGGAATGCAATACCTAGTTCAACCACTGGGTGTCAAACTTACATACTGCACCTTTAGTAATTCTTGACTTTTTTATTTTTTATATTTTCGACTAAATTAATGCAATCTCACTCATCAAAAGCATACCATTTTTTACGGATTTAAGACAATAAAGTGTGCATTTTTCGAGAGACACAACTGCATTGGGATTAAAGAAAGAAAGCCTATTTGCGGTCATGTACACGTAACTGTAGCCAAAACTTTATGGTTTCATATTTGTTGTCAGTGCAATTGGAGATTTACTGCTTTTGAAAGTCAACCCTGGGCTCGGCTTTACAACTAGACTTGCCTGGAGCCAAGAAGGCATTAAAAACTCCTAGACGTTATTTCTTATCACGGCATAAATCATTGAAAATGAGAGGTAAGCAGACAGGAGGAAGCAGACATGTGGCACAATTATGGTCTCTTAAATGTGATTCACATTTTTGGTAGAAGCAATGGACTAAAAATGTCTTCTGCTGTTGCTGTGATTGGATAAATATTTAAAGTAATTCCATTATCCGGTACGGCACAGCACTAGCAACAACAAGAACATCGGACTCTTTCCCTCTCTTTCTTTCTCACTTTAAGGCCATTGATGGTTCCATAATAAACTTTTAACATTCATAAAACCTTTCCATAGCACAAAAGGCTCTTTACAGTGGAAAAAAGTTCTTCAGCGAAAACAAAAATCATTCTTTTAAGAAGTGTTTATTTTAGTTTGAGAACCAAATATGGTTATTTTATGGCAATGTTTTAACCCTTCCATTTAGTTAAAAATAGTCCAAACGTTAAGCTTTAAATAATAAAAGATCTGTCAAATTAGGCCCATTTCTGAGTACAAAAGGTTTAGAAGACCCACTTGTCCTCAGGTTCGTACACCATTGATATCTTGCTGAAATTATCTTGTGATGACCATGACAATGGATTTCTTGACCTCCTAAGAGGACATGTCATTCACAGGATTATGGATATTAGCTTGATGATGGCACAGGGGGTGCCAGCACAGAAGACAGAAAGGGCATGAAATTACAGGACAGAGGAAAAAAATGTCTAAGTCTATGAGCCAGTTCCACATGGGAACTCCACGGCACTGCTGCTGATCCCTTTAAATTGGAGCCCTGTTTGGGTTAGGAATGTTCACTCACTGTCCATCACGACAAACATCGGACAGGCATTGACTTGCTCACTTGCCAAATCTGTCGCGTTGCCTTTCAAGTGTGCTGACAGCAAAAACATGGACACCCCAACCCTGCAATCTTCTATTCTAAACAGGTTATGGAAGAGAGTTTCCTTTAAACAAACTGCATAGTACTGCATAAACAATAAATGTCCTCGACTTCCCAGAGCTGTTCCTCCTTAAAAGAATAGTTCACCAAAAGAAAGAAAAAGAAATTCCGTCTTAATTGTATATCCAAGGGCTGTTGTTCAATAGAAAAATAAACATCCGGTTGTCATAATGTCAGCTGACAGATGAATGTGAGCAATAATGAAAAGAAAAGGTATATTTATTCTGATAAGAAAGTACAATAGTTTTATGACACATTCTGATTATAGTTATGTTTCCATGGTGACCGTGACTGAATTATATTTATTTAAGTCCATTTTAAAGTCCTAAAAAGTAATTTTCCTCTGTTAAGAACCTTTTGTGGAATAGAAAGGTTTCACTGAAGTTAACGATTCTACACGGAACCACCAATGCCAATAAATAACTTAGGAGTATAAGGGCTTATGAATTCTGCAATGCAGAAAATGTGGACAGAATTGTGGAATCCAGTTCTAAAAATAGAATTAGCTGTATACCATGAAATACAACAAAGTCTGGAAAATTCTAGAGCAGAGATGCCCAAACAAGCGCCCACATGGCAAAGTTGGCCCATGCAACCTTTGATTTGGCCCAGCAACCAAACAGAGTAGAGAAGGACAAATGATGATGGGGAAGGCTGTGGTGAATCCCTCAAACAGAGATCATCATTTCTAATTTTACATAACCTTTTTTTGTTTGTTTTTTTCATTGCTGAACTGCAAAAAAAAAAAAAAAGCAAAACTAAAAATTAATGTTTTGATTAAATGTGAATTAATCAGATTTTTAAAGGTTCCTGAAGCCTGAAACACATTATTTAGATGTTGACAGATGTATGCGTGACACATTGCTAAAACACTAGTAAGACACATATTTCACTATCAAGTAAAAAAAAAAAAAATTGTTTTTGTAAATAAAAAAACATTGAACTCCATTGGGATATAAATGAGATTGTTTATGGTTTTAATTACATTATAAAATGTAATATATGAATATTTATAATAATATTAATAGAAATAATGATTAATGAGTAATGCATGTTCCATGTATAATTTTAAGAGTAAAAAAATTGAATTTTGAAACTTTTTTTATTTCTAAACGGTATTCTAACATTAAAAAGGAAACCGAAACAGTGAATTGGACTAAAACTAATTGCAGGAAAAAAATCATTAAAATTTAGATTTTAATAGAGCTGCGTGAGTTTGTAGTTTTGCAACAAGACCAACCATCAATAGTGACATTTATTATAAAATTTGTTATTCAATAAACCAAATCACACACTGCACTCATTTTTAAGACTAATTGCTGGTTGCTATTTACCAGAGGTGGGACCAAGTCATTGTTTGGCAAGTCACAAGTAAGTCTCAATTCATTGCCCTCAAGTCCCGAGTCAAGTCCCGAGTCAAGACAGGCAAGTCCCGAGTCAAGTCCCAAGTCAAAGGCAACAAGTCTCAAGTCAAGTCCAAAGTCCTATAGTTTGATTTTCGAGTCTTTTCGAGTCTTTTTAACAGAAAAATAAAATTTTAACAGATTATGTATGGCTGTAAGATCTGTATTTATTAAACAAACATTTTTTTAATGAAAGAACATTGCTTAGATATATAAAGATACAAATGTAATTTTCTAAAAAAGTGCTAAACAGTGCTGCGTCTCGTCTACACAGCCTATTGCACAAGAATGAGTTCCACCAAAAAAAGAGTCCATTTTGCCTCACATCACACAGAAATTGCAGGTCTACTGCTGTCTAGTTCATTAAGTTTAGTTGTGCTATGACATGTCTTCAGTAATCAACTTGTGATTAACTAAAACTACATAAACAACCTCAATGAGGCAGCAGTAGACCAATAACTCCTGTATGCTGCAAAGTAAAATTGAGTGAAATTGGTATTTTGTCAATTGAATCTCGTGTGTGCTAAAGAGATGGAGATGCAAATCTGTCTATAGCAGCAATGTAAAATGGTAGCACATATTCTAAATGAAGTAGGCTACTTCATACAAACAATAACGTTATTTTCTTCACATAACAATGAAGAACTTTGCTCTCTACCTTGTGTGATGCTCGTGCACGGATTTCCTCTGTGGACAAAACTGCTTGCGAGCTCTCAAATATACGCTGCTCACGCGCAAATTTTCTCGCTCTCAAATATGCACTGCTCACACACACATTTTCCTGCGCGCTCTCAGAGATTATATATAGAATTTGTGTCTTGTGTTTCCTCTTCCTTTTGTGCTTTTTGAAATGATTTATATTGAGGCACTATTTATTAACAATAACCAAAATACTAAAATAGACTTACATATTAAATTTTTTATCTAATAAACCATAACATTTTGGCTGTATGTTTTATGATGAGATATTTCCAGTTTAAACACTTAAAGACACAGAGAATAGAGGTTGGATGTAAAGAATGCATTTTGTTTTACAAACATTTATTAAACATTCAAAAGGTTCACCATACTAATCAAATAAAAAACATTTAAACAAAAATATAACTAACGCAAGCAGAAATGTAACTGTGATAAAAATAAGGAAAAACTTGATTTGGCATTATAGCCTACTGTACTATTCACTCTTTAAATAAATCCCACTATCAATCCCATTTTATCATGGCAACTAAAATAAAGTGAACACGTCTCTGCTGTCTTCCACATTATTGATGAGATTGTGGAGGAAATTTTCCATGTCATCCTCTTCATTTTGAGGAAAAGCTGTTCCACAGGGCCCCTGAACACATCTATTGGCATGGACAGGGTTTTGAACAGTACTATAGTAAAGTACTTTAATTAATCTGTTGGGGTAATATTATAGTTGCTATGGTAACACAAGTGTAATATAAACAAATTACCCAGTGCTGTAGTTTTTTTACAGTATATGGTATATTATACTACAATTCACCACATTTTACTGTAGTAAAACTACACTCTGTATTTCATTTTATTAGTTTATTATTCTTAATACTACAGTATGCTGAAGCATTCATTAACAACTTGTAAATAATACTAGGCTTAAACATAGGCAGTATACCTAACTCTCAAAAACACTAGTATTTATTATAGAATTTACCTTAACCTCATAGTTTTTCGTGTATTGTTACTAAATAGTGTAGCAATATATAAACCATATCAACATTCTGGAATAATCAATTTATCAGGAGGATCTCTGGAGAGCAAACGCAGGAAAATTATGAAGCGCCAGTGTGGACAAAACTCAAGCAAACGCAGAGAGACTGAATACGCGCGTGACAGACCAGCAAATCAGATTGAAGTACCAGCCCACTGGTGAAAGTAATGTCAGAGCCAATCAGATTTTTCTTTCTTTTCATAAAGAACGGGGTTCGAATCCCCCTACTGAAAAAACAGCTTAAACCAGCCTAGGCTGGTTGGCTGGTTTTAGAGGGGTTTTGGCCATTTCCAGGCTGATTTCCAGCCATTTCCAGCCTGGTCTTAGCTGGTCAGGCTGGGAGATGACCAGCTAAAACCAGCTATGTCCAGCTTAAACCAGGCTGGTCAAGCTGGTTTTAGCTGGATTTTGCTGGTCAGTTTCCAGCCTGACCAGCTAAGACCAGGCTGGAAATGGCTGGAAACCAGCCTGGAAATGACCAAAACCCCTCTAAAACCAGCCTGGTCGACCAGCTAAAACCAGTTTACCAGCCTAGGCTGGTTTAAGCTGGATTTTTCTGCAGGGATATTGTTATGTTTAACCATTTATTAGAGCCACAAGATATCTAAAACTTGTTTTCATGTTTGAATAGCCAATAAATGTGCTAAATAAATTAAAATAGAAATACCCACAGTGAAACAGTTATATAAATTTAAATATTAGTTTAAATACATTCATAGTGGTTTTAAATATCTTTTAATATGTAAAGTAGAGAAGTTCACATTCAACAAACTGAATAAAACAAGTCTTCGTTTTTAGTTTATTTAAAAACAATTACAAATGGAGTAATTCAACTCACAATTAAATGATCTGATTGAGTGATGGAATAATAAAGGTTAAACTTTAATTGAATGATCAGTCAAGTGTTTCCAAATGAAATCTGTTAAAATAAAGTCCTAAAACAGGAACAAAGACACTCATGAAACAAAATGTGATTGTTAATTGTATTTTTTATTAGATGGTTGGTTTTAAGTACTTTAAAAATAGTAGATAATCCTTAAATATAGAGGGGGAAATACAGAAAAACAAACAAACAGAAATTCAACAATATATATGCATTACATTACAATCTCGCAATAAAAAATTTAATTAAAAACCATATAGAGGACTAAAATATTGCTAAGAGGCATAACATCAACAATAATAAAAATACCTTTAAGGTTTTAAATACTAAATAAAATTAATAGTATTAATCCAAAATATGAAAAATGTAACACTTTACAATAAGGTTGTATTAATTAATTAAGTTTATGCATGTACTAATGTGAACAAACAATGCAGTGCAGTTCATTACAGTATTCATTATTTTATGCTTTAATTAATGGAAATAAAATTATTGGTTAATTCTTGTTAACTCACAGTGCATTAACATTAATGTTAACAAGCATAACTTTAAATTGTAATAATGCAATAGTAAATGTTAAAGTATAATTAATAAAGGTTTAGACGTATAGTTCATTATTAGTTCATGTTAGTACATAGATTAACTAAAGAAACCTTATTGCAAAATGTCACCAGAAAATAACAAAACACTTTTTTTTTTTTTACAGTTTTATAAGCTTTAAAAATAAATTATATATCTAGTTATTATGGCATGTAACTAATGTTACTACTAATTAAATAGTTAGAAAATACTGTCAGAGGATGGGCAAAACACAAAGATAAAACATAATATGCGCATTGACACAAACGACCAAGTGCAAAAACATAAATTACAGCCATGTTCATTCATAATCATATGATATAAATCACGAGAGGGTAAATTTGGTTTAAAAAAACTGAAGTTCATTGACTTATGCACAACAGTAAAACAATGCTTTTGCATAACAGTAACACATTGCGAGTAGTAAAGTCTCTTACCTTTGACAGATGTTGTAAATCCGCTGATTAAAACAAAAGGAGCAGATCGCGGATGTGTTTATTTCACTCTCCGAGTCAGAATGAAAATGGCATCTTCAAATTTCCCGCTGGTGCAAAAACACGGAAGTGCGCCACAAAGCGCTAGTGGTCGAAAGTATGCGTGCATGCTCTCTGTCACACACGCACACACACGCAGAATAGAGCGTTCTGTCAACATACTTTTTATCTTTGGGCTTTTTATAGAAAGTAGCAAGTCTTTACAAGTCAATAGGCGCAAGTCCAAGTGAAAGTCCGAGTCATTTATGTTCAAGTCCAAGTCGAGTTGCAAGTCTTTTTATATTTTGTCAAGTCGAGTCTGAAGTCATCAAATTCATGACTCGAGTCTGACTCGAGTCCAAGTCACATGACTCGAGTCCACACCTCTGCTATTTACTGCCATAATATAGATTATTAGAAACTGTTTCTTTGTGGTATTTGGCATTAAAAGTCACCAGGGTGAATTAAAAAAAACTACATTTTCATTTGTAGAGAACTAGCCCTTTTAATGCCTACAGTATAACAGCCAGAAAGGCTTGGTGAAAAAGGACTAGGGTAAACTTTTACTTTAACAGCGAGTCATTTGTCTCAGGTATATTTGTGTGTGTGTGTGTGTGTGTGTGTGTGTGTGTGTACTGGTTTGGGCGGTTGATGAGAACACAAATTTGTATAATGACAAGGCTATGACTTGGGTATTACAATGTTGATGTGTTTTCTGAAGAAACGTTCGAGTCATAATTCAAAATGCTTAAAATCATACTTAACGGGTTCTTTTAACAATCACAATTTTCTAGAGAGAGTTGGGTTTATAGGCAGGGTTAGGGTAAGTTGATATAATAAGCATCTTTTACTAATATAAAATACATTACGTCTGTGGAGACTCCTCCAAAACCAACGTGTGTGTGTGTGTGTGTGTGTGTGTGTGTGTGTGTGTGTGTTTTAATTACACACATCTTGTTTTCTATTTCATTGGACTACTGGGCATTTACAATCCTTTTGGTTTAGTTTGCAGCTGCTGCCCACAGTGTATGCACAATTCTCAATCGCTGTATAAACTTGAAATGCTATGGAAACTACTTAAAACAACAGGCTGGCAAAGCAAAGGTTTGCCAAGCAAGAGCACACTGCCAGCTGCCACACAGTCTCTGAGCTCTGGGAACCATTTCCCTCTGAAGCATTTACAACAAATGCAACACCTATATTATGAGGAATGGATTGAACATGCAGCATGAAATGTCATATTTCATTAAAATTTGTAGTTCTGCAGTACAAATGTAACCATTTGCCTTTACAATGAAAGTCAGTGGGGTTTAATGTTTAATTAATAACCAAAATAACTAAAGCAATATGTTACTCTTTGATGAATGTATTTAGCACATATCTTAATAAACAGAGAGCAAACATTTCTCAAGAAGTCCTATGAAATAAATAGAATCATGAAAGACAATCAGGAAAAACTCTTATTTAGACCTTTAACTGCATAAAAAAACTGAAAGATTTCCTTAGGTTTACTTTGTACTACTGATGACATTTTTCAAGATTTTTAATAAAGATGTTGTATTAAAGTGTTTGCATGAAATAATGAAAAGGTGCCATGTTTTGAGATTTTTAAATACATTTTTAAACATTACAATATCAATGTTATAAAGGCCTTTTGTACCCTTTTAACAAGATGTAAGATAAATCGTTAGTGTTTCCAGATTGAGTCTGAAAAGTTTCAGCTCAGAATACCCATCAGATCACTTATTATACCCTGCTGAGTATGTGAGCCAGTTTTGAAGCCAGTGCCTTTAAATGCAAATGAGATTGTTCTCCCCGCCCACCGTTCTGACATGTGTGTCTGCTTCTCCTGCTTTACTGAAGTGGAATTGAGTTATAGTTGTACTGACACTATGCTGTTGTGATGATTCCAGTGGTTATAAATTAAACAGCAATTTTTAAACAGATCTTTAATCCCAGTTTCTTTGAGTAGGGTGAAGCTGCAGACCTAAAGCCACAACCGCATACTCGCACCAGCACTTTTGGAACAGTCCTCGCTGCAGTCCATAGCTTAACGATGTACTACACCAGGTCCACTACATAATGAACGATCACCTCCCCCTACCTCATTCCCAACAGTCATAGTAGTATTGGCGTTACCTTAGTGGGCAGTACAATGTCCACTATGTACTGGACCTGGTAGCAACAGTAGACACATAACCCTACCCTAGCCGTAACAATAGGTCTGGAAGTGTTGGTTTGAGCATGCAAGTCTAATGCTGTGTTCACACCAGCTACGGAAAAAAGTCAAGCACAAGTGATTTACATGTTAAGTCAATGCAAAGATGCTAATAGACATCCTGCGGCATGATACTGGCAAACGAGGCAGCACGAATGACTCTTGCATGAATGAAGTGGCAGGAATTTACATGAATTGCTCGAGTTAGAAAATCTGAACTTCAGCAAACATTTGCATCGCGTTAACCAATCAGGAGCTTTCTCTTGTGAGGGCATGACTATGATGTCGCGCCTGTTGTTGGTGTCCCAGAGAAAATCCTCCTGCTGATACCAAACAACAGTTCATCAAACTAGGCTTGGCTCAGTCGAAAGCACAGCTGAAAGCTTCATCATTAAATTACTGTTTCTTGAGGAGTTTATGAGCTCAGGAGAGAGCAGGGTGCACCTCGGAATGGATCTAGTGGACTCGGGCATGGCTCCAAACAAATCAATGCTGTTTTTCAGCCTTCATAAAGCACAGCTATTCTTTCAACTAAATCCATGTTAGCCATTTACTGTAGCAACTAAGCTAGAGTCACCGGGCAGACAGAAGCCCTGCCAATGAGTGAATTTGACGCACAAATGAAGTTGATTTGATGTGCGCATGAAGCAGGTAAACTGAAAATGTTTACGAGTATGTACAAGCAAATAGCACGATTTATCAATGCGTACCATGTCTGGTGTGAACACAGCATGAGCGTGCAGTTGGGTCTCCGGGCCTGCAGCTTCATATTGTTGGTTTCTTTGCAAGTCCTGCCTTATTTATATAATTATAAGTGTTACTAAGGACACATGCGGATGTCAATCAATTCTGTGGGTGATAAAAATCACACTCCTACATCACGCTGCAGTGAGCCTTCACATTGCACGGATTTGGATCCTATTTTAACATCAAAAAATGAAAAAAGGAGACTTGTGGTGTTTATTTCACTCCAGTATGACTGTGGACACACTACACCTACACAGTTCTCTCCAAACAGCTTTCAAAAGCTGATATAATTTCATATGTGCCCTTTACTTCAAAAAAATCTATATTTGGTGGAACAACACAGATTTTTTTATTACAATAAATGAAAACATTAGTTATTCTGGTCAACTGTCATTTTAATCAATAACATAAATAAATACCAAATGAAAAACAAACTCAAACAGGTTTCCAATTACTTGACTCGAGTAACCAGTGTATTATTTGGGTGAACTACCCCTTCAACTGTAAATCACTCATGCAATTCAATGCATTAATCATTACACACCCAGCACTTAACTGTGGGATACATAGCATTTCCCAGTTAGCTGGTGCACCACATTAACCCCATTCCTGACTGAGTAATCCAGTAATGCGGAGCCTTGCGAGGCATTCGGCTGTTATTGAGGCAAACTCTCACACGTCTCTGCCTTGGATGTCAGAGGGGTAACAGCAGATTAATGGAGGATAATCTGGCACCATTAGAAAAACTGCAGCTGCCTCCCAATTTTTTGCTTTAGAACTGACTTAAATACACAGCTAAAGATGGAAACAGCTAACTGGCTGTGCAAGTATTTGCCTATGTGTCATTATTAGCGTTGGAGAATGAAGTCTGTTGTGACAAGAGTTAATCAGCAACCAGTTCCAAAATCTGGGTTCTTATTCTTAGCCTAAATGTCAAATAGTTAACACTGATAACATTTATAGGTAACACTTTATTTTGAGGGTCCCCTTTAGAGATTGTGTTGACCGCACAACTTTGCAACTATGTAAACTCGCAGTGAAGAGTACTACTGTTGTTGATGCCAGCTTAATATCTGCCAACACTTGAACAGGCATTATGTTGGCTAAAATTAATCTTGCAAGTGCAATTCAACTAGTTTGTATAATACAGTATATAACACTACAAGTACAAGTTGACTTAGTATAACTTATAACACTTTATTTTGATGATCACTCAAAAGATATTCGGTAGTCTATAAGAAACCTTGAAAGCACAAGTCAGCAGTCATTAGAACGTTAACATAATAGAGCCTGTTTATTTATAACTGGTCACTTCATGTGTTTCATGTCACTTCTCTGATGGGATATCGATCTGATTTAAGAAAATGGTTCATTTACATTTGGCCACATAAATGCCATTCGGCTAAATGGCTATGATTCCGATCTTCAAATCCTGCGTCATATGCAAAATTATCTAAGCATCAGCATATTTTGTTTAAATAATATTCGTTTTAAAAGAAACATTAGCTGTATATCTTATTCGGCATACAAATGTTTTCATATGTGCACAAGGCAGGCTCTGATTGCCATCATACAGGCTAAAAGAAACATTTATTTTTGTTGTACAGATACGTGCAATAGGATTGGTTTAATAGACGATGCCATCGTCCATCGATGATATTCAATAGACATTACAATGCTGAGCAGGCATCATGATCCTCCACCTTGCCCGTCGCAGCAGCAAACCGTTCTGGAAAAATACACACTTAGGCATTGTTTACACTAATACATCTTAGTTTTAAAATGGCATTTCAGAACGAAAACGATCCACGTCCACACTGGCATTTCATCTAGAATTTCTTAAAAGATCTCCATCTACACTATACCTCTGAAAACACACATCATGTAACCACACACACAGTAGCATGTGCTGCAGCGTAAATGCACGTCTGAGCTCCAGGGCTTCAGCAGGTGCTTTGAGCACAAAACCCCAGAGAGCAGAGCATGTCGGACAGTTTATCAAGGATATACCGCTGGATCGCATCTCACTATTGTTGTTAAACATGACATTTAATTAATCTTGTATCTATCTAATGACTCTTCAGTCTTTTAAATCTACCAGGTAACGTGTCACAAAGACCATGCGGGTCAGGTAGCTGAAACCTTGGCTACAAATTGTTAATCCGTTAAGAATAAATTAATTATACATAAATAATTAGTTAATCGCCGCCTTACGACAACAATGCCATTATTTATCGCGCTGTTACACATTAGACATCGTACAATGCCAAATTAGACGACATCGCCCAACCCTATAGTGCAAGATATAATTCATAAAGGATTTGCATTATGTTGTGTATAGCCTACAATATTAACAATTTTTTGTAGAATCTACAGTAACTTACTGTAAATCAATTACAGCATACTGTATTTAGATTTACAGCACCGTTTATCTTGCTGTATATGCATTTATAGTATTGTATAACTTTACTGTAAAATATACAGTGATTTTCACATTGCAACTTTAAAATACAGTAACATACTGCATAACTGTCCTACAGTGAAATACAGCTCATTTTACAGTTAAATACTGTGTAATTTACAAAAATCACTTGCTCTCCAAAAATGTAAACTTTGCCTTTCTAAACAAATAAAACATAAAAATATATTTTTTAAATTATTATTTTACCTCTCCATTAACAGAAAAAATATCCAAGTGTGTGCTGCACCTTTGTTTGCAATGCTAATTTAGCTTTTTAATTTTTTAATTTTCTGGTAAAAAAAAAAAAAAAGGAAAAAAAAGAAAAAAAAATCCATGGATTGCTTATTGAATTTGCTCTGTTAAATCTGACAGTCATATAGCTCAGTGTTTATCAAGCACGTTCTTGGAGGACCACCAGCTCAGCACATTTTCCATGTCTCCTTAACCAAACACACCCGATTCAGATAATCAGCTCATTACCAGAGACTGAAAGATCTGTTATGGGTATGACAGGCAAAGGAGACATCCAAAACATAGAGTTGGTGTTCCTCCAGGAATGTGGTTGAGAGAAACAGATTCAGTATAGCCCATAACACACTCTGTCTATTGCTTACATTTTGGGAGGAGTTAAATTTACATGAGGATTCAATAACCACAAACATTTAGACCTGTCCATTTTTATACGGAATGCATCCCAGATTACCTTCTGAAATGGTTGGAGAGATAAGATATCCGTATAAAATGAGTTTCGAAGGGCACCTGTCCTTTTCAAAATTGGATAGATTTCTGATTAGAAAAAACACATTAAGTGACCATGTATAAACAGCCTCATAATCAGCAGAACACTTTGTTGGTTGTTGATGGTCACTGTGTTGACTATAACTTTGCAACTACATGTGCACGTTTTCCACTAACCATAACAGTCTCTGATGAAAGTTAGTTGACATGTATTTCAAAAGTTACTTAGTCAAAATAAAATATAACCCGTGCATATGATGACACATTAGGTGCAAATCCTATAACATTAAAGTCTAACATGAGTTCAGATGGCAGAAATCTTGCATAAGCTCATTCAGAGTGTTTGGAGATGAGAATAAATGGGGATTTTAAGTGGAGCAGACAACCATTCATGTTCTGTTCTCTGATTTAAAGGTCTATAGCTATTGCAGGGTTCACCATTGCAATTTGCCATGTCAAATTAAAGCAGCTAATCGCTAAGATATAAAGAAGAAAAAAAATACATACTTAATCATGTCCTTTGACCTGACAAATTACATTTACTGACAGCAGGGTCTAAAAAATGAGCAATAAGTCGCTCATATTAAAGAACTTCTGAGCTGTATAACAAGGAGCATACTGCTTAAAGCAGCGTGACTAGAGCTGCAAGATTAATTGAAATGAAATTGTGATTCAGCAAAAGCTGCGATTCTCATGCACATCTTGTCATGGAAATATGGCTCTGTGATCACCAGTAAATCTCCTTCGAAGGCCAGGTGGTGCTCTCATGCAAAACTACAAATAAACCCCAAAGAAGAGGCACAGGGAATCAAATGGTAAAGTTTAGATGGCATACAGCTGCAGATATGCACATCAGTATAGCATAATTTTTATGATACTGTCCAACAATAATTGATATTTTTACATTACTGTGAGGGTTGGGGAAAACATTCATAAAATATAGCAAAATTACTGTTTTTACATTGCTGTGAAGGTTAAGTTTAGGATCTGGGTAAGGCTAGATGTTAATAAAATACATTTAATGGATCATTTAAGAAAAAAAGAATTCTCATTTACTTTTGGCCACAGCTGTATCGGTCACACTTCACAATAAGGTTCATTAGTTAATGTTAATTAATGCATTTACTAACATGAACAAAGAATGAACAATACATTTACCACTGTATTTGTTTATGTTAGTTAACGTTAGTTAATGAAAATACAGTAGTTCATTGTTAGTTCATGTTAACTCATGGTGCATTAACTATTGTTAACAAGCATGGTCTTAGATGTTAATAATGCATTAGTAAATGTTCAATTATGATTAATAAATGCTGTACATGTGTTGTTCATGATTAGTTCATGTTAGTAAATGCATTAACTAGTGAACCTTATTGTAAAGTGTTACCGCTGTATCCCTTCTAGCAACAACCAAATAAAACTGAGCAGAGAACTTAACTGATTTTATTGATTTTATTGATTCAAACACTATTTTCACGTGTTTTCAGATGTAGCAGAGCTCCATCTGAAAGCATGTGCGGGAGATTTAATACCGATTACACAACAGGCTTTACTGACAAAATGTGCATGAAAATCACCTTTGATTAATGGACGCTTTTCACATTTCCAGGTTTCTCAGTAGCAAGAGTCGTCATACTTGGGTTAACTTTGACCGCAGAGAATGGGATAGTACAACAAATATTTTTTTTGACTAGGCACGGGTTAATAATCGTTTTCAAGGTATACCACAGTTTGGAAAAGTCAAGGTTTTAAAACCATCAACATTTTCAGTAATACCGTTCCTAAGGTATATGTAAGATTTTTTTATACATTTTTTTTAGGACAACAGTATCTCTAGCAAAAAATACATCCAAAGATGCCATTTTAAATTGTAAAAGAAATCTGTGTTTTTGAAGCCAGCAGGAGTCAATGATTCAGTTGAATTATTTAGCCTGACATGTTTACTGCTCCAAAATATTATAAATCTTTCAACAAATAAAATATATTGTTTTTAAAGGAGAAATTTTTTTTAGTTTTTTACCCAGACATTTAAAAATAACGTATTTTAGAGCAGTTATCACAACACAATGAAACCGTGATATTTTATCCAAGGTTATCATACCGTCAGAATCTTACACCAGCACATGCCTACTCATAACGGCAGACAGAATAGAAAATAACGTCAAGTTTACTGTCCTGCCCATAGACATTACTATAAACGCTTTGCATAAAAGGTCATTCGTTTTTTTGTAATTTGATGCAAAGATTATATAATACATACAAATGTTCATATATTCTTTAAAAATAGGAAATATTAAAAACTGATGATGATCATCATCGTCATCACATTCTTGTGAAAAGGATCTATCATGCAGCCATAACAATCTCTCCAGTAAACAAACTAACCTTCAGTACAGACAGTCATAATGGCTTCATGAATCGACCTCTGTTTTCACATGCTTTCAGATGGAGCAGCAAAGAGCCACAGTTTACGCAGAGCTCCATCTGCAAGCATGTGCTGGAGATTTAATACTGATTACACAACAGGCTTTACTGACAAAATGTGTATCAAAATCTTTTCACATTTCTGGGTTTTTCAGTAGTGTAAGTTTTCATAGTTGGGTACATTTAAGAGCACAGTGAATGGGAGAGTACAACAAATATTCTTTTTACAATCCTATTTGCTCAATTAATAAAACATCTCATTTAATAAATCTCAATTAATAAAACAACTCAACGATAGTGTTATCAAGACTTTCAGAAAAAATAAAACAATTGTGTGAGACTGACAACAGCAGAAAGAATAGAGAATAACGTCAAATATACTGTCCTGCCCATAGACACTGCTTTAGAAACACCTCGCATAACAGGTAATTATTCATTTTCCTTCGGCTTAGTCCCTTACCATAGCCAATAGCCAACTATTTCAGCATACGTTTTACACAGCGGATGCCCTTGCAGCTGCAACCCAGTGCTTGGAAACATCCATACACATACATACACTACGGCCAATTTAGTTTATCCAATTTACCTATACCGCATGTCTTTGGTTTGTGGGGGAAACCGGAGCATCTGGAGGAAACCCACGCGAACATGGGGAGAACATGCAAACTCCACAAAGAAATTCCAACTGACCCAGCCTGGACTCAAACCAGCAACCTTCTTGCTGCAAGGCAACAGTGCTAACCACTGAGCCTATGCAGTGATTTGTTTTTTGATGCAAAGATGATATAGCACATTTAAATGTTCATTCATTTCTTTTAATCCAAATATTAAAAACTTTCAAGGATTTACGATGATGACCGTTCATCATCGTCATAACATTCTTGTGAAAGGGATCTATCGTGCAGCCATAACACCCTGTCCAGTAAACAGACTAACCTTCAGCAGAGTCAGTCATAATGACTTCATGAATCATCTTCTGAAGGTCAAGTCAGTCTGAACAGCAGCACTGCCATTTGAGTCCCCAGTACAAACGGAGTACTGGAAACATCTTTCAGCCGCCCTTATCAACTCCTCCTACTCACAATAAGAATCTCTGTATGAAAACCGCTGAACCGAAATAACTTAAAAAGCATCCAAAAAGCATTTATGAGCCCGGGTGAATGGCTCGGTGACCTGTGGGCTGGCAAACTCTCTATTGAGGTTAACTTGAAAAAGTTGGTGGAGTATCTTTTTAACCTGACCTTAACCTCACGCTACAGCTGCGAAATAAAACCAGCCTCAGATCAGCGGTGAAGAACTGCCTCAATCAACACCAAGCAGAGCCGGCCGCGACAGAGCATCTACTGTTATGGCAATTAAAGAGAGCCGGAGAACAAGACTCCCCGTTCAGAGACCCTTGGCAGAGCTCACTCCCAGTTCACCTCCATTCTTAAGTCATGGGGGAATAAAGGTGCCGTTGCAGCCAAAGACCCCTATCAAATGGCACTCACAAGGGTCTTCACTGGCATAAAATCTCTGACCTGGGAGGACTGGATATGTGGAATATCACACTTGCCAATTCAGTTAAGACTGACATTTATTAGACAAAGATGATGAAGGGTAAGTTCATGTGAAAATTATTTCTGTCATCGGTTACACAACCTCAAGTTGAGAACACCATTAGACTAGCTCTTTTTTGTAACACAAATGAATGTTTTTAAATCATATCTAAGATTTTATTTCCTACACTGAAATATTATTAAAATAAAACACTGAGGTTTTTAAACGTTCATTAAAAGATTATACCTTTAATCCACACAATGTAAAACCCAACAGTCTTTATCAAATGAAATGAGTTTAGTTAACTCAAAATTCCCTGAATGTTAATTCTACTCATTTGAAAAGAGTTTTGAACTCGATGTTGAAGTCAATGAGTTAATTCAATACCTCATTACTTCAACTTAAATCACAGTACTCAAATAGATTAGTTTTTTTTTTTACTTAAATGGTTTGTAGTAATCAGTTTTCTCAAATGGTTTCAGTTGCCTTAACTTATTGGGTTTTACAGTACTCAGTTGTTTTGAGTTAATTTATTTGGTTTTACTTGCTCAAATTGCCTTGTTTACTCAAATGGATTAAATTCACAGTACTGTTTAGTTTTTAAACTTAAATGATTTGTTGCAATCAGTTTCCTAAAATGATTTGAGCTACCTTAACTTTTTGGGTTTTACAGTGTATGAGTTAGTTTCAGCCACATGTTGAACGATCATGATTGCTTTATATGATGCACAGGTCTAATTTTGGCTTTCATTTACATTAAAAATCTTACAATGTTTACAAAATTCATTTTTTACAATCTTGCTTGATGCGCGAGAACAAATGATTATTGATGAAGATTTGTTTTTATGTACCAAACAACAATAAAAAGCCTAAATTGTGCACTAATGCCTAAATTAAAATGATTCATCATAATAAAAATAAGGCTATTTTTAGATAAAGCAATTTGTAATCTGATCTATAGTGAACTACACGTATTCTGGTTTTTTGACTGTCCAAGTTCTGCTTGGACTTGGATTATCCAGTTGATTAATATATAGAATAGTAGTCAACATTTGAAGTGGATCAAAAAAAAAAAAAAAAAATTTATATTATATATATATATATATATATATATATATATATATATATATATATATATATATATATATATATATATATATATATAATATAAAAGTGTCCCAAGACAAGAACAGGTGTTAGTTAACATTTTTAGACAAATGTCATAAACCTTTCTGATGCACTTCAAAAGTTATTTATATTTATGTATACTTATTTATGACCTCTTTCAGAGAATTGTAAAGAATCAGAGTTTTGTGTTTGTGAAGGTTAGGACATGTCTTAAATGTTTCAACCAACATGAATAAATAGTAACTGGATTTTCTTATAAGCATTGCTTCCCAGTAGACATGTTCTGCATGTTGCACAGTTTAGAGAAAGAATGATAATACAATGAAAGCTCTGATAGTGGGCCCGGAGAAGCTGTTTGATTGCAAGATGTTTCCACTCTGCTTCACCCCTGACACAGTGAGGGGCGCTCCCTCGCCTAAGTCAACACAAGTAGTAGTTTACATTTTGTTAATGGTGCGCAATGGGCGACAGTTTGCCTGTCCCCACCAACGCCTGCTTTACAACACTAACATTATACTTTCTGAGCAAATAGACGTTAAATTTAAACAACTTTTGCTTTATTTTTTATCATTCTCCTTTTTTTTAAGTTCACCTGTGAGTTTTGGTGGGATTTAGAGGAAAGCAAATTACATGGCCCCAGGGCACCCCACACTTCATGAATGGGGTCTTTCTGTGATCAGAGAGAAATCCCTTCTCAGGGGACCCAGTTACCAGGAGCTTTATTTTTTCTCTTAAATACACATACAGATGTGCGTTTCGTGCACATGAAAGCCAAAGGTAACTTCAACTTCCTACTAAGCATAATGCTGTGTGAACCTCATAAATTGTGACCATTTATGGCAAGCTGTTTTAACATGTATTGCCCTACATCAATTAATTACTAGTTTTTGTTACATAGTTTTGTTACTACACTTGTTACTTTACTTATGCTAATAATATATTTGGGTAACACTTTATTTTGATGGTCCATTTGAGTATTAGTAGACTGTCTGCTTAATATCTGTTGATACTGCTCCTTCAACAGACATTTAACTGATTATAAGAAACTTTGCAAGTACATGTCAACTAACACTAACCATAACCCCAACCTAACAGTCTACTTATAATCTAATGAGAATAAGTTGCAATGTAAATGAAACTTAACAAACAGACAATCAAAATAAAGTGTGACCGATATTTTTGTGTTATTGCAAAAGTAGGTCCTAGTATATTTTTGGACACTACATTAAAAAAGATTTAGAAAAAGATTATTGGCAAAATGGAAGCAAACAAAAAACTCAAAACATTCGAAACAAAGAACTAATAAATAAAAAATAATGAAATTAAATATGAAAATTAATGAAAATGCAGCTAATTTCATATTAAAAGAGTTGCACACATTGCATCAGATTTCTTTTTATGGAGTCTTTCCCCCAAGTGCTAACCATTATAACCAATCACACACGTTTTTGTTCAATTCTAAAAACTGAAAATCAAAATAGGTTTTATATAATTATGTATTAACATAAATTAATCAACGCTGCTCATCATTACTAAAACATAACATTCAACAGTTTTTTTAAATCTTAGATAATTTTGCAGGCCTAGTCAGTAATACAAAAGGGGCTTTTAATGCAGTTTTATTTATAATATTTTATTGGTAACAGTACAGTTTCCTGATTAAAGTACTTTGTTACATTTAAGTATTGATATAAGACAACACCGCAACAATTAATAAGGTAATTATAACAAAAATGTCTAGAAAAAAAGTGTCTAGAAATATATATATTTCTAGATGTCCTAATGTTGCAAGTTAACACATTTTTTCCCAACATATCCCATAATTTCTAAAATATCAGCCTCTACCAAATGGTTGATATGTTGGTTTATGGTACAGTAAATGTACTGAAACTAATACATATACTATAAAAAACTGAAAATATGAAGTGTAAGACTAATTAAAAAATAATCAAAATAAAACATTATTGAATACCAAATCATCTTTATTTTTAGAAGTGTATGCCATAAAAAATTCCAGATTCTCATTTAACACGTTTTTACTAAAAAAATAAAATCAAGAGTAGTAGTGCAACAGGATTATGTTTGTTTGATTCTTACTTAAAAGTCATTATTTAAAACAGTAAAAACATGGCCAACCGTTTGGTAGAGGGTCAAAGGGTTATTACAATAGTTAATTTCTGTTTATAATAGTTGTGTTCACTAAGCAACTTTTACTAGTTTGCCTCAGTTTCACTAGTACTGACAATTAAAAAAAAGTTGATATTTCAATTTTAGTAGTGCGGCATAACAGACACTTGTATCTACTTAATAGTACACAAATGAGTAACATGTTTATGTAGCTACAATTATCTTCAGTCAATTTTTTAAAAAGTAATTCATAAGTAATAAATGTAAAAAAGGCTTGCCATTGCCATTCATTGCACATGAACTCAATGCAGCGCCATCAGAAGTCCCACAAAACTCAAGAGTACAAATATAGTGCTTGGTCTAAATGGGAGTCAAATATTGGTCAAATTTATATAGGTTATAATTAATTATACAGTGCTATAAAATAAATAGCAATAATGCATTTTAAGGAATATGTATAAAAGGGTTTGTTATGGCTATTCAAAAGTTAAAGCAGCAGCACCATGCAGAAGTCTCTGCGCGGATGAAGAAATGACTCTTTGAACTTACCGTTCTGTTCTTTCGTGCTGGCGTGGTGAATCTTACTGATGTGACTCGATTCCGCCACCGACTCATGTTGATGAAGAGACGATATAACAATCAACAGAAGCAACGGAATCATTTGGATAAATGGTGGCTGTCGGTGCACTTAGTATGCGTTGTTTCAATCACCATGCAGAAATATTGTTCGTGAGACGCGTATCCAACTTTGGACACATCTGTAAGGGGCACGCGTAAAGTAAAGTCCACATAATCCTGATCAGCCAGAGTTTCTGCAGCGAAAACTTCTAAAGTTTTCCGAGACGCGTCTGCGCAAAGTTAAGCATTAATAGTTGTTAGTGAGCGCACACCTGTTCGCCTAAACACAGGGACAGTTGGAGAAAACTAAAATCTGAGACGCGCAACATACATTTGTCTGTCTGTAAAGTGTTTCTCTCGCGAACTCAGATAGTCCACTCGCATTACGCAAAACATAGCGCCCGGCTCTGGGTAAATGCCACTTGTAGCGTCCAACTTAGTGAAGGAGATGAATGTGTTGAGGAGGCTCCAGGAGTTTGGCGAGCGCAGACGGCCGACTGGCGACACAACAGGTGCTGCGCATAAAGTAAAAGTTCCCCGCGGAGGAAACTCCCCGGAGAGGCGGGGACCATTCACAACTGCTGCTGGTGCTGCCGTCGCTTCGAGTCAAAGACTAGATTTCTCACATTTCCACCGCCACACAAGTTTATATGTTTCTCTCTCTCTCTCTCTCTCTCTCTCTCTCTCTCTCTCTCTCTCTCTCTCTGTCTGTGTGTGTGTGTGTGTGTGTGTGTGTGTGTGTGTGTGTGTGTATGTGTCTGAGGGGGAGAAAGAGAGCGAGCATATGGATTAGTGACGTGAGACTCATTTCGTCAGTTTGTTGATCGATTAAGTTATTTAAAAGTAGGTCTACATAAAATGTAATGCATTCAGAAATCACTTCTAAGAAAAATTTGAGTTTTATTATTTTAATATATATTTGTAGTTTTGATGAGCTGAGATAAATGTCAAATTTTTGAGTCTGCATCAACATAAATGAGTTGATTTGATATAAATAAAAACTTTTTAAATGTAAATGTTCAATGTTTTATAAATAACTGATAATAATTTATGAAAAATTCTAATTACTGAAATATAACATCAAAATATCTGTGAAAAGGGTCCCTTAATCAGCATAACACATAACTATGTGTAAATGCCACAGCCATATCACCCTGCAACCCAAGACCCGTTAGTCACTGAAGCTAAACAGGGCTGAGCCTGGTCAGTACCTGGATGGGAGACCACTAGGGAACACTAGGTTGCTGTTGGAAGTGGTGTTAGTGAGGCCAGCAGGGGGCGCTCAACCTGTGGTCTGTGTGAGTCCTAATGCCCCAGTAAAAGTGAAGGGGACACTACACTGTCAGTGGGTGCTGTCTTTTGGATTCTCTGTGGTCATTAAAAATCCCATGGCACTTCTCGTGAAAGAGAAGGGGTGTATCCCCGGTGTCCTGGCCAAAGTCCCTCAATTGGTCTTGAAGATCATGCCCTCCCAATCTTCCCCTATCACCAAATAGGCTCTATCACTGTCTCTCCACTCCACCAATAGCTGGTGTGTGGTGAGCACACTGGTGCCGTTGTCCTGTGGCTGCTGTCGCATCATCCAAGTGGATGCTGCACACTGGTGGTGGTGTGGAGAGACCCCCTCTCATGATTGTGAAGCGCTTTGGGTGTATGGCCATACATGATAAATGCGCTATATAAATACACATTACATTACATTTACATTACAAATGAACTAGTACACTTAGCGAACCTATTAAATAATGTTAAATAATAAGTGAGAGTTTATGACATTAAACAAAATAAACCTGACACAATATTTTTGTACAATCATTCATTCATTTATTCATTTTCTTTTCGGCTTAGTCCCTTCATTAATCAAGGGTCGCCACAGCGGAATGAACCACCACCTTATCCAGCATATTATGCAGCAGATGCCCTTCCAGCTGCAACCCACTACGGGGAAACATCCATACACACTCATTCACACACATACTACAAACAATTTAGCCTACCCAATTCACCTATACCATGTTTTTGGACTTGTGGGGAAAATTGGAGAAAATTAACATTATATGTTGGGCACCTAGGGTCTGCATTAACCGCAATTTCTATTCTCTGTATGTCCTGTGGCGAGGCAGTGGCGCAGTAGGTAGTGCTGTCGCCTCACAGCAAGAACGTCGCTGGGTCGCTGGTTCGAACCTCAGCTCATTTGGCATTTCTGTGTGGAGTTTGCCTTCGGGTGGGTTTCCTCCGGGTGCTCCGGTTTCCCCCACAGTTCAAAGACATGCGGTACAGGTGAATTGGGTAGGCTAAATTGTCCATAGTGTATCAGTTTGTGTGAATGTGTGTGTGGATGTTTCCCAGAGATGGGTTGCAGCTGGAAGGGCATCCGCTGCGTAAAAACTTGCTGAATAAGTTTGCGGTTCACTCCACTGTGGCGACCCCGGATTAATAAAGGGACTAAGCCGACAAGAAAATGAATGAATGAATGTATGCCCTGTACATGTGGTTGAATTGACCTGACTTATATACAAGTATAAAGATATAAATGCAAAAGATGAGTATTAAGAGGCTTTACTTTGGTCTTTACATAGACTATTTTAATAAGTAAAATTGTTCTGAAAAGATACATGTATTTTCTGTATATCTATTGTTACAGTAAATGGCATTATAGCATCATCTGTAAAGCATAACGACGCCTGAGTATCTAAATCCTTGCAGTTGTTTCAGTTTATCATCGGTCAAAGAACAAGTAAGGAGTGCAAGGACAAGAGTGAAATGGAAATTGTATTCATACTACACATTGTGGACAGTTTTGACATAGTTAATAGTTTTCTTTATAACTATAAAATTATGATAATTTATTTTGTGATTTTAATTAAAAGCATACACTACAGGTATCTGACAAAAGTCTTGTTGTTAATCCCAGTTGTAAGAGCAACAAATAATAGCTTGACTTCTAGTTGATCATTTGGAAAAGTGGAAGAAGGTTGAGTTTTTTTTAAAGAACAAATACTGCAGAAGACCTATTGGAATCCGCATGGACCCAAGACTCTCACAGAAATCAATCAAGTTTGGTGAAGGAAATATCATGGTTTGGGGTTACATTCAGTATGGGGGCATGTGAGAGATCTGCAGAGTGGAAGACAACATAAACATGAGGTATCAAGACATTTGTGCTGTCCATTACATTACAAATCACAGGAGAGGGCAAATTCTTCAGTAGAATAGCGCTCCTTTTCATACTTCAGCCTCCACATCAAAGTTCCTGAAAGCAAAGAAGGTCAAGGTGCTCCAGGATTGGCCAGTTCAGTCACCACACATGAACATTATTGAGCATGTCGGGGGTAAAATGAAGTAGGAGGCATTGAAGATGAATCCAAAGAATCTTGTTGAACTATGGTGGTCCTGCAAGAACACTTGAGTCATTGCAGATGTATGGATGCAGTCGTCCAAGCTCAAGGGAGTCATACACAATATTAAAAAGGTATTTTTCCACTGCACCATCACTTTATATTCTATACTGTACAATATTTCTGTTAAGTAACAAGACTTTTGTCTAAGCAAAGTCAGACCTTGTGGTCCTAATTAAATGATGAAAAATCAAGACATGATTATATTTTATTTTGATAAAATGAGCGTAATCTAGAGGCCTTTGCCTTTCATACAGTGGCGTAGCAGACGGGCCCGCAGGGCATGCACCGCGGGGGGGCCCCGCGTGATTAGGAGGCCCCACGTCGTCTCGATTTTCAATGATTGAAAATCCAGGAACCGCAATAATCAAAATCTTGGTAACAACTGTGGTCGGAACCAAAGTTCACAGAACTGTTCTCGGAACTCCTCTCAAGGTGGACTACTTCATTCTGATTGCTTGCCGCCGAACCGCGTCATAGGCAATGAAGACGCGCCGCTGTTTCTCGCCGCCAGTTCTCGTTAAAAAATGAATGACTTCTGGCTACTTTGACGCTCTCGCCGCTTTCGGTTAGTGATCGCTTCTCAGTTTGTGAAGGATTCCCCGCATTGTCGATCCACCCCGCCTCATTTCCCCACTCCTCAATTTGTGACATAGATATATACAATAGATATCGCATAGGGACCCTGAGCATGCGTCAATAGCGCCGCCACATTGGTACAGTGCTCCCAGGACAAATGTCATTCAACCGCACTAGTCAAGACAGTATTATTACGTAAAGATGCGGGACTTTAGCGCTGTCTACGAGTGTAGTAACAAGCAAACAAACAAAACAAAGCACAAAGGCAGAACATTTCATAGGTAAGATTAAGTTTTTTATGTTTTTGTATGTTTTGAAATTTGTGCTAAACAGTAGAGTTATTGATGATAATACAGTCACTTACTGCATTCATCATAGGGCAAAGCAGCTCCAACTTGCACTAAACACTCGGCTTATGCTAGTTTTGTTGAATAAAATCAGCAAACAATGCAAAAGAAATATGACAACGACATGCTGCGCTGCCAGAAACTTGTATTATTGTCAGCTAGTGAACGAGTCATTCATAACGGAGATTCATTCACAAACAAATCGCTCCCTCCGTCAGTATGAGAAGTGAAAGCAGGAGAGGAGTTGTGTGCACGGATTAGATCAAGTTCAACAGGGAGGGAGAATAGTACATTTCTGTACACACAAACACAAGCTTTTTGTCAGGAATGCCCGTGCGATCACTGATCCATCAATGTAGAAAAGTGATGTAAAACTATAATTTTCATAATTAAAAAAAATTACATACTAACATCCAGGATAACTCCCGATCATAGGTATATGTGTATATCTCTGGCTCTGCCAACCCCCAATCCCCCCACCCCCCCCGCCTTCATCTGGGGGCCCCGTCGGTGATCCCTCCGCATTTTGCGCTACGCCACTGCTTTCATATGAGCCACTTTTGATACCAAATGATTAACTAAAGGTCAAGTTATTATTTTTTGTTCCTAAAACTTGGATAGGTGACAAGACTTTTGTCAGGTAGTGTATTTGAGTATAGTAAAAACAAGCGTAAGAATTCACAGAAACCTCAGCATTTTTAAATATCTGAAGTTTTAGCCTACTTTGTCAGCTTGTCCTCTTTTGCCATTTGTATTGTAAATTGGTCAATTTACCGTTTCCCCAGTAAACGGTCCTGAAAATGCATTAATCATTAGCTCATGACTGCTGCACATGTTAAAGGAAAGGCTTCCTGAACGGGTGTGTCCATTTGGAATGAGGCCTAACACTATCATTATCACAAGTTGTGGCCTGTGTCAGTCCTTGCGTCTATACCTTTTCATCATTTGCTTTGGCATTTCATCATGGTGAAGTCAGAACAATGCCTAAAGCATCTTAAGGGAAATGCTAAAGACTTCTTAATTTGTCAAATCAAAGCTGCAGACAGTGCACTTACTCCCCTTGTGTAAGTTATTTCCTTCTCCCCGCTCAAAGGATCAGCCCATGAAGGTCTTTTCATGTGGTTAATCTCATCTCCCTGTTGTCAATGTGTTCCTTACGTGCCTGTTAGGTGTAGATTTCTACGGCAGACTAAACAATCAGAGAAGGGCACACATTGAAGTGATTCTCTCAGACAAATGATGCAATGGCAAAGCAATTTACTTTCAGCCCCAGACCACTACAGAAGAAGGGGGAAAACATCTGAAACCAGGAGCTCGTGGAAGCTGGAGATCTCAATCTAGCTGATATGATCAGATTTCTGAGTTTATTTTATTGTTGCACTGTGTGGCATAAAAAGTGGGCAGAAACACATGAGAGATTTTAGTTCAGAAACTGCCAGGAAGTTGAACAAATAATTGAAAGGAAATGACAAGTAACACGTTAAATTAAAGATGAACATTTGAAGTACACTTTAAAAATTCAACAACCCCCTGAAAAAGGAATCCTGTCACACGGCTCATAATTTAGCCAGGTTTTAACTGTAAATTCTGGTTATTCATAAGCTGCTACTTCAGCACATATCTAAACGATGGGTTAATGTGCTTATTTGCATGTTTGCAGTGTCAGCATCAGTAATTACATAAAAAGATGAGCATTGCATATCTTCATTTTATATAGTGCCAACTGCTTTCAAGCTTATCTCACAGAATGCAAAACCAAATGCACGACTCGTTTCCACTGTAAACACACGGATAACAATTTCCTGTAGCAGCAGTTCACCAGTAACTTACTGTAAATAAATTACAGCAAAATAACTGTTTTTAAATTTACAGCACCATTTATCTTGCAGTATGTATTTACATAACTGTGTATCTTTAGTGTAAATAATACAGTAATTTTCACAATGAAACTTTAAAATACAGTAACATACTGCATAACTGTCCTACAGTAAAATACAGTTCATACTACAGTTAAATACTGTGTAATTTACAAATAACATTATAAATAATTCCTTACATTTATATAGCGCATTTTATGGACACACAAAGCGTTTTACACATTGGGGGGAATCTCCTCATCCATCAGCAGTGTGCAGCATCTACCTGGATGATGCGACGGCAGCCATATTGCGCCAGACGGCACACCACACACCAGCTGATTGATGGAGAGGAGACAGAGTGATGAAGCCACTTATGATGTGGGGATAGTTAGGAAGCCATGATGGACAAAGGCCAGTGGGCAAACTAAACCCCTACTCTGTTTCGAAGGATTTTTTCCTAGGATTTTTAACAGTTCGGTTTAACATCTCATCCAAAAGACAGCAATCACTGAGTATAGAGTCCACATCAATATACTGGGGCATTAGGGCCCACACGAACTACAGTTTGAGCGCCTCCTGCGGGTCTTACCAACACCACTTTCAGCAGCAACCAAGCTTTCCCATGTGGTCTCCCATCCACGCACTGCTTAGCTTCAGTGGGTGACCTTGTTAGAGTTGCAGAGAGCTAGCTGCCGACTGTTAACAGTGCAAGTGAAGGTAATGTGATTTAGAAGATTTTAAGTCTGCATGATTATCAGAACCACTAGGAGGCGATCAAAATGTTTTGGCCTTCCATTACTGCACAGGTGTCAAAGCCAGTTCCTGGAGGGCCGCAGCTCTGCACAGTTTAGTTCCAACCCTAATTAAACACACCTGATCAAACTAATTGAGTCCCTCAGGCTTGTTTGCACCTACAGGTAAGTGCGTTTGTACGTTTATGACGTTATACAGTTTGGGGACTGTTGTTTCGTTTTTAGCTGGTTTCGTTTTGCGGTTTTAGGATACGCGGGTTGGCTGTGTTGATGTCAATCATTCAGGACATGGACGATGATGCAATTGTGGAGAGCTCAAATTGTTGGGCTGCAGGATGGTGGGACACTATATAAGGGAAACGTAGTATCAGTTTGTGATAGTTGGCGTTTTGTGTGAACTTGAGCTGTGTTTTTCAGCTGTGTTTGTGTTTTGTTTTCTGTGTCTGTTTCTTCCCCTTTTAGCTTTGATTCGTCATTGTTTTATTAACTTCTGTTGGTGTACTTTGTTTGCCATGTAAATTAAAACGTTTGTTTCAAACTCTCGAGAACTGGAGTGTGAACATCCTATCTGTGCATTGATCTAGGCGGAGGAGAGGCAATAGGGAAGATCTGTCACGTGATGTACATGGCGCACACGCAGCATTATTTTAATTGTACACACTAGATTACGTATTTGTGCTACTTGTAAGTTTTGCTTTGGAAGGAGAGAGTGGGTAAGATATGACGTCTCGGATGTTGAAGGTTTACTTTTTGTTTTATTTTGCTGTTCTAGGGGAAAACTTTAATGGATTAGTTGGTTGATTTTTGTTTTATTCTTTTCTTTTGTTTGGCTTAGACCCTTATCTTTGTCCTCTTTATATCTGTTGAACTTTGTTAAATTAATAATTTGTGAAATCGTCTTATTTCTACATTTGTGTGAAACCTTATTTTTTCCATAAACATTTTAAAACACACAGCTTGTTTATAATAAACAAGACAAGTACACTTAAATAGTATTTTTGGGTCTTGTTGTTCTTCATCTATTGTAAATGGCAGCAATAATTATATTGGTTTAATGTTTTCCTTTTCGTTTCCCTTTGAACGGAAAAGATGTAACTGCTTTGAAGCAGGGTTGGAACTAAACTGTACAGGGCTGCAGCCCTCCAGGAACTGGCTTTGACACCTGTGCATTACTGGATACCTGAGCTACATTTGTTGAATGCTAGACTGAATATTTGGGAATCGTAAGAATTAAAAGGCCTCTCCTTCAGTCGTTGCTAGATTGGATATGGTTGCGGCCAGAAGGCAACAAGAATTATTTATATAGTTTATTAAATTTCCCATTTATTGTATTTTATCAATGTCTACCCCCACTCCAATCCTAAATCTAACTGTCACAGTAACGTTAAAACAGTATTTGTATCGACTATCATTTATGCTACCTATTAATTTACCCAATAAATCGTATTTTTTAATGCCTACCCCCACCCTAAACCCAACCGTCAAAATACTGTACAAATATTAATTATTGTTCTACAGTGTCATAAAAAAATGCTTCTATATTGATGTGCATATCGCACTTCCGGCCGGCTGCGTATCAAATCTAGACTTTACCCTCATTTTCATTTTTTTATTTATTTATTTTTTACATTTTTGGTCACTATTTGACATTTTCATATAATGCAAACAACTTGCTGTTTATTAAGCATCTACGATAACCCACAGAGCGCAACAGTCGGGCACCCCAAGTATTTTACCTAAAAACGCATTCAATGAAACAATTATTGTGAGCTCTGAGGTCATTAAGGAATTTTAATGTTCAAATCATCTGTTCACATTAATTCATCATTCAATCATGCATTCATTTATTTTCCTTTGGCTTAGTTTCTGTTTTAGAGGTCGCCACAGCTGAATAAACCGCCAACTATTCCAGCATACTGTATGTTTTACACAGTGGATGCCACCCAGTATTCAGTGTGTATCAGTGGATACACACTGATTCACACACACACATTCATACACTACGGCCAATTTAGTTAATCCAATTCACCTATAGCGCATGTCTTTGGACTTGTGGGTGAAACCGAAACACCCAGAGGAAGCCCACGCAAACATGGGGAGAATATGCAAACTCTACACACAAACGCTAATATGCCTAGCCGAGACTCGAACCAGTGACCTTCTTGCTGTGAGGCAACAGTGCTAACCCCTGAGCCACTGTGATGCCCATTAAATAAACATATTTTTTAAAACAACTGTGTTTAACAGCAGGTATTTGTTCAGTAAACTACATTACCCATGCTGTGCAGAAAATCCCACCAATCTTTCAGAGGTCTTTCACTCTGCCCATTCCCATGAAGCACAACAAATGATGTAATCATGTCCCTTTCCTCTCAGTAAATGTAACTTTTTCTGTGCATATTATGCAATAATCCTAAAATGCAATGTTTTTATTTATACAATTATTAACTTTAATAAAGGAAAATTTTGTGTGGTTTTGATTTGCAGAGCTTTATGGGATTGTATTAAAGCAAAGTTTCCTCAGCAAAGCAAAGTAGACATATTGCGCCTTTTCCCTTTTTTGTCAGATTTTCTTCTTTCTATAAAACTTTGCTAATGTTTTTCTTGTAGCTGTTGGTTTGGTTCATACTTTATAATGGCTTAATGAAGAATTTTTCAAATCCTTTTGGGAACAAAATGAATAATAATAATAATAAAAAACTTCTGGAAGCAGCACTGCTGAAAAGGTGTCTGGTTGAGAGCCACACAGATTTATGTAATTCACAAGGCATCAACCATCTCTTGATTTCCCTGTCTTTCTCTAATAAATGCTTTAATAATAGCTGCATTAGTCTGAGATCAATGGCTCAAGCCTCTGTTACCTCTGAAATGACATTCTGGAAATAACAACAAAAGCTTGGAATGAAAAGAAATTAGTAATACACAAGAGTGTTTAGAGGACAGAAACCAGATAATTGTTTTTTGAAATACAACATCTGACAAAGTCATGTAGTGTTAATTGCAGTTGAAGTCAGAATTATTAATCCTCCTCAATTATTAGCCCCCCTGTATATTTGTTCAACCTCAATAATTTCTGTTTAGTACAAGTACAATTTTTCAACACATTTTTAAATATACAAACAAACATTTACCTTTGCTATGATGACTACATAATATATATATATATATATATATATATATATATATATATATATATATATATATATATATATATATATACATATATACATACATCGATTTAATAACAAAATATACATATTTTTCATGATACCAGTATTCAGTGACATTCAAATGCTTAACTAGGTTAAGTTAGGGTACTTACAAAGACAAATCATTGTATAAAACCGGTTTGTTCTGTAGGCAATCAGAAAAAAATATTGCGTAAGGGGACTAGTAATATTGACCTTGAAATTATTATTTTTTTTATTTAAATGCTTTTATTCTGGCTGAAATAATACAAATAAGACTTTAGCCTGAAGAAAAAATATTATAAGAATTACAGTGAAGAATTCCTTGATCTGTTAGACATCATTTTGAAAATTTTTGAAATAAATAAAATAAAACAAAATAAAAAAAAATCACAGGAGGGCTAATAATTTTGACCAACAGTAAGTGGAATAATTTACACCAATCCCATTAATTATTAAAAAATAATGCACACCTAAAGAATGTGCATTGTGCAAATGTGTAATTATCCATAATTTGACCTCTACGAAATATAAACAGAGGCTTAATTGATATTAGTTATACACAAGAGTGTTTTGAGGACAAAAAAATGGATATGAAAGACACACTCCTTAATGCACCAGGCATTTAGAGGAGAAATGGTCATGCCCAACTGAGCCTGGTATCTATCCAGGTTTTTCTCCTTCACTTTCATCAATTGGTGAAGTTTGTTCCCTGCCACTGTCACCAATGGCTTGCTTGGTTTGGGTCTTGTGTATTTGCTCTTCACTGTTTGAACTTTCAGCAGTGAAAATTAAACCACACTGAACTGAACTAAACTGAACTTCAACTCTGAAAATTGGACTGATGCAGTTCCAATTTACTAGAACTTCTATGTAAAGTTGCTTTGACACAATCTACATTGTAAACGCGCTATAGAAATAAACATGAATTCAATTGAATATATTTGTTGAAAATTGAACAGTCTTGTGGTGTATTAATCCACAGTATAAGTGGAAAAATTCATTCCCATCCACTGAATTATTAGAAAATAATGCACACCAAAGGAAGGTGTAGTTATGATCTTTTGGACAAACAGACTAGCAAAAGTTACTTTCGTCTTCTTTCTGAAAAAGCCAGAAAGCAAACCTAGACAAGCAAAAACAGGACAATTGGCCAATGTTTTCATTTTACAGAATTATACCTCTAGGTATGAAGGAAATACTGCTTATGGATCCTTAAGGAACGGAAAATGGAAAGGTGCAGTATGTGGTGCTGCCAGACTGGAGGTCATGTGCAGACTATGGGAGAGTATCATATTCCATCCCAAAACCTACAGCAGATGTCAGCACCTCTGCCAGAAAGAATCTGCCTCTCTCTGAATATATGGAGGGGGGAGGGGTTTAGCAGATTGCTATGTTGCCTCGTTCCAGACACGCTACAGTGTTTTATGCTTTCATGGTGGTCCTGTGAGTCACTTTGATATTGAATCTATATAAACAGTGAAATTACAAACAAGGCAGATATTTGAGGATTGGAAGAAGAGGTCACTGTGGTCAATGGCTGTCTGGCCAGCAAACACTGAGTTAGCATCCGGTCGTAGCATTAGCGAGAACATCATCGTTGTTTGTTTGCAATGAGGTCACGGAGGAAACTAAACTAAACAAACGTCATGTCACCTTCTGTCCAGGGTAATATCCATCATGCTGGAAATGACACGTAAGACTGGCCAGAACAGGAAACGCATCAGCAGTGACATGCTGGTGATTTTCTTATTTATTATTTCTATAAATTATAGTATCATGTTAATCTTGTATTTCCAGTTTAAAGGGTTTCTATTGAGTTTACAATGCAACATTAAACATATTTTGCTTTATTTTGAGTCTTAATTTAGCCACAACTTTCTTTGTGTTTCAGCAAATGGAATGATTTTTAGTGACAAATCTTATTTTGACACATATTTTGGGAAATGTACTACCCTTTCATTACGTTCGGGGCTGTTTTTGCCCCATTGACTTCCATTATAATGACATTTTTTGATTGCAAAGTCATGCCACCATATAGTCATGCACTCTTGATTGTTGGTGGTTTTGCGTGCTGGGAAAAGGTAAAATTAGTCATTTTTTTTTTACTGTTGAACATAACGAATAGGTAGTCAATTTGAACAAACACAAAGGTTAAAAGGCTAGTTCACTCAAACATAAATCGTCTGTCATCATAATCTTTTTAAATTTCTTTCTTCTGTTGAACACAAGAAAAAAATAATTATTTTGTAGCCAAGCACTTGCTGTTTTAGAAACAAGCACAAGTTTTAGGAACAACAAATAATAACTTGACTTCTAGTTAATTGTTTGGTATCAGAAGTGCTTATATGAAAGGCAAAGGGCTCTAGATTAAACTTATTTAACCAAAATACAATATGATCATGCTTTGATTTTTAATTATTTAATTAGAAGAGTTAGGCCTGACTTTGCTTAAAAATTAAGAACTGCTTTTATCCTAGAAGAAATAAAACATTTAAGACTTTCTCCAGAAGAAAAATATTATCAGACATACTGTGAAAATGTTCTTGCTCTGTTAAACATCATTTGGGAAATATATAAAAAAAATAAACCAAATTCAAAGGGGTCCTATTAATTCTGTCTTCAACTGGAAGTACTTTGAACAAAAAGTCATTTTTTTCAGTGTATGGAAGTCAGTGGGCTACTGATTAAGATTCTTCAAAATATTTTCTTATGTGTTTAGCCAAAAAAAAAAAAAAAAGAAAGAAAGTCATAAAGGTTTTGAATTGCTTGAGGTTCATTAAATAGTAAGTACATTTCCATATTTGTCACAAAAAAGGCATTTGCACTTACAGTAATGACACTGAGTTGCAAATAGAGGAATGATTGCCATAATACGTTCAAAGTTTTATGTTTTAATCCATCTGATCTCTATTTATACTGTACTGAGCAACTGTAGCTGTTAAATGTT
Organism: Danio rerio; assembly: GCF_052040795.2. NCBI lineage: Eukaryota > Metazoa > Chordata > Actinopteri > Cypriniformes > Danionidae > Danio > Danio rerio. The sequence continues at coordinate 39,932,222 of NC_141034.1, forward strand.
CATGTAATTTGTCAGGTGAGTAAATTCTCTCCTTGTAAATTTCCTCTAGTCTGCGATTTGGTCAGGTTCCAAAGTGAGAAAAAGCTATTGACCTGCTCATTTTGATTCATTTGGGTCTCTTCCAAGAGACATAAAAAGGGAAAGTAAAAGTTAAAACAATCTCTCCTTAAGCTGCAATTACGACTGAAGGAATTATTGCACCCTGTACTTCGCTAGACGGATAAACCTGACAGATTTTATCCGATAAAATGTTTGTAAAACGAATGAGTGAGTCTATAGGATGTCACACTTTTTTTGGCGAGAGAAGTGCGAATGCTTGAAATAGACATTGTTATGAGACATAGATGTGAGATAGATTTATTAATATACTTCCGATAATTTCTTGTGCTTCTCTGTCAACACTAACTTCTTTAACCCTTGTGCTTCTGTAGGGATATTTGAGGCTTTTAATTTGTAGATTTCTTGTAATATTTTGGTTGTGTTAATGCAAATGGCCCCAATTTTTGTAAAAGGTGTATTTTTTTATATTTATTTTCCTTTCACAAGTTTATTAATGATCCCTTTTCTTCCTATTTTCTGCTTTAGAGGAGGTCAAATTTTCTGCAGGCCAAATGATTTAAAATTATTATGCGGTTGGTTGGTTTGCATACAGTATTAGAGATTGTTTTGAATGTGTCCTAAGAAATGAGTATGTTATTGATTGTGTTTTAATGTGACTCTGCAAATACACATTTAGCTGTACAATCAAATAAGTTTTTGTTGTTGCTATTTAAAACTACTAATTTAAAGTTTTTTTTTAACACAACTTAACTGTTTTATGTTCAATGCACTTAAATTTGTAAACACATTGAAGTTAATTTAATTGATTTGTGCTGGAACAACATGAAGGGATTGTGTGGGACCCAGTATTTGTTACAGTGTAAGTATATAAAAAATAACAGGATTCATAGAAAAAAACAGTGACATTATGAAATAAATGTAATGTAAATGGTTAAAATTCAAACTGGTTAAAAAATAAAATAAAATAAAAAATTGGTATAAGACCACTGCTGGTAAATAAATCTGGGTCTCACTTTAAATTAAATAGCCTTAACTAATATGCACTTACAGTGAAATTAATTATTTGATTGATTTAATACATGCATATAATTACATCTGTATTTACATTTTTATTTAAACTGTTGACCATCACTTCAACCCACACTTAAAAGAGCAGTATGTAAGTTTGACAAGCAGTGGTTGAACTAGGTATTGCACTCCTGGATCAAAACAAACACAAGTGCAGGTAGCCAGATGGACAGGAGCGAGTGATTTAAATCGTGTTGTAAATAAAAGCAACAGCACCCGATAGAAGGAATATTTTCCACATTAAAAGGAGTTTTTGTCCTAACCAAATACCTTGAATTGATATATTAGAAACAGCTTCTTGTTCTGACAGGTGAACAACAGAAAATTGACAATTATCACCTCAAGCAGGTAAACCTCATGTGTTTTAATCAGAGTTAAATGCTAACAATGTGAGTTTGAATGGCATTATACATGACATTTATTGCCATATACTGAAAGAAGCAGCAGATAGTTCACCTCATATCTTGAAAATAAAATAAACCATGTAAAATTGAACTTTAGAACTATGACTAAAAACCAACACATGATTCAACATGTGCATTTAATATTGTGCAAGAGGTTTAATATGTAGATAGATTTTAACCCTTACCATTTCGTGAGTGAGTGCATATTCTGTGCTTCTGAATGGCTGTAATCAAATTTCTGATGTGTTTCTTCTGGTGCAAACAGCAAAATTGTTAATCACTGCGTATCTCGTCACTAAGAATGTTGTTAGGACACACGGTTACAATGTAACCTGCTCACCTAATGTTTATGCTCGTAATATTTCTATCATTTGCTAATAAATAACCTCAGGTCGAACTCTGAATCTGCGTCTCATTTCATAGTCTGCTACTGTCCACTGGAGATCGCATTTTGGTCATGGACACATGCATTCATATCCTTTCTGAATGAATGAATGGAATATGCGGTTTTCCACCATGGTAACTCAGGATGCTGTAGTATAATTGCTAAAGTGGCATTGGGCAGGTTAAAAAAACAAAACAAAGACAGCATTCCGGCACAGAAAACCGATTTTCAAAGCAGAATAACTGACTTCAGCACTGTTTTTCAGATTAAAATGTGCATTTGGCATGTTTCTTAAATATCTGCAAACATATTATGGTGTTTTTATGCTTTAGAAGAGTCAAAAACCCCTTTCACACAGTGATACCGGTAAATATCCGGAAAATTTCCGGAACGACTTTACCGGTATATTCAAAAAAGCGCTGTTCACACAGGCACGGACGTTACAGAAATTTTCTGGAAAAGAGCATTCACACATCCATTCCAAAATACCGGTAAATTCTGACATCATTCACCACAAATGAGCTTTAAACGGCTGCGCTTGTATTTGTAAACATTTGACTAAATTACAAACTCTGTGGATAATCAGTATTGTGAACAACTTTTGCAGGATCACTTTCGCATGTCGAGATGTTCATAATATGTGCGTGTGCAGGCGCTCACAGGCTGTTTCGCAGGCACACGCAAAGCTTGAAGGTAAACAAACAACGGCTTGTCATAAGCATCTCATCGATGATTATTTATACAGTTGGCATTAAGAAGAACATATAAACGTGATCTGACTAACTTCTAGCAGCTAAATGTGTCTGGAAAAATATTCAAAGGCTTTTATTCTCACAAACCGCGCGGACGTAAATGCATCTGACAGTTGTGATTGGCTAAAGCAGACGTCTTACGTCAGCACGCTCTAGACGTGCACGCGCTTATTCCGTCAATCTTCCTTCTGCGTTCACACAGCGCAACATTCCGGCAAATTGCCTGTAATGTTACAACTTCTCTTTCCGGAAAATAGCCAGAACGAATTTACCGGTATTTTCAAAAAGGACCTGTTCACACATACAACCTTGCAATTTTCCGGAAAGGTCTGTATGTGTGAAAGGGGCTAAAAACTTACATACAGCACCTTTGAATCCACACAAATCACCAAATCTGTCCCTAACCCTACCCGCATACTACCTCAAGAAGTGTTCTGCAATACATTATGAATAAGTTTGTTGTATTTATTCTGTGATGCAAGTGCATGGTAGTTGTGGCCACAATGTAAATTGGGACCGAAATCTGTATCAACGAAAGTGTAAAAAAGGAAAAAAAGTTACTTTTGAGATGTTTTGACACATTTTGTTCTCAACAAGGTACTTTTAAAGACTTTTAATTTTTCAGTAACCTGAGTTCAGCAATTCTGATGAACTGTTTACGCCATTGCAAAGTCTGAACTTTTAAGGTCTGTTTTCTTTAAAAATCAGCGATATCCACTGGCTAAGTGATATCCGCTATAAAGTGGGTCTCAGATTGTACAAGAAGCACTGCATTACATAACATTTTTCCCAGCCATGTCTGTAAAATATGAAAATTTTACCCCAGTATAATTAATGGGGCTTCTGCGCTAGCCTGACGATTCTGACGGATGCCTGTGAGTAAACCGTTTTTCGTTTTACACGTGAGCAACTAAATGAATGACAAAGTCTATTTAACTGATTGTATTATAATTACATTACAACATCGATCCTGTAAAAAGAACTGTATAAAATGGAAAAAAGTCACATTAACCGTTCACCAGAAGTTTATCAGTATGGGAAAAAACACTAGCTCCACATATACCCTATAGACCTACAGTATGCAACATTTCAACTTGATGCACTTAAAATCTCAACTTCAAACCACTACAAAGAAAATTTCACTTCTCCATAAAACTGCCTGAAAACCTAGGATATCAGTCACTTTCTAAGACGTCAAGTCTCAATCCATCAAGCCTCTATATGCGGTGACTACTCAAAATCCTGGTTATTCTGCATCACAGTTTTCCTGATATTCCTTCAGACCCCTGGATTTCCTGTCAACCGCCTTTTGAAAACTCCACGCCATCACAAAGCAAAAAGAAGTGTCTTTGAGAAGGCAAAGTGGTACTTTCACCCTATGACTGCTTTTATTTTCATTTTAAAGCAGGAATGTGTGCGGAGACTGATAGTAAAGTGAGCCTGCATGCCAGATATAATATACCACATTCGATTTGCTAGAACGTACTGACATATTTTTGGACCGGTGCTGCGTTGTCCATCAGCTCAGTGGCTCCTGGCCAAACGCTAGCCTTTTTTCTGAAAACAAGCCTCCCTTTGTTCTTGGTCATTTATTGTCGGGGGTTTTTAATTCAACCAACATTAATCAGTAATTTAGTTTATGTCCACATATTATTAATACGTTCAATGAAAAGCCGAGTCTAAGGCATCTTTTGTTCTGACTAAGCTTATGAAGGAGGTGTAGTATTGCGCATAATTCACAGGAACAATGCCTGAGGTTTTTGGACCTCCGCTGAACGCCAGAGTGCCCTGTGGAAATCTGTGAATGTCTGTGTTTTCTTTCTCACTTAATCTAAACACTATTCACCCACCCAGGACCCTTGGAGAGCATGGGAGAGAAATGTGTCTGAGCTTTGCTTTTAGTTCACATCTTAATGTTTGTGTTGTCTTTTGAGGAAGTGTTTGACTTGCGAATGAGAGTGTATTTGGCCTCAGAGTGGGATTGTACCTGAGGGCTACATTCCACAAAAGGCAGCCAGTTCCCGATGAGCCTAAAAATACCGACATCCACACCTTGTGTCTTTTGGCTGGCAGACTTGTGTTTTATGTCGCTTTCTTAGTACTGTTCTGTCAGGTAGGAACAAGTTAACAAATGATTATATATTGTACTACAAAAAAAGCTATGTAAAGTTTGGATTTTTATTTGAAAATGAAAAGAAATATTATCAGACACAATATTACCTTTTCCATATATCTTCCAGACAGACGTTATATCTTTTAATTAACATGCTCAAATGCTTTTTTTTGGGGGGGTGGGCATGTAATGTGGCAGAATTGTCACAGCTCGACTTCAAGAAGTTGGAGTGCTTCATGGTATGGCCATCAATGTCCCCTAACCTGAACCCCATAAAGCACGTTTGGGACCAGTTGAAGCAGAAACTGGATGATCGTACCGCACCCCCACGTGACCTGGCAAAACTTTGTGTAGCATTTGTGGAAGAGTGGAAAGCATTGCCTCAGAACAACATCATGAAGCTAGTGAGGAGCATAAGATGTCCCTGTCAATCTTGTGGCAAATTGTGAAAACACCCACTACTGACTTTGTCATTTTTTGTTATTTGGCTCTCCTTTTTATTGTCTATATTCGTGGGGTAATAAATATCAAACTAATAAAAATGGTGTTTCTTCTCTTTAATTATTGGTATTATTAAAGGAGACTTTTTTCATACTTATCATTACAATTCAGAGCAAATAGGAAAAGCACTCATGTAAATAACAAAATCCCTAACTTATTGTGTGCAGTGTGCATTGTCAGATAATATTTCTTCTCATTTTCAAATAGAAATGCATAGACAGTTTTTTTTTTTTTTCCAGGAAGTCCAAATGGTCATTATCATATGTTATCTTTTCTCTTCTGATGTTAAAGTTTGGTATTGTGCTTTCTAAAATTTACTTTGATTCCTTGCATTTATTTTTTTTATCAATGCAATAATGTTTTTTATAACTGATTGACTTACATGAATACAAAATATACAAAATACATACATATTGTGTTTGTGCATTGATTTTGCACTCACCTAATTTAATATCAATTACTTTTTTGTATGCTTTCTATCATTATTTCTTCTTGCAATTGTCATTTTCTTTGCAAAACACAAATAAATGAGTTTATTTATCTTACTATCACCCTGTCTTGCATTAATGGCTTTTCAGTCCTTGTGGTGGAGCTTCTTTAACGCATTCTTCTTACAAAAGCGCAATAAAGACACAATACAAAACATAGCGTGTGATAATCACTTTCAGGAACAGACTTGTGCTGAAACGGCAGAGAAAGTGTGATGGCCTTGCATTATATTCCAGTGATGCTGCTGTGATTAATTCTGTCCTTGCACGGCTTGCTACTGCGCATGTTGCATGACAGGTGCACACACAAGGCTCCATCTTGGCAACCCTTTACCAAAGCAATAGGAGAGCGCGAATGTAGAGTCTGTTTAGGTTATTCAAATTGAGAAAGATAAGAAAAACGGCGTCGTAATGAACAGCAACTCAAGGATTCGCGCGTACTGAGGGAACGAGGAGCAGAATGCGATACAGAAAGCGACTGGTCATGAAAGCTGTTTAACGACCGATTGCACTGTCAGCGGATCTGTGGAACACAACCTTTACCAGACTAAAATGGTGAGTGAAACCACACCTAATATTGCAAAAAAGAGCGATCGAGTGTTTTAAATGTGTCCGATGACTTGAGGGAGGCGCGGCGCGCGTAAACGCTGTCATTCCGTGTTGTATTTCCCCCATCATCATCAACATCATCATCCCAACCCCCTCGTCGTCATGGAGGACGCTGTTGCTGTGTTTTCCCGCTCCATCTGCTGCCGTAAACCTGCTTTGTTTTATATCATGCCTGAATGGAACTTCTTCAACTTGATGCTCAAAGCATCCACAGGTCGCTGCTACACCTTTACGAATTTGCATGAACAGAAAATATAAGCAAGTGAGCGTAAAATTACAATGGTGACATTTGACATGTGCCCCTGACAGGCTAAAATTACGTAATATAGGCCTCGTTGTGCATTCATTACTCAGTCAAATTGTAAAATATGTACACTGTAGTAATGAATGCACACGGTAAGTAATTATATTTATAGTGAGAAACTGTAGTAATTTAAAATTATTTTTAATACATTATTACATTTATACTTAGGCCTAATTGTGTGTTTCCTTTATCTTTCATTATTATTTTTCAGAAAAATGTGTCTTATTTGTGTATTTTAATCATTTTGAGTATATTTTTTATATTTTATTACATTATTTTAGACTCTTAAATTGTATACAATGTGTTAGAGAAGTTATAAGTTGTCCAGATTTGACTTTAACATATTTTCCTTAAACATATTTTGAGCATAATGTTAATTTGTTTTTTTTTATAAACTATATATATATATATATATATATATATATATATATATATATATATATATATATATATATATATATATGTATGTATATATAATACTGTAATATTGCAATATTTGTTTACTCTGCATTATATATTGTATATTTTACACTGCAATATATATTCTGCGTTATGAATACAGTTTCACCAGATGACTTCATATCTCTATTTGGAAAGAATTTATAATGTTAGATTGATTGGGATGATTCTGCCCCTAAAGTGCATCTCCATAAAATCTAATAAGAAATCTATAAATACAATAAAGAAAAAGATATAATTGAAATAAACAAATGTGTTATCGTTTATCATTTTCCAAGTCTAATAGTATTCAGGTACAGTAACTGAATTATAAGAATAAACATAATTCAATAAAATTAATCATTATAAAGGTACAGTTATTTGTACCTGAATGCCTGTAAAACCATTGTATCACAGGCCTCAAAAAATACATCCCAATAATAACACAAACTCAACATTGCATACCCTGCGATGTGAATATTGCAATTTTGATGATACAACAATATATTGTGCAGCCATATATTTAAAGTTTGAAAACATGAAATAATTTATACTGACCTATTATTTGAATTTCCTGCAAATACCTGCTCTAAAGGATTCTTATTTTAGATTTTCAAGAAATGTTATCATTTGTTTGATGTAAAGTTTGCCTATATTAATATGTTTCCCACCTCAGTTACTACTAATATTTCATTTGTGGACATCTATATGCTTATTCAGTTCAGATTTTTATTGTTTGTCAGAGATCCTGATATGAAAAGTTGGTGTTAGTTTTGTTTCAGCTGTCCATGAAGAAGTCATAGTGGCACACGGCCAAAAAGAAGGGTGTTTCTACTGAATAAGAGTCAAGTTTTCTTAGACTGTTTTAATAAAGCTAAATCATGTCTCTCTTTGCCTTACATAATCTTCCATAGTACAACATTTAAATCCACTACTTGAATTTCTATTCTTCATATGTAGAACTATAGCCAATGTCTGAGTGTATCGTTCTAAGGGGGGACATTAAGCTCAAATTGCCATGACTGCTGAATCAGGGAAAAGAAAGAGAGGGAAAGAGAGAGAAAGAGATGTGAAAGAGAAACACAAGCATCTGGTGATAATAATAGTGATGGAATGAGTGAGAGATTGGAGGAGTGTGCGTGAACGCTGGCCTGTTTCAGTTAAGATGTTGATCAATGCACTGGCGCAGAATCAGGCCTCCAGAGGTGGAGGCTGGAAGAGTCTAGACAGGGGAGTTTTCTGGCAGCTTCTCAGAGGGGAATTCCTCACGCTGATCTGTACAATTGCTTCCTCTGCTCTACATTTTGGACACTCATTGATGGTTGTGTTATACAGCAGGACTGTACATGTGCACATTGTTGAATGGATAAGTGTTTGGAAATATGTCAAACTCCTGACATGTAGGCCTTACTACTAGCATGCTAAATGTCTTTCTTTTTTCCAAAAGTACTTTTTAAATTCAGTAATCCTGCAAATAGTTAAAAATATGAAGCAAAGGGAAACCCGGGATAATTAAAAATTGTTTTACTGGCAGTTTCAAGATGTTCATTGAGTGGTGCTAAAATGCATTTTCAGCATTTTCATGTGACTGTGGCAATGATTTATTATTAAATTTATTATTTCATGATTTTTTAATAATTTTTTTGCGATAAAAATGATTTTGTGGTGGTATTTCCCAGAAATTTGCAGACAATTTTGCAATAATATCTTGTTTACCATATTAGGTAGCCTACTATGTTAGTGACAATGACACAATTCATAAAAATAAAGCTTTTTTATTTTAGTCTCTTGTCAGGACGAGATTTAAAACAAATCTAAAACAGTTGGGATTAAGCCAAGGGAAGGTGGTATAACTCTTATTTTTATGCAAGATCTTACTTTCTCTGTCTCAGATTTCACTTCCCAGTGCATCTGACATCATTTATCTTACTCAGGACATGTGTTAGGGATTCCCCTACCATAATACACCTAATACACGGATTGCTGTAAAACTCATCAATAGTAGGGAAGTGTTTTCTCTCATTAACTGCAGGGAAACAGTTCAATTAAATAAATTATAGATTTGCAGCACATCATAACACCAGCCATACATGTAAAGCACAAATTATGTCCTTCAATTCGGTCATGTCCAGTGGCCATCATCCTTGAACCAATCTCCATCATTGTAAGCTGCTTGTTTTTTTTGTCTGTTCCATTGCTCCGTTTGTTAGATGTTTGCTCCAACTTTCTTTTGCAGTCTTAAGCGTGTCAAACTCAAAACGCTACAGGATGTCTAATCCCATCTTTGCATTGACTTCACATGTAATTCACTCACGCTTCTTCCGCTTCTGTGAGGGTGCAGATGAGGTGTCATTTTTCGAGAGACACTCAAATACATCACGTGCGCTGCATATGCAATGTCTAGAAGTCACATAAAACAATTAATTGCAAACTGAAATAAATATAATGTGATTATATGGTTTGGAATTGGATTTTTTTATGAGATTATTTACATTTTTGCAATTATTTTGTGTTTAAATAATAAAATGTGCAACCTTTTGTTGATTTCGCATGGGATCGAAAAATCACAAAAAACTAGGGGTTCTGTATTATGTTTATAATTATTATGTTGGTTGAACACATGAACACATGCCTTCCAGAAATCTAATGAGCTAAGCTAAGAGATTAGTGCTTTACCACATTTAAAATACTGTACAAATTTACTCTAAAGCTTACCTGAACCGAACCCAATTCGTTAATTACTCACCCTCATGCCATTCCAAACCCCTAAGACGTTTGTTTGTCTTCGTAATAAGAATTAAGTTATTTTTGGTGAAATATTTCCATCATCTGCTAGTACATAGACTGCAATTATACATCAGTGCACAGTGCTCCTGAATGCGCCCCCCATACTGAAACTGAGAAAAAACTGTTGAATAAAGTAATTATTTTTGGTTTATGTGAGAATAAATGTATTCTCATAGCTTGATAATATTCTGATTGAACCAGTATAGACGTAGTTTTGTTTTGAGGTTGTTTGTTTGGTTATTTTTTTGGAATTTGAACGAGTTGGGAACCTTGGTGTCAATGGAGGATGAGGGAGGATTTCACCAACACAATCTCAAGGGAATTTGTAACATTTGGCTAATTTGTATGGCTAAATTGTATGAATCTCAGTCGTACATTTTGTTATAATTTGCTCGTCTCCCAATGACAGTTGGGTTTAGGGGTAGGGTTTGGGGGTACGCCTCCTTTTAAAAACCATGATTTTGTATAAATGAAATCATATGAATTCATATGAATTAGTCAACTTTCCGCAAATAGTTAGGTTTTCTTGTGAGTTCAGTCTGAATTTCACCTAAAAAATCTTAATTTGTATTTCAAAGATGAACAAAGGCCTCAGGGGGTTGAAATGACATGAGGGTTAATATTTAATAACTCTATTTTGTTGAACTGTGTATCAGGGGAAATGTACATATACATTACTATATACCACATGAGCTACGGAGCAAGTTTACTAAACGGTAAAAGCCATGCTTACGGAGATGTTTCGGTTTCTAAATCATACACTATATTTTATAAGTATTTATTGAGTGTTGGTGCAAACATTGTTGCCATTTTGTGAAACCTGCAGCAAATTGAATGTTTTGGTTCTTTTTGAGTTTTGAAAAAAGGTGAATGTTTTTCCAATGAGGCTAAAACAGTAGTGGCATAAAAATCAGTAAAATACAGTTTATATTGGGGAAAACTAGTAATTTTGATAATAAATTATTTAATTTATCATTTTAAATTGTGGAAACAATGTGCTTTTGTACTGTAAACCCACATTGTCAGACCACCCACAGTGGCAGACAACCATAACCATTTTTAAAGCGGTCACGGATACAACAGAAACATATTTCCTGAGCCAACAGGTCATCATTCTCCAAGACAGCCCAGCACAGTCCTGTCCTAACTGCATGTCCTCTGAGAGAGGACACTGTTATCCACCAGTAGCACGAGAATGAGTGCTCTGCTTGTAAAAATGGCTTTGAACAAAGACAATAATTTTTTTTCTGGCCATAATGTAATGACTTAATCTGCTAATGTTATTTTCCAATTAGTTTCCTCAGTTGCAGCTCATACAAAGGACTGTTAAAAGCAGGGTTAATACGGTCATGGAAAACCTGGAAAAGTCATGGAATTTTGGCATGGCATTTTTTAGGCCTGGAAAAGTTTTGGAAAAGAGAAAAACCCACAAAGTTTTGGAAAAGTCATAGAAATTAGTTTAACAAATATCTGTATACTTGAATTAGGGCTGCGCGATATTGGAAAAATCTGACATTATATTTTGTATTACGATATTTGTGAATACAATTTCACCAGATGATTTAACCAGTTTATTTGGATTGATCGGGGGGATTTCGTAGAGGAGTGAATCTCGAATAACATATAACAAATAAATTACAAGCATAGATAAATAAAATGTAGTAATCATAAAAGTGAAATATAGTTTTCAGGTATTCGCTATTCAGGTACAGATATTGACTAATCAACACTGCATAGTCTTCACTGTATATTATTTAATCTTTATAAAAGTTACAAAATAATTCTTGTGGCCAGATGTTTTAATATTTGAAATATTGAAATGTTCACACAATCACAGACCTTAAAGGGACAGTTAACTCAAAGGTTAAAATGTACTCACTATTCACTCACACTTCATTTGTCTTAATACTATACGAGTTATTAAATTATATTCGTTTTGTGTTCATTTAAAAAAAAAAAAAAAAGAAAACTTATAAATGCTTTAAACAAGTGAAGGGTGTAATGAAAATGGTAAGCAATTTTTAACTTATATTCAACTATAAGCTCAACATTGCATATCCTGCGATGTGACTATTGCGGATACACACATTGCGATATCGATGCTGAAACGATATATTATTCAGCATTAACTTAAATATAGGTTAGTTGTCTTTACTTCTTTTCTGTCCTTGGCCAAAAACTTGCTCTCACAATGTTAGTGTTGTGTATGCATTATCAAAATCAATTTTACATAGATATAAAAACAAATTTAAACAAAATAGACTGTGTAGACATTACATGAAAAATTACATCATGAAAATGTACTTGAAAGTTCTGGAAAAGTCTTGCAAAAGTCATGGAATATTGGTAAAAATGTGTATGAACCCTATGAAAGGACTGTTTGGAATATTTTGTGCTGATCGCCATTTATTACCAATGTGAACAGCTTGTAACAAATCTTTATAAAATTAAAATGTTTGTTCACCAAACATAAAAATGATGTTATTATTTGCTCACCTTCATTTTGTTCCAATGATTGTGAGCAAAGCTGCATCTGTTGAGTGCATGAAGTGTCCAACATTCCACGCTTATTTTTAATGGTTGAATAAGTGCATCATCTGGGTATTTAAAGTGCATTTGTTCTTTTTAGAAAAAAAAGAATATTTCAGTGTGAATGCATAGAATATTACATATGTATGTGATTTGGTATGCACCAAATGTTACTGATATGTACAATAGTATCTGGATGAAGCCTTTATGATGCAACCTGACATTGCATCACTCAGCTTTGCAATGTCAGACACAATGCACTCAAATGGATCGAGTGACATCACTGTGAGGGGTAGGGTTAGGGGTGGAGTTAGGTGAGCCCATTAATAAGCATTGGATGAAGCTCAGATTGCACTGTATCAGGTCTGCATCCAGACTCCTCTCGATATGTAATGTGCTTGTGATTTAGTTTCTTAACGTATGTTTTGTTTCTCTTGCAGGCTAAGTTGAGTTGCTGTAATATGAAGGCTCTAAAGGTGATTTTTATGTTGCTCATCATCTGTCTGTGGATGGAAGGTGGATTCACCAAAGAAAAATCTGCTAAAAAGGGAAAGAAGAAAGGAAAACAAGTTTACTGTCCTTCGTAAGTGCATTTATTGAACCATATGTGGCACATTTTGTCATTAAACACTGCTTCTGTATGGCACTATACCCATGTGTAGTTTGGCTATGCAACAGGAACTACAAAAACAACTAATCTGCTTTAATATTGTAAATGTATAATACTGCGGCTAATTAAAGGAAAAGTTCAGCCATTAAATAAAAAGTTCACATTTACTCATACTTAAGTGGTTCTAAACGGTTATGAATGCATTTCTTCTGTTGAACACTAAACAAGATAGTTTCAAGAATGTTGGGGAAAAGCAGCTATTGTCATCCATAGTTTATTAAACAGGTCAATGAATCTTTAGCATGGTTTCATGTAGTTTTGATGTTGTTAAGGTTTCTTTTGTTGTTTTTGCTCCGTACAGGCAGCTGTCATCAGAAGACCTGGCACGGGTTCCAGCAAACTCTACTAGCAACATCCTCAACAAGCTTTTGATCACTTATGACCCACGAATCCGACCAAACTTCAAAGGTCAGTACACCGACTCTATCTAGCAACAGATGCCACCCAATACATACCACTCTGAACACTGTTGCAAAACTACAGACAAAAGCAACTCCAAAGAGAGCCAACTACAAACCACCCGACTATTCAACAACCTCTGGCAACCATCTACCAGTGTCCTAGCAAAACACAGAACACCTTAGCTGTCATTCATGAATCCCTCCTAGTAACTCCTGCACTGACCCAGAACATCTCAGCAGCTTCTTATCAATGCACCTCAGCATCTGCAAGAATGCCCCAACAATTGCCTGCCTGCTACTTACAGTACCCTGGCAGCCACATTTACACTGTCTAACAACCAAAAAGAAGACCTTAGCGTCCACATGACTTTCAAACTTTCTCTTTAAGCAACACAAGGATCACAAACCTCTAACTTCTAACACCACTTGCAGATGAAGCTCTCTCAAGGCTTATTTCAAGGTTTTCCTAACAACACAGTATAGTTCACTGGACACTTTATTAGGTAGACATTGCAAGTTGATAGCTTTAGGTTCAACCCATTTTACTTTCAGAACTGGCTTAATGATTCATATAATCGATTCTACACTGTGCTGTAAACATGCCTCAGAGATTTAGATTTTAATCTTTCATTGTTTTAGCTGATTTTGGCCCATTTACACTTAATCATTTTAGTTTTGTCGCACGGAAGAACTTCGCTAAAAATCTACATCACGTGACCATACAACACACTCTGGGCACGCATGATCAAGTATAAGCAGGAAGTCTATGCTTACTATTGAAAAAAATTATGTTACTAATCAACAACACTGACCAGAATGAACAATGAAGTGATTGTATGGACACGATGAGGTTGAATTGTTACCTAAAATAACAACTGAACTGACTGAAACAACTGAATATTTATAAGATGACTATTTCGATCGACTAGGAGTCATGTCAGAATAAATAAAACGACATTGAAGTTTACCTGCACAATGGCTGCTAAATTAAACAACAATGCCAGCAAATTTCCATTCCATTCCATGGTTATTTTATAGTGTAAACCAGGGGTTTTCAATGTCTCTATTAAAAGGTTCAGACCTGAATTTTTATTTGGTCAAAGGTCTGGAACAATTGATATTACATAACTTGTTTTTAATAAACATCCATAACATGCATCACAAGTCAACACTGTTTAATTTTTTTTTTTTAATAAAGTGGCATTTGCATTCAAAACACATTAATGCAAATGTGGCAAAACCACAAATATAAGTGCATTTTTGTACAAATAAAAAAAAAAGCTTGGGTAATAACATCTGGATGCAGCCATGATGTTGCAAGCTTAGACTGCATATCTCAAAGATGCAATGTCAGACACAATGCACTTAAAGTAGTTAGTGACTAGGCATGGGACCGGTTTCAAGGTTTACTGCGGTTTGGAAAGGTCAGTGTTTTAAAACTGCCAGAATTTTCTGATACACCATTCCTACAGTATATGTACAGTTTTTTTTTTCTTTTACATGTTTTTTAATTAGTTTTTTTAGGGTAACAGTATCTCATCTAAGATGAAATATATTGCATTCAACTGAGAAACCGGTGTTTTTTACCTATACATTCAAAAAGAAAATTTTTTGGAGTATCCAGACCAATCTAGACTCTCCAAAAAAGGTGAATAATTCAAAAGGTGTGTAATGAAAAGTTTAGGTTTTGTAGTTGTACTTTTCCACATTTTTAATGTTACAACTTTATTCCAAAATGGATTAAATCAATCTATTTCCTTAAAATTCTACACACAATACCCCGTAATGACAATGTGAAAAAAGATTTTTTGAAATTGTTGCAAATTTATTTAAAATAAAAAAGCAGAAAAATCACAAGTACATACGTATTCATATTGAATATTTTGCATTTGATTTTATTTCAGCTACCATTTATTTTTTTATTAATTAATTAAAAAAAAAAAAAAAACTACTAAACAGGTTATTTACAAGGTTTATGCATTTATCAATGAAGGAAATCCACAATTTAAATCCTTTACGCATCGTCTTGGAATACAAATTGGAGTCGGGTCCGGATTGCATGCCGTTCGCGGAATCTGGACTTTGATAGATGGTATTGCTGTAGCAAAAGTTATGTATTTTAAAACTAAAATACATAAGTGTACACAAGGCTTTAGACACTAATTCAAGTATTTTTTCTTTTTTCTCTATACTAGTTAATTGTTACTATTTTAAATCTTTCAAGTCTTCTGCATGCGCACCTGCCAATAAATACAAAAAAAATAAAATAACATTGCATGTTTTATTGCTTGTATATACATTGCGGCATATACGTCATTTAAAGTTATGCTACTGTTGGCAGTGCTTTCCTGATATAATGAAGCAGGTTGTAAAGAGTGGGAACCTCTGCTGCCTCCCTGCTCGCTGGCATTGAATGTAAACGTAGACCTTGATGTGGTTTGAGTGTTAAGAGCTCACTGTATGATTCAGTGTTATTACTCCCTATGGCCAGCCAGCTGCTCTTCATATCTGAGCAAGATGAAAGCTCCTGGCAGTCATTAAAGTCAACATTATAATCTTGGGAACAGGAATAGCAATGAAGTAGTTGGAACAGTTTCCTATAATGCCATGCTTTCCATGTCGTGTACATCAAGTGAAAACATATGTTTCATGGTATAAACCAAACAGTTAATGTTATAATGTCTGTGAGAAATTCGCTGTTAAAATCTTTCGTTTGATAGATGGGATTGATGTGCTGTTTGTTTGTTTTTGTAGGTATTCCTGTTGAGGATCGTGTGAACATTTTCATCAACAGCTTTGGGTCTATCCAAGAGACTACTATGGTATTCTACTTCACATGCGCTTTCATTCACATTCAGCATCACCCAGTGCTTCCCACAGGTTTGAAATATACTTACAGTGGTAGCCAGATTGAAATACACCTTTCACCCATGGCACATAAAAGGTTTACTACACGCGACAAACAAAAAAATAAGTAATTTTAACAATATTCTCATTTATTATGACAGTTTCTTTACAATAGGTTATTTTTTAAAGGCTGTTCTATTTCTCTCTCAAGTTAAGGTTCAGGTTACTTTATTAACATGACATTTAGTACAGTGCTGCCAAAACATTTAGTACATGTATAAAAGGAATAAAAACAGACAATATCTCTGGTTATATCTGATTACCTATTTCTAATGGTGTACATCTATTTTGCAGCCAAGTATAGATGGCATTTCATCCTCTCCGAGTATATTGTAAAGTTTTCTCTGTCGTTTAGATCAGGGATTCTCAACCGGTGGGCGGTGGCCTACTAGTGGGCCTCAGCAGTCTTGCTGGTGGGCCACGAGATAGCTTAAAATTTACTTTCAATATTATGCCATAATTTTAATATATAATAATATATAATATATGCTATATTAAAATGATCGAAGTAATGCACTTTCTCTTGTTCTGTGATTGATTACTTCTGCAACACGCGAGTCTGTTTATTCACAAACTGCATGAAGTGGAAGTCTCTCTGTGTATATTTGTGTGAACTATTTATCATATTCACATAGTTGTCCAAATTAATGTCCTGTAAGTCTTTTATAATGGACGCGCACCCAAACAGAAGGATCTAGCGAGGCTTAATGGTGTTTCTGCCATATAATGTACAATAAACCTGCATATGAGCTTCAAACATGCTCTGGCGGAGCTGTTCACTGTTTCTGTCAGCGATCCCCCAATAATATCCAGCTGCAAACTCAAGTTTTATATATATATAGTTTTATATATTATTACATTTAAAACAATATTTTTTTAAATAAAATGCTGATAATAGAAAATAATAGAAGGCACAACAAATATATTGAGAAAAAAATTACTTAATAATAAAAAGGTAATGCAAAACTGCATACAATTAACAACAGCTTTAGAAAGCGAAAGCAAAAGTAGAATTCCAGACATTTTAGAAGATTTACAAACCCCAGCCGGATGCATTGTTAAGTCCCAAAATGGTGCGTCTCTGTGGCTCATTGCAGAGCAAGTCTGTAGGGGTGTTGGTGGTTTTCGCGCACACACACACACACAAGTGAAAGAAAGAAAGAAAAACTCGTCTACTTAATCGATCACGGATGTTTGGTTACCTTGTGTGGATACAAAAGAGTGAAAAAAGATGATAATAGCAAAAAAAAAAGAATGAAGTATCACCAAATATACTTGGGAGGCTGTTAATTTACCTATACCTTCCGCTCAAGTAAAATCTATGTGTGTGGGAAGCACTGTTATTCACAAGTTTGGATTTGATTTGCTTTTATACTGTATTTATATTTTACTCTAATACTCACAATGCATTTATCTGATAAATGCACAATAAAAATAATAACGTGAAACCTAAAACTGACTTCTATTTTTACATTAGTTAAATGACCAACAGTAGAGGGTTGCTGAATAATTACTGAGAGATTTCAGCTACTGTCTGGGCTTTCACTGCCTTTCTGCACCTCCCTTTCCTCATGTGTTCAATACTTTTTCCCTGTGTCATTTCATTTTATTACACAGAACTTAATTTGTAAACTAATCAGTTTTGTTTTCTTTGCATTGATGAATTTCTTTGGTTGTTATCAATATCCGGTGAAAATTTCAAGACAACAGCACCTTTAGAAATATGTTTTTTAAGAAAATTGGTGACGTCTTCAATACTCATTATTACACCCCACTATATATATTTTAATACTTTCATAATTGTAGTTTGTTTTCTGAATTGAATAATGCCCCTATTGACATTTTTTAAAAGTTTTTTTTTTAAGTGTCAGATTGTCAAATGACAACTTCCAGACTGACGATTGCCTTCATGACTGTGTGCTTTATTTCGAGCTTACTGTGTTTACTTAACACTCCACGAGAAGTAAAAAAAAAAAAAAAAAAACACCCTCAGACCCCACAATCGTACATCTGGCTCCTTATGAGCAGTGACACCCAAAAACAACCCATCATACCAAGGTGTCTCAGATCACCTCCACTGAAAATATTTCTCCTGGAAGCACATCAGAGGGCCGTGTTTTCTGCCTAGCACTGCATGGTGTCATAGGTTGAATGTAGTTTCAACAGAAGCATTGCATTACAGCAGGCATTGGAAATAATGTCCCATTTTGTTGTTGCATCATTTTGCTGCGGTCACGCACAGGTGGCATGCGACAGAAATACAAAAAGGCTATTCATAACCTCTCCCGAGACCTGACCAGTAAGAAGTCACTGCCTACAACAGCTTATTTAGCTCTTTATTAACATTTGGACAGAAAAGTCAGACAAAAACATTTGTAAACATGACACAATACCATCCACGGTGTGTGTAATACATCCTGAAGGAAAAACAGGACATACCAAGATGTGAATCATACACACACCACCCCAAAAAACACTTAAGAACCAGATTCCCTGAACTCTTTAGTGCAGCTGGACTGTGGCCATTTTATTTGGCATGTCGTCTGTCTTCGCGGTATCAGCACTAGCAAAACAAGCTCCTCTAGAAAATGCCACTTCAAAGCCTTTTGCTCACGCAAGCCGGCAGAGAAACTGGGGCCAGTCTGACTTAACGAACCCTGTGTTTTCCCAAGTGTAGATGCTCACATACAGCCCGAGCCCTCATTGCAGCACCCGTCTCACGCCTCTGATGTTTGCGATAGTTAGAAATGTAAATAGGAGCAGCTCTAAGCGCCACAGCTGTGCGGCTTCAATACCAGCCGTTATTGGAGCCTGGACCCTTCAGAGACGAGCGTTTTTTAAAACATCACTCAGGGGTCGTGAGAAATGCTGCCTGCCATGGCGATGCCGAAGACACCTGGGCTCCTCTGTCACCCGTAGGACTAATGTGCTGTTTTTGTGTCTAAGTTGAGACTTCTCACAGTTCCTGTCATCCAACACAAAAGCAGGTGTCAGCCCTTATGACTGCCATCCCACAACCCAGAAGCCAAATAAACTCTGGTGCGAGTGTACTGCTTAATTTGAACAAGCGTGAATGTTCCCATCTGAGCCCTGGTGTGCATCAAACATGCAGACTGAGGCCCTGTTTACACTAATAAGTTTTAGTTTTAAAATGCATAAGTTTAGCTACGGTTACGGCATCCGTCCACACTACGCCGTAGTTTTCGAGCCCTGAAAATGGAGCGTTTTGAAAACGCTGAAGAGGCTGTTTTATTTAATACACTGCTGCTTCGTCTCAGTGTCCATCTTATCTAAAAACAGAGGTGGGGCAGCAGACATTCGCCTATCTGATTGGGGCTTTTTGGGGCCTCTTCTTGTAAGTTCAGACTTCACAAGTTTGATATGGAAAACAAACTCCAGAGGACACGTCGGGTAAATCTTCATATGGAACAGTGTACTTTAGAATCTCATTCACATCTCCCTGGCTATGCTGTTTCACTATCTTAACAATAAAATGAAAACATGATGTGAGGAACTGCTATTTATAGCAACTTAACAGACAGCAGAAATGTTGAAGCGTCATGTAGCTGCATATTATGATCGTCATCTTCATGCATATTTATAAAAAAAAAAAAAACGGAGCTTATAACATCACTGCCTCCTTTCATTTTCATTGAACATATTAAACATACCCTCTCTTTCAGCAATCAGTCAGATGTGCAGAATTAGTGTTCACGGTTACATTAATTAGTATATTATTATATTTTTATAATATATAAATTATATAGGGCGAGGCAGTGGCGTAGTAGGTAGTGCTGTCGCCTCACAGCAAGAAGGTCGCTGGGCTGCTGGTTCGAACCTCGGCTCAGTTGCCATTTCTGTGTGGAGTTTGCATGTTCTCTCTGCCTTTGCGTGGGTTTTCTCCGGGTGCTTTGGTTTCTCCCACAGTCCAAAGACATGCGGTTCAGGTGAATTGGGTGGGCTAAATTGTCCGTATAGTGTAAGAGTGTATGAGTGTATGTGTGAATGTGTTTGTGGATGTTTCCCAGAGATAGGTTGCGGCTGGAAGGGCATTCGCTGCGTAAAAACTAGCTGGATAAGTTGGCGGGTCATTCCGCTGTGGCGACCCCGGATTAATAAAGGGACTAAGCCGACAAGAAAATTAATGAATAAATTATATATTAATATATTTGATGTTGACGCTGGGTGAAACGCTAGTTTGGACGTGGATCGTTTTCATTCTAAAACGCTGTTTTAAAACTAAAACTTTTTAGTGTAAACGGGGCCTGAAACCACTGAAAAGCTGGCCGAAATCTCAATGCAACACGGGTAAAAAAAAAGTGATGAAAAATTACTTGTGACTGATCAGTGATAGTAATGATCATCATTACCATAATAGTAATGATTACAGTTTAATACAGATGACAGAATTATTATCATTATTTCATTTGTTTGGTCTGAACCAAACAAACCTAAGGAACCAAACTACAAGTCTGAACAAGTTGTTTTTGCTGGAAATAATATATAGAAATATATTATGTGTAAGATACTAGAGTTTGAATGCTTAAAGTCAGTAAGCATTTTTAAAGAGCCCCCTTTTTGCATTATAAAAGGTCATATTTTGGTTTTGAGGATCTCCAACAACAGGCAGATATGCATGCAAGGTCAAAAACACTTTTATTGTTTTATAATAAGCATTTATTTTTACATAATTATCTCAACGACACCTGTAAGATTTGCTCAACGATTCATTTGTTCCCAAACTCTTCCTTAGCGCAATGCTAATCTGTGCGCTGATTGGCTGGCAGAGAGAATTGCCCACCACAGATTTTTTTTTTTAAGAAGTCAGAGTGCAGAGTGTATGTGTGAGCCCAATGCAGGAGTGCATTAAAGCAATGCAGTTAAACACCAGCATATTGCTCTATTCTTAACTATAACACACATTTATAATTAATCCACACAGTGGGAAAACCTGAACTATTTAGAAACTTAACCGCCACACGTGTGTAGAAATAGCTGATGGTTTCTCTAGCAATGACAAACGGGAGAGGATTGCCAGTTTACAAACTCATTTAAATAAATAAGAAAGCGGCACAGGCGCATTTTCAATGGAAGTGGAAGTGAAATGGAGGAAGAAACTGATCCATGAACTGTGTACTGTAAAGTTCCTGTCAAGCTCTGGCAAAGTCCCATATATCGTTAATCTTTTCTGGTCCTTCTTTTAACATACGGCTGGCGAATCCCCCCTGTAAGCATGTAGATAGCTGAAGCAATGATGGGAACACAGCACAAGGCTTGACCTATTATGCTGTATTTAGGTATTTTTGCAAAAATAATCTTCAACAACTGACTCTTCACAGCCTCATCTTTGAGTAGGGAAAATAACACTAACTTCCCCTCACACTTAGATTACAGCATCTTTGCGACTTAATTTAACCGGGATCTGCCACAGTGTTTGTCTTCCTTCTTTTCTTTCTCGTATTTGTGGGCCGGTCATTTAAATAATCCCAAGTCTGCACGTGCGACATATGGGCGGGGCTTGAGTTCTGTATCAACCTCACGATGACAAGGCTAAGGATTTGTTACTGCGACGATTCATTTCAACCACTCTGAGTAATAGACACTCTTATAGATAAATCAATAGTTTTAAACATGATGCAATTTCAGATTTAAGCCTTAGCAGGATATTTCACCTCACTTAGAGCTGTTTCACACTGCATGAAAGACTTCACTTTCGCCAATTGGGGAAGTTTTTTCCTTGCCGCTGTCGCCACTAGCGACAGCTGAGTGTTTGGACTCTCCGTAGTGATTATTAAACCACGCTGAACTGAGCTAAACTGAACTGAACTTAAACTCTGAAAACTGAACTAAACTGTTTAATTTACTATAGTCTTTTATGTGAGGCTGCTTTGACACAATCTACATTGTAAAAGCGCTATACAAATAAAGGTGAATTGAATTGAAGGTTATTTTTTAAAAACCTATAATAGGGGCTCTTGAATGATTTCTATAAAAGTCATTAAGGCAGTGCTTATTTCATACAAAATACAGAAAGATGTTTATAAAATATTAGCTTACTATAAATGAGATTGCAAGTCAAATTAACCCTGTCTATAACTTATTTACTCACAGATCACAACAAAACCAATCTCGAGAATGTTTTTAAAACTTCAAATCATGAATAATGTGCTTAATACCTCATACTTAGATTATTGTAACTACCTCTATTATGGCATATCAAAGTCCCAAACGGCTTGTTTACAGATCGTACAAAACCCTATAGCACTAATTTTAAAGGCTGGTATACAGCAAGCCAATGCCAAACAACTAGCGCTGCTGAAACCCAACTGTGTTGTCGCCTCAAGTCTGGTTCTATCTGGAATCTGAAATATAGTGTAATTACAGCTAGCCTCTTTGTGTAGCTTCTTGACTAGAACTGTTTACTAGCGACGTCCTTTCACGGTCACACTCTGATTCGTTGCTGAATACCCAGTCAGAGCACTTTCTTCAGCTGATGCCAATTCTGCAAGCTGAATCAGAGCTCTAACGTTACCCTATTTTGAGAAGCAACACGTGGAACACACCAAACCCACTAGCCAAGCCAATGTTAACTGCTGATGCCCAATTGCCAACCATTGGCTTGGTGTGTCCTAGCCTTAAAGGGAAGAAGGAATTATGACCATGCTACCCCCACTCTAAAATCTTTACATTAGCTACCAGACAATTTTAGTGTTGAGTTCAACATTTTATTTCAGGTTTACAAATAATTAATTCATTTAGCCCCTGCCTATTTGTCTGATCTGCTCCACCCATAGTCTCCCACCAGAAGTTTAAAAATACCCAGATCTCGATTAAAATCGGGAGGAAACTGAGCCTTTGAAGTGGTCAGGCACACAAACTCCCATGTTATATTATTTAAGCTTCCGCATTGTCTGAGTTCAAGTTGTGTTTTAAAAGTTTTACCTGTTATTAGTTTAACTAAGCCATTTTTGAGCTTATACACCATTTTGGCTGTGCAGCCATTTTTAAATGTACTGGATATTAGTAAATATTTTGTAAAAAAAAATATAGGGCCCTATCATACACCCGGCGCAGTGTGGTGCAAGACGTGGCGCAATAGTCTTTTGGTAGTTTCAGCTTGGCGCAAGAGTCGTTTTGAGGCGTTGCGCTATGCTGTTTTAATAGCAAATGCATTAGCGCTCATTTGTGCGCCCATAGGTGTTCTGGTCTAAAAAGGAAGGCGTTCTGAGGCGGACGCTGGCGCGTCGCTATTTTGAGAAAATAAAATAGATTTTTCATTAGACCAAAACTAACCCGGTCTAAACTCCGGTGCAGAGTTGCGCCTCGCTTGCGCACTGCTTAATACGCACAAGAGAGCAATAGGCAAATATCTCTACATATGAAAAAAAATTTATATTAAGGATATATATAGGATATAATAAGAATAGATATAGGATATAAATATAAAGGATTAAAATATTACAAAACATATTATTTTCTAGCCTACATAAATATGAAAAATCACTGCTTTTATGTCTTCTTCATCTCGGGAGGCTTTTTCAGTTCATTCATAACAATTTGCTTTTGTATAATGTTATTATTATTAGCAGTATTATTTAATATATCCATATTTATTTTTGTTTTATTAAAAACAAGCTTAGATTAGCCCACCTGTCAGGTTTAAGACTATATGGGGCATGGCAGGTGTATTTGGAAATAACTCAGTATTTTGACCACACTTGGTAATTATTGTTCATTTATTCGTTTGCTAGAAATTAGAACTAAATTTAGAAATAGTTTTGAAACAAATCTTTGCGCTTAACAAACGAAATTAATTATTTATAGGCTAATTGATGTCTGTGCGTAAAGGTTTCCCTATCCAAGAGTGAAAGTGAAAGTAGATCATTTATCTCTCATTCTCACGCAGTAGATGCTCTGTTTAACAGTTCTCTGTAAAAAAACTGTCAACTGTTAACTGTTTGCTTGTGAAATGCTCATTTTTTCCACTTAGACTTACTTTGCGTCCTGTAAATAGCGAATGCACTCTTGGCGCGACGCAGCTGGGTCTTAAAGGGAATGGGAGATGAGACTATAATTGGTTTATTCTCAAAACACACCTATAACTCATTAAGAAAATAAACTCAATCGTTTTAGACCATGCGCCTTGGCGCAAGGCAGATTTCCCGTCCTTAAATTAGCAAAAACGCGTTCTGACACGCACTTAAAGCGCTTGCGCCCTGCGTTTTGCGCTCTGCGCATGGACCGTCAAAATAGAGCGCATATAGAGAGAGTATATATAGATGTAATAGAAATATGTAGTAGAAAGTTAAAATCACATCCCAGCAAAATGACAATGCTGCAATAAAAATGGTGCAATTTTATACCTTCAATACTGCATACATTTCTTCCAATTACAGCCTTTCAAATCTGTGCATGGTAAAAGTATGCTAATATATACACTTTTATTTTATTTCAATGCTTTTTTTATATTGGCAGCTACAATTAACTTTGAAATTGCAGTTCAAACTGACCCGTTACCACCATAATTGTAAGAAAAAATATGCACCTTCCACAACACCCCAAAATGTAAAAACTCATAATTTGAATGACCCTAAATGAATGAATAAAATGCAACATAATGTGAGCAATTCCTGTTATGGCAAAGTAAAATATCCAACACCATTACTCCAGTATTGAGTCAAGTGATCTTTCAGAAATCATGCTCATCTTCAAGGTAGACAATTTAATGCATATTTTGTCTTTTGCTTTACAGGACTATCGTGTCAACATCTTCCTGAGACAACGCTGGAATGACCCCAGACTCCGGCTTCCACAGGACTTCAAGTCAGATTCACTTACCGTTGACCCAAAGATGTTTAAATGCCTGTGGAAACCTGATCTCTTCTTTGCCAATGAAAAGAGTGCTAACTTTCACGACGTTACTCAGGAGAACATCCTGCTCTTTATCTTCCGAAATGGAGACGTTCTCATCAGCATGAGGTGAACTTTAATGCTCTCTTCCCTCAGCACACCACACCTCTGTCTTTGTGGATAAAGACAAATGAGCTCTAAGTGCTGGTGACACCTACTCACATTATTTACCACAGCAATTAAAACATAGCAAACACAATAGTTTATCAGATGTCAAGATCGTTGTTAAAGTAGAACAAATTACCAAGCAGGAGTTTAATCAGAGGGTGTTGAAATTATGCATTAATCATATTTACAAGTTAATTGAAGCCTGTTTTGGAAAAGTAAAATATAAATTTTTGAGACGATGCAAAAAAAATGATAGACTCATTCAAAAGGGGTTTTTCTATGCACTACCTGATGGAAGTTTTGTCGAAGATCCCAGTTGTAAGAGCAACAATAATAATAATACATTTCTTGTTAGCTGCATCCTAACCCTCACAAATACTGCAGAAGACCTATTGGAACCCACATGGACCCAAGATTCTGATAGAAATCAGTTAAGTTTAATGAAGGAAAAATCATGATTTGGGGTTGCATTCAGTATGGAGGCGTGCGAGATATCTGCAGAGTACATGGCAACATGAACAGCCTGAGGTATCAAAACATTTGTGCTGCCCAAACCACAGGAGAGGGCAAATTTTTCAGCAGGATAGCGCTCCTTCTCATACTTCAGCCTCCACATCAAAGTTCCTGACAGCAAAGAAGGTCAAGGTGCTCCAGGATTGGCCAGCCCAGTCACCAGATATGAACATTATTGAGTATGTCTGGGGTAAGATTAAGGAAGAGACATTGAAGATGAACCCAAAGAATCTTGATGAACTTTGGTAGTCCTGCAAGAACACTTTCTTTGCCATTCCAGATGACTTTATTAATAAGTTATTTGAGTCATTGCAGCGATGTATGGATGCAGTCATCCAAGCTCATGAGAGTAATACACAATATTAATTATTTTTCACTGCACCATGACTTTCTATACTGTAGAATATTTCTGTTAAGTGACAAGACTTTTGTCTAAACAAAGTCTATCAAAACCTTACTCCTAATTAAATAATTAAAAATCAAGGCATGATCATATTTTATTTTGGTAAAATAAGTTTAATCTAAAGGCCTTTACCTTTCTTATAAGCCATTTCTGATATTAAATGATCAACTACTATTGATCAAGTTATTATTTGCTGTTCCTAAAACTTGGATAGGCGACAAGACTTGTATCAGATAGTGTACGAGTAGTATTTAATTTGGCTGACATAAAACGATAAGAATTTTATTTATCGAATCGCAATGTTTATAAAGCTTGAATTAATATTACAAATTAAGAGAATCATATGACATATTGGAATGTAGAATAAGCTTTTCCCCTTTAAATACATTTCAAAATATGATGTATTTTTTGAGGCCATGCTGCATTTTCAGCATCTGTACTTCAGTCTTACTATCTTTCCTTCTAAAATCATTCTAATAAGCTGATTTGGTGCTCAAAACATTTCATAATATTATAGCTGCTTTTTTTTTTTTTTTTTTTTGGAGAATATAACCATTTTTATTTATAATATTTGGATTAATTAAAATATTAAAAGAACAGCATTTAATTAGGATTGAAGTTTTTTGTAACACAATGAAATACTTCACTGTAACTATTGATATATATATATATATATATATATATATATATATATATATATATATATATATATATATATATATATATATATATATGTTGTTTCTATATTACTATTTTTATTAGTATTTGCAATATTGAGTAATGCGCTTCCATGCAGATCTAAGTTTGCAACCAAAATATGTAAAACGAGAGTCTTAAAAAGTATTTAATGTTTGAATGACAGGGAACATGGTGACCGAGTCCTCCAAGCTCTTCTTAATGCTTTTAATAAACCTCCAGGGACTTCAAGTGATCCTAGAATTGGAGATTCGATACATCAGCTGACCCTAGGATTTCACCTCAGCACTGACACCTAAATTACAGCTCCTGTTATTTGATCCCATGTGAAAGTTCAGTCCTTTAGCAGTGGTGGACACCTCTGTCATTATCTCTCCACTGCTTTATCTGCAGCTCCTGCTGAATGAATGAAGTCCACTAATACCACATCTGCTCAAGACCAGTCCAAGGAAGCATTACGATCTGCATTTATTTCAAGTAATAAGCCTAAAAGTTGTCAGCGCAGATATATTTAGAGGTGTGTGTTTATGTGTGATGTAATTTAAATTGAAGCATGAAGACAAGGTGGAGCATATAAATTAGCCCATCCCCCTTTACAAAAATAGCCAATAATGTTTTGTTTTTTTTCCAGCATTGTCAGAATCGTTGAGCTAAAGTGCATACGCCTCATGACAAAAAGTCTATAATAGCAATGTTGAGTCTGTTGAATCTGTCTAAACCATTCAAAATATAACAATCAGTATAGGAGTTAAACGGGTCTGATGTTTCAGATGGGACACTTCAGATACTAGGGATCATTCGATTGGCCAGAAGGTCTGATGTAAAGCTGAGGTACTCTGATAACTTCGCTTATAGATAAACTTAAGAGTAACATTGATAATAATACCCCACAACTACTTTAATTTCGATTTCAGGAGGACTTCAAACAAACAGTCACATATAAAGGTACTCACAATTGCACAGCCCATTATAGTTTGAACAAATGTGAGTTGTTAGTGTGGTCACTGTGCCAGCCGTGCATTGGACATGGTCCAGTTCAGGGTAAAAAGATCAAATCTAAACATTGGCACAGAGCCACATGAGTGTGGATGGGAAGTGTGTTTAAGAGCATCACGTTCTGCTCTGTTATGTCTGAGGCAAATGTATTTCCATAGTGTGTGTGTGTTTTTTGTTTTTTGTTCATGCCACCCGGATCACAGCATGATCTGGGTGGTCTTCCGTGAGCCCTTTCTCGCTTTTGGCACCAGCCCAGGATGCCTTGCTTTGTCTCTGGGTACAGTATGTGTGTGGCAGGGGATTACTGTCTTAATGAAAGTCTTTTAAAGAGAAAAAAGAGTGTTTATTTCATATTATACCTCCCTGAAACAAATTCTGCCAGTACTCTTGAATTGACCTTCAATTTCCTCCTGAAGGCTCATCTATCTTCTTTTCTCAATGAAAATGATGCACCTTACAGCACTTCTTATCCCGTAGTCTCTTTATTTACATTCTCCACCAAAAAATGAAATACCTTAATTTTGGAACTTCCTGGCTGGTCATTTGTGCAGATATAATATAATTTGTGCAGATATAACATATACTGTAAGTCTACCCTTGTCTCTCACTTTTTTCCATTCAGACAATTTGTACTGTATAGCATACTGTAAGGATACATCTTAAACCAAAACAGATCATAGAAGGAAATGTTCATTCTCTCTAACCTCTCCCAGGCCTTTTCAAAAATAACTTGGCAATGTGCTTCAGCCCAAGTGCTGTGTGGCCTCGCTGGTGTTAAAAAAGTAGCTCTTTGCTTGTCAGATTATGGAAGAAAACCAAAAAGCTTTCATGTGTTAATGGCGTTTTAAATAAATATGCCTTGGTGTGGATGTTGTGCACAAGAAGGGAGCTGTATGAAGAATTTATACCGATAATTGAAAAGACCTTTTTATGTCTGTGGCATCTGTGAAATCATTTCAATTTGGATTGACTTTCATGTGATGCAGCCTAGTGATAAAATAAATTTCAGAAGAAATCTTGATGAAGTTGCAGAATGTATTTGATTCATATAACTTAAAACTGGGTGACGCGGTGGCACAGTTGGTAGTGCTGTTGCCTCACAGTAAGAAGGTCCCTGGTTTGGCTCCGACCTTCATTCATACCCTTCTCCCAAAGACAGGAACGTAACGAAAGTAACACAACAATATTGGCTAGATTTACTGGCTTAGTCTTGTTTATTTTACGTATATCTGACTATGACCTTGTTAATGTTAACAGCAAACATATTTTGTTAAAATTATTAAACAGCATTTTCATTTTAAATTTCAATTCTCTCAAATGTTTAAAAAGCAATCTAATGATGCAAATGTAACATTTTTTGAATATTTTATTATTATTATTGGCAATTTGCATTAATTTTTTAAACATTTTTAAATCCAAACACTGCAAACTCTAATGTGGAAGCGAAAAATAAGGTTTGCATTAGCAGTGGGGCATAAATAACAGCATTACTTTCATCCCAACAGGATGTGTTATTTCACTAAACAACCTTTAGATTGATCATTAGTGTGACATCAAAACAGAAACACAACTTGTAAAAAAGAACCACTGCAATAATTTACTGTTTGCACCTAAAAACTGAAATTTGGAGCTAAGTGGAACACGGCCTCAAAATAACATGATATTTGGTAGCTCCATCAAATGTTGCATGCAAAATATGTTGTTATAGCCTGGAAAGCAAATATTGTCTGGGCTTCGAGAAAAACACTTTGTCACTGTCGTCCCACGTTACTTTCGTCCCCACTCTCCTGTAATTATGCTTTTCATTGAGTAAAAGAAGTTTGGTTTGACGTTAGAGTCACGTGAACCATTGCAGCATGCGAAATCAGCTCTAGAGATGCATTAACATAAGGGTGAGCAGCCTATAAAACACAGTTTAAATATGAATGTGATGTGAAGGCTATTAGTAGGAGAAATGGTTAGACAGACTCCACATTCAGATGGCCAGGTAGTTGCTCATGAAGTGTATTTGGGGAAAATTACCTTTAAAATTGCTAGCCTGATTCAAACTGGCCAGGCGTGAATCACTGTCTGGTTCTCAGATGTGTTTATTTTCTCTTTTCTCAGGTTGTCTGTTACCCTCTCTTGTCCACTGGACTTGACTCTCTTCCCCATGGATACCCAGCGATGCAAAATGCAGCTTGAGAGCTGTACGTAAATATGGAAATAATCATTTTGAAAACAATAATAAATAAAGAAGATAAATGAAATGGGAAAGGGTGTTTACATTGCTTCAATACTTCACTATTGTTAGTTAAAACACAGCCGAAGATGAAAGAATTATTCATTTAAAAAAAAATGTAGACAAAAAAAAATTCATAAAAATGCATGCAAAATATATACCACCGCTTAATTTTTTTAATATTACCATTTATAGAAAATGTAAGGACGAACTGTCTAGCCTAAATTTAATTTAAAATACAAATGATGTAATTTTAAAAGGTCATTATTTTATTTATTTGATGTACTAGATAAGGTTAACACATTATTTTTCACATAATCTACAGCAATCTGTCTAAAACAGTTTAGTTTATTATTTAGTGTATTAGTTTATTATGTACTGTAGGAATGAGTATACAATACTAATATTACTTAAAGGAGATTAGTTTACAGTCCTGAGTATTTATGCATTTTTAAGCTAAATCACATTTATATTAGTGGGCACAGAACCCAGAGTCCTTTCAATGTTTGGGAGATAATTGCAGAACAAAACTACCAACGAACCTCCACATATTCAATGGGCTCTATATAATTATATACTCAATACACAAAGACACTTTCTTAAACATGTAATATACACATACAGTTATGGCCAAAATTATTCATAGCCCTGGCAAATTGTGTCTAAAGCTACTTTTATTCAACCAGCAAGTTTTTTTTTTTTTATTTAATTTTTTTGTTATTGAAAATGACGCAGACATTTAAAGGACTTGCGAGATTATTGCAAGGAAAA
Source organism: Danio rerio (assembly GCF_052040795.2). NCBI lineage: Eukaryota > Metazoa > Chordata > Actinopteri > Cypriniformes > Danionidae > Danio > Danio rerio. The sequence continues at coordinate 39,963,256 of NC_141034.1, forward strand.
TCAAAAGGATGTGGCATTTATGCATGCTTCTGAGAGCTTTTTCAGTTCTAGAAAACATAAAATGAATGTGTTATAGAGCAGTTATATGTTATAGTACATGTAACTTGCATTCAGTGTACAAAAAAATAACAATTACGTCCTCTAAAGTCAATGTGTCATATAAAAAAATGGATTCATTTAATTTAGTCTTAAATACATTAGGTGTGCAAGCAATAATTTGCTGGCTGCAGTTCATATAGCGACCACACCTAATATCATAGCACTAATAACAAGGGTTTCAGAATTCTATATAGTCTGTAAAGTGCAAAAGTTATGCTCTATAACATGAATGACGAACAAAGAAATAAAGGCAGGTTAAGTTTTTTTCCAACAGATATTAAGATGATGTATAAGAGGCATTGTTATGAAATTACTATATATATATATATATATATATATATATATATATATATATATATATATATATATGTATACTATATATTTTAGCTTTTATTTACATTTAAACAAAAACTTTAAGTCAGAATTTCCCAATCGTGTGAACAATTTCGAGCTTGACTGTAAATATTACCAGTTTGAAAGAACACTATACACTATATAAGGTATATAGGGCAACTATGTTTATATGTCTGTCCAAACAACTCCTTAACTCTTCTCATTTTGACTGTAAAGTAGTAATGATGCGCCCCTTTTAACAAAACTGCTTTGTATCAATACTTATTGTGAAAAGCACTATACAAAAAATAAACTTGAAATAAATATATTATGATACCTGGCCCTCAACGAACAGTACAAAGTGAAAAAAAAAACAATGCAGTTCATGTCCCCTTTCATTTAAAAGCCAGCATATATTATTGTTATGCATTTATCTTATCTTTATCTTCATAGTTGGTTACACCACAGATGACCTGCAGTTCATGTGGCAGTCTGGTGACCCCGTGCAGATGGATGAAATTGCTCTGCCTCAGTTTGATATTAAGCAAGAAGACATTGAATATGGCAACTGCACCAAGTACTACGCAGGGACAGGTAAAAGGCTTTCCCTTTATACTAATAGTGTGTATAAGCTTCCTCTGTGGTCTCATTGAGGAGGAGGTAGCAATACATTTCAATGTGAGTCTAACATTTATACACTTGACGATGTACAGTTGATGTCAGAGTTATTAGCCCTCCTGTATTATAAGTCCCACTGTAAATTTTTTCCCCAATTTCTGTTTAATGGAAAGAAGATTTTTTTCAACACATTCATAAACATAATAGTGTAAACGAGTCGGGGTACAACAGAGTTGAGGATCTAAATGCAGTTTATTAGGAGAATTGTCAGGCAGGCAAAACGTTAAAACAGGGACAGACAGGAGCAAGCAGATAATCCAAAACCGTTGTCAGAGTATAGATGAATGGTCGGGATAGCTCACAAGAAACTAATGTTTAGACACAGTGTCAAGATCCCGAAACGGAAGTGTTTTAAAAACACTGCACCGCATCATGACCTGAAACATCCAGACTAAAGTGACTAAAGTGATTCAAAAATTTCAAAATCGATTCAAAGTATCTGTCATTTCTGAAGCATTTTGAGACCTGGCAAATCTGTGTTTGACTGACAGGGTCAAAAAAAAATCTATCTCATGTAGCCTAGTGGACTGTGCATGTTCACATCCCAACTTGTACAAATATTTTGAAATTATGTCTTGGTGTATTTTAATAACATTACTGTTTTATGACCAAACCAAGACATATTTGATCTCAAAGTGTTCATTTAGATGTCAGACCAATGATAAAACAAAACACGTTATAAAAACAAAACATTTAAAAAATAACATCTATAGCTGGATTCAAACCCATTATCTCTGCATGCTAGTCAGAAACTCTCACCGCTTTGTGGGATTTAAAATCTGAATTTGCTGAACTGTTTCTTTGCTGAAGCTTTTCCAAAGCAATACATATAAATGACCATTAGTTGTTGCTGTAGAGACAGGTTTCAAAATGTTTCGAAGCGTTGACCCATTTGCTTGTGTCGACTGTTTTAGTGTTTCATGAAGCCTCCCAAGCAAATGATCAGGACAGGTGGCAAAACAACATAAACAGTAAAACAAAGCAAAGGTCAAAACACAACAAGTAAACGCTTAGAAATGCTCACTTACAGTTTAACAAGACTCAGCCAAGAGTGTTTAAAATAGGTTTTTATAGTCCTACTAATCAGTCTATCATGAGCTACCAGTTATGTGTGTGTAATCAGGGGGAAATCAGGAACTGGTGTGTGAATGCAAAAACTTCTGGGAGTTGTATTTCATATAGTGGCAGATGTGTAGTTCTTCAGCGATTTGCACAGGCTGGATTGCTGATGATTGTGACAAATATTTTTAATAACAAGTTTTTAATTACTGAATTCTTTATCTTTGCCATGGTATTTGACTAGATATTTTTCAAGATAATAGTATTCAGCTTAAAATGCAGTAAGTTAGGGTAATTAGACAAATCTTTTCAAAACGATGGTTTGTTCTGTAGACAATCTGGGAAAAAAATGCTTAAGAGGCTTATAATATTGATCTTGAAATAATTTTTTAAATATTAAAAGCCTCTTTAATTCTAGTTGAAATAAAACAAATAAGACTTTCTTTAGAAGAGAAATAATAGGAAAAAATATTTTAAACTTCTTTTGGGAAACACTTGAAAAAAAAAATCATAGGAGGGCTAATAATTTTGACTTCAACTGTAAATCAGCTTATTCTCTATGACAGGCTACTACACGTGCGTGGAGGTGATTTTTACTCTGAGAAGGCAGGTGGGCTTCTACATGATGGGTGTTTATGCACCCACCCTGCTCATCGTTGTCCTTTCCTGGCTCTCCTTTTGGATTAATCCTGACGCCAGCGCTGCCCGTGTGCCTCTGGGTACTTTTTTTCAATCATCAGTCCTGCCACAAGCATCAGCACCTCATCACATGTGTCTGTGGAGTCCTGTATCACCCTAAACGAACCCATCCTTTATATTTTTCATCATTCACCATTTCTCCAGTGAGTCTTTTTTTTCTATGGCTGATTTCAAGAGGTTTAGGGTGATTATTTTTGTCCCCCTCAGCTCCAAATCTTCTTTTCATCAATTGTTTACCCAAAGGCATCTCTGAGGAAATGTAATGCATGTTCTGGATATTTCCCATCAGCCTCAGCTATAGCCCGCAGGCGTTATTTCGCTATGGGATCCACAGAGGTCAGCGAGAGAAGATTATCTGAGATAAGATGAAGATTACAAAAGATGCCGTGACAGTTCCTTGTGTTTTCCGGTTATAGACTGATATCGCTGATAAATGCATGCGCCGTTTTCATGCAGCGTGCTTATTTCTTGTGCACTAGAAAAAGCAAAGCAAACCAAATGTTGTGCTGTGATTTGGTTACAACTGGATTTCTTCTGCAATTCCATTGGCGATGCCAGTCATCATTCATTCTGTCCACATGGTTGTCCTTGTTGCAGTTTAATGTGATCACATCACGTGTCATCTCGAAATGCCACTTTCCATGGTCTCATATCCATTTCATTTCAGGTCAGTCACAATAATGCAGTTTTTGAATGTTTGAGAATTAATCTTTAGATTTTGTCATATTTTGTGGGAAAAGATTTAAAAGATTATAAGATTAAAATATTGATTAAGTATTAATAAATAATATCAAATTTAAATATTTAATAAATAAATGAGCAGGTATTTATAAATATATCTTTTGATTTCATTGTAACTAAAATATATTCTAACAAATGCATTTTGTTGTAAATAACTTTTTCATTTGTTTCAAACATAATTCTTTCTTAGCCTTTATTTAGAAATTAATCAATTGATTCCACAAAATATTAAATTAATCAAAGGTTTGTGAAGACATTTGTAATGTTAAAAATATTAAACAATATTTTGCCGCCGGGCAGCATGGTGGCGCAGTGGGTAGCACAATCGCCTCACAGCAAGAAGGTCGCTGGTTCAAGCCCCGGTTGGGTCAGTTGGCATTTCTGTGTGGAGTTTGCATGTTCTCCTCGTCTTTGCGTGGGTTTTCTCTGGGTGCTCCGGTTTCCCCCACAAGTTCAAAGACATTCGGTACAGGTGAATTGGGTAAGCTAAAACTGTCTGTAGTGTATGTGTGTGAATGAGAGTGTATGGGTGTTTCCCAGTGATGGGTTGCAGCTGGAAGAGCATCCACTGCGTAAAACATGTGCTGGATAAGTTGGCGGTTCATTCCGCTGCGGTGATCCCTGATTAATGAAGGGACTAAGCCAAAAAGAAAATGAATGAATGAATTAATTAATTTTTGCCACCAAGACATAACTACCTTTACTTATTTAACCTAAATTTATTACAGCTCTTACCATTAAAATGAAATGCGAAAATGGATGAAAAGTAAAACATCAACAACAAATACATTATCAGGAGCATTAACTAATGATTCTAGTCATAATCTTGCTTCCCTAATGTATGGAATACTGTTTCCTGGTCCAAGCCACTACTTATTTGAATTGAGAAAATGTTTTTTTTTTTTTTTTAAGTTGATTTTTAACTTTTTTAGTCTTAAAACACATTAAAATGAATATTTAACATAATAATGATGAATGTAAAAATCTCTGGACTTACTACATTACAGAGACCAATATTTCAATATTTTAACAATTTATAAACATTGCATCCCTTTCTGGCCTTCTGACATCAGGCATGATATATATATATATATATATATATATATATATATATATATATATATATATATATATATATATATATATATATATATATATATATATATATATATAGCGATCCAGATTTGCGAAAGTTTTAGAGTGTTTTGTAGACGTTTATTGGTACCATTTGTTGAGCCACCCCATACAGTTTGCACCCGGAAGCTGCTTTGCATGACATCAGACTTTACTTTTCAATTAATCTTTATTTCCAGAGTGATTTTACAATGTGCAGTAGATTGTGTCAAAGCAGCATAACATAGATATTCTAGTAAATTTCAGTCCAGTTAACAAGCCGATACTGTTTGTAAGATGTAGGTTATAATTTCTATCCCATTTTAATCAGTGTGTAATATCATTTTATTGGTAACAATTTCTACTATTCCCTTTCAAAACCACTAAATCCCTTTCAATGGAAAATTTAATTTCTGATCGTCATAATGTATGAAAATAGAACAAAATATACATCAGTAGTTACAAAGAAATCCTAAATGTCATTTGCACTGTTCTAATATATTTACCGATTCTTTAATATTATGTTTGCTTCGGTCTTATCTGTAGAAAGGGGATCAGATCAGTGTGTAAGCTCATCTCTCCTCAGCTGATTTCATGTAATGAGTGCTCTGTCTCTGTCTGCAGGGATTCTGTCAGTGCTCTCGCTCTCCTCTGAGTGCACGTCTCTGGCCTCTGAACTGCCCAAAGTCTCCTATGTAAAGGCCATTGACATCTGGCTGATTGCCTGTCTGCTCTTTGGCTTCGCCTCTCTAGTGGAGTATGCCGTGGTTCAGGTGATGCTCAACAGCCCTAAACTGTTGGAGGCGGAGAGAGCAAAGATCGCCACCAAGGAGAAGGCGGAGGGAAAGACCCCTGCTAAAAACACCATCAACGGCATGGGGAGCACCCCTATACACGTCAGCACACTCCAGGTCAGTTTCAATCAATTGACTATACATGCACTGCAAAATTTGTGGTGTTATTTATGCTCACCACTATATTTGTGTCCGATATGATCACACTCACAGCGCATTTAAATGAAAATGAAACTAAATGACATCGCTATTTTTCTAAAGTATAAATTAATACTGGTTATGATGCATCCGATGATGCCTCAAACTGTGTTTTGTTCCTTTAAATCTGCGTTGTATCTGTCTCTGTATCTTTTCTGTACATTTATTCACGGCTTCACTATGTTTGCCATGGCTGCAAACTATAGGACATTCCGCCTATTACTAGTGATCAGAAAATTCCCCCCAGAACAACAGTATTTAAAGAAATTACATTCTGGTGATGTGCTGAACCATAAAGTCTAGTAATAACCTACTCTACTTTGTTCACAACCCACTCCAAACAGCCAAGCTCTCAGGGCATCTATAGTGAAGACTATCACTACTACTTCACATAGGTGATGTGTTTATCAGTCAAAATGTATTTGAAGATGAAGTGTCCCTGATCACAGAAAGTGATGTACATCTTAGAAATGTCCACAGGACATCCACAATATTTATTTGTGTCATAAACATGGCAGCTCACACACAGCGCCCCACATGACCCACAAGAGGGAGAGCGACACATAAGTGCATCAACAAATACAGAAAGCAAATCCCAGGGCATTTCTGGCTAGATCATTCACCACAGTACGGGCGAGTGACGATCTGTTAATCAAGTTAGATTACAATCCAGCATTACTAGGCACGTTTAAGGGAACATTGAATGCATGTTGAACTGTGCACGTTTGCATTTTTTCTTATGACAATAGGAAAAACCTACAAGTAGCAGCATACTTCATTTTGGGTAGAGCAAATAAGATTAAGGCATCGTTTAAAAGTGCAAAGGGGCTATTTTATTTGTTTAACCATGATTATAACAGAAATCTATTATAATAAGAATAATTGATATTAGACAGGTATATAGTCATACTTAGACATGGGCCAGTATAAGATTCTGACAGTATGATAACCTTTCATAAAAATATCTGGTTTCACGGTATTGTGATTACTGCTCTAAAATAGGTTATTTTTAAATGTCTGGGTAAAAACTAAAACTTTTTTTTCCCTTTGAAAACAATATATTGTATTTTTGAAAGATTTATAATATTTTGGAGCAGTAAACATGTCAGGCTAAGTAATTCAAATTAGTAATTTACTTCTGCTTTCTTCATTAGTTTCAAAAACACAGCTTTCTTTACAATTTAAAACAGCATTCTGGGATATATATTTTTTTGTTGTTGCTGGAGATACTGTTGTCCTAAAAAATAAAACAAAAAAATGTAAACATAAAATCTTACTTATACCTTAGGAACAGTATAGTAGAAAATGTTGCCGGTATTAAAACCTTTACTTTTCCAAACCACGGTATATCTTGAACACGGTTATCGTCCCAAGCCTAGTCATACTTTGATAATACTAACATTCTTTGATAGGTCTTTGATATAACTGATACATACTTTGTAAGTACTTTGATAATATTTTCTTTATGGACATGGCACTGACATTTGTTTTTCTTAAGAATCCCTGGTTTTACTATTATCTTGTTTTAATTTTAATTCAATTGATATATATTTTTGGAAATATAACATTTTCCTGTTCAAAATATTATAGGTAAAAACATAATTTTTTTCAAATTAACTTAAATTCCATAAAATTTTACCAGATCAAAAGTTTATTTAATTCAAAACTTTTGAATAAAAGAGTATCATTTACAACAACAGCATTTACAATAACACTAAGCAGCACTATTGTTTTCAACTTGAATAATAATAAGAATTGTTTCTACAACAGCAAATCAATATAATAGAATTATTTCAAACTGAAGACTGGGATAATGATGCCTTAACCTTGCCCTTAAATACTGTTCTGAGCATATATAAGTACACCCCTCTCAAATCTCTCTTTTAAATTCATATTTCTAATAGGAAGCTATACAATATTATATATGTGCATATACATTAGATTAGTCAGTACTGAAGCCAAATCTGGTGCTTATCTAACAAAATAAGTTACGATAACTATCCAAAAACTAGTACAGCCAAATTTATGTTCTAGAAAAATATTAAATACAAATTTAAAAAGGGAAAAAAAATCAAGAGAGGCGAAAAAGGGAAAAATTTAGTTGAAATTTTGTAGGTTGTAATTTTTTTTTTTTTGTGATATTTTGCTTGAATTTTATTGTATTATCTTTTAATTTCTAAATATGATTTTAAATAAGTTTAATAAATCAATTTTGTTTAAATGCACCAAAAAACATTGTCTATATTCACTGAGAAATGGATACAAATATTAATTTTCAAAATGTGGTGTACTCAATTATGCTGAGCACTGTAATAATATTAAATAATAATAATAATAAATTATATTGTACAAGTAGATTACAGCAAAAACTGTTAATTTAAATGGTGGTGATATCACTGTGTTATGCATTTTTTAACTGAAAATGTAAATAATTACAAATCAGTTTCAATTAATTAATATTATTTTTGATAAAAATATTTGATGAGCATAAAAGATCACTTTTAAAAACATTAAAAAACATTTTAGTGGTAGTGTAACAATGTAAATATGAACATTAATATATTAACTAAGTAAATATAGATATTATCTATATTTGTTATTAAACCAATGATAATTATAACTAATACCTTATTATATATTATCTTAATTGTATAATTTATAATACATTTATTTGGTATAATTTACATTCTGAATTTAAAATTAAACAGACTTGACACAAACTGTAATTACACATTACTAAAAAAAGATGAGCAGCACATGTGGATGCATATTATGCTTAGCTGTGTGATTTTAGCTTTTTAAAGATTGGCTTTTTTTTTATTCACTTGTGTTCCATCCCTGCAGTTATATAATGTAAAATCATGCGCTGCTAATGTCAGGTCTGCATGCAGAAGTGTAGGTGGGATAATCACAGTACTTCATGTTCTTCAGAAAACAGACAGTTTTATAGCAACAATTGGAAAAGGAGCTTGAAGGCAGGGATAGTCTGACAGACAGGAGAAATAGGCTGAATAATGTGCTCTCCTCAAGTCTATTATAAGCTTTAAATTGGCCCCAGAGGGAGGCTTTAGGATGCGCTGTGTTTTCTACCAATGTCACACATTTACTTACAGACCGGACACTCGACAGCTACCAGATGAAAATATGACCCCAAATTAACCCACATGCTCTTTGAACAACCACTGAAAGTTACTGACCTCCGCGAAAACCTCATTCATTGCTTTCAATTAGAGCAGTTTGGAAGCATCCCAAAGCTTGTTTTCTTCAGACACGGGGAATGCCTTTGAGCAGACACTATTTATCAGCAGAGATACTCTCTTTTCTGCCTCATTTTTGCCTTTATTGTGATAGGACAGTATACAGTTAAAGTCAAAATTATTAAAATAAAAAAATATATAAAATTATAAATATTTCCCAAATGATGTTTAAAAGAGCAAAGAAATTCTCACAGTATGTCTGATAATATTTTTTTTCTTCTGATGTAAGTCTTATTTGTTTAATTTTGGCTAGAATAAAAGCAGTTTTAATAATCAAAAAAATGAAGGTCAATAATATTAGCCCCCTTAATCATTTTTTCCCCAATTGTCAACAGAACAAACCATCATTATACAATGACTTGCTTAATTACCCTAACTTTCCAAATAACCTAAATAAGCCATTAAAGTTTAGGCTGAATGCTATCTTGAAATATATCTAGTATAATATTATTTACTGTTATCATGACAAAGATAAAATAAATCAGTTATTAGAAATGAGTTATTAAAACTGTAATGTATTTAAAAATATTTCAAAACTTCTTTCCATTAAACAGAAACTGGGGAAAAATAAACAGGGGGACTAATAATTCTGACTTCAACTGTATTGAGGAAGTGAAGCTCTATAATATGTTGGCATTAACAGGCTGTATTTTAAATAAATCCATTTAAAAGGCATATTTACTTACTTTTGAGTAGTTTGTATTTTGATTAATCAAGTTATAATCAGATGTATTTGAAATTAAATACTCAGAGTATTCCAGCTTTTTATTTCTCTTGACAATAGCTGCCTGATATCTGCATATAATACATATTTTAGGAGTGCTTGTTATAAAAGTAGTCATTGTTTGTTGAGTCTAATGAGTTGATGTAATCTGCACAAATTTAGCACACATAATCAACTCTGGAGTCAATATGAATCTTAAATATCGCCGAATAAAGTATATGCATACAGACTTTTAATTTTGGTCAGCCAGCCCCAGGGCTTCAGGTGAATTCTCATTCAAAAAAGCCGAAATTAAGATCTGACTTCTTTAAGAAACTGTGATCTTCACTGCCTGACTGAGATACGATAAATGTGGGTATCAGACTAAGCAAGTAGCACTGCATTCAATTATATTTTTCGCACCATGTCTTAAAAATATGGAAATTATTTTTACCCCAGTTTCTTTAATGGAATTTCTGCGCTAACCTGCTGCTAATGACGCCACCTGCGTTACACGGTATTTTGTCTCTTTATACACTTTAACAACCAAATGTATGCTTAGGTCCTGATTATACTGTATCTGAATTACATTACAACCACAATGCTGTAACAGGAACCAAATGAAATTGAAAATAGTAACATAAAGCTCTCACCGGAAGTTCATCATTGGCTGAAAAACACTAGCTGTGCATACAGCCCTTTGCTGAGAACTTGTCTCTCTTGCTGAGAACTGTCTCTAAGCAACACATAGAGCTGCGGTGGTTTGTTTGCTTTAAAGGAAACTACTCTCTGTAAAATGAGAAGAACCACATACAGTAGCAACAAATAAGCCAATCCTGCAGTTTTTAGCAGACCTTATTCTATCCTGCCTGTTTGTACTTTCTATAAGCCCACTGTTTGTTATTTCAAAGCAGTGTTTGATTCTGCCTCAAACAGCTGGCAGTGCAATATGAACTTAACTTCAGTTTTATTTATGCTTTAAAGCTACACTGAAAAAAATGTATCATTAGATTTACAAATTCATTTTCCTTCAGCTTTAGTCCCTTATTTATCAGGGGTCGGCACAGCGGAATGAACTACCAACTATTCCAGCATATGTTTCACCCAACGGATGCCGTACCAGCTGCAACCCAGTACTGAGAAACACCAATACACTCTCACATTTACATGTACACTAAGGCCAATTTAGTTTATCCAATACACTTATAGTGCTATATATACACTCACCGGCCACTTTATTAGGTACACCAATCCAACTGCTCATTAATATAAATTCATTAAATCAGCCAATCACATGGCAGCAACTCAATGCATTTAGGCATGTAGACATGGTCAAGACGATCTGCTGCAGTACGAACCGAGCATCAGAATGAGGAAGAAAGGGGATTTAAGTGACTTGACATAGTTGTTGGTGCCAGACAGGCTAGTCTAAGTATTTCAAAAACTCCAGATCTACTGGGATTTTGACGCACAACCATCTTTAGGGTATACAGAGAATGGTCTGAAAAAGAGAAAATATCCAGTGAGCCGCAATTCTGTGGTCACAATTGGCTTGTTGATACCAGAGGTCAGAGGAGAATGGCCAGACTAGTTCGAGCTGATAGAAAGGCAACCGTATCTCAAATAACCACTCCTTACAATCGGGGTATGCGGAAGAGCATCTCTGAATGCACAACACATCCAACCTTGAGGCGGATGGGCTACAGCAGCAGAGGACCACACCGGGTCCCATTCCTGTCAGCTAAGAACAGGAAACTAAGGCTACAATAATGTCATAAAGCACGAATTATCTCAAGACTGGTTTCTTAAACATGACAATGGGTTCACGGATGTGGTGGAACGAGAGATTTACCACGTGGATGTGCAGCCGACAAATCTGCAGCAAATGCGGGATGCTATAATGCCAATATGGACCAAAATCTCTGAGGAATATTTCCAGTACCTTGTTGAACCTATTCCACAAAGGACTAAAACAGTTCTGATGGCAAAAGAGGGTCCAACCCAGGACTATTAAGGTGTACCTAATAAAGTGGCCAATGAGTGTATACCGATTTTGGGTATATACTATGGGGGAAACCAGAGCACCCAGAGGAAACCCACACGAACATGAGGAGAACATGCAAACTCCACACAAAAATGCCAACTGGTCCAGCCGGGGCTCGAACCAGTGACCTTCTTGGTGTGAGGAGAAAGTGCTAACCACTGAGCCACCATGCCACCCTAGTTTTACAAATAAAATTACAAAAAATAATAACTGGTTGCAATGTACTGCAAACAATTATACAATTATTTAAAAAAAAATACTTGTGTTGGTGAAAATGCTTGTAAACACAGTCAGTTACATTTTAAGCGTACATTAAAAAGCGGAGAAATAAAAAACAAGAGTATACACTCAACAAAATGACTGTTTTTAATGACTAAAATGACTAAAAACTACTTCTTTAAAAGGAGCTGAAGCAGCTCAAATCTTGAGTTTGGGAGATAACCTGATTGTTTTATGCTCAATCTACTTACATTTGTAAAAACTAAGTTAACTTAGTTCCTTTAAGTTGTTCTAACACAAATCAATTTTGTGGAACCCAGCATTTTTTACAGTGAATGATCCGTTCATTCATTTTAAAGTGGCAGCAGCCTACAAACCATTTTAAAATGACTTGTATTTTATCATTTTTGACCCATTTTGTGTCCGTCTATATCTACGAGCAAGATTCGAAAGCTCAAATACTGTATTTGACAAGCAGTTTGCTAAATCTCACACACTAGAAGAGACATCAAGCTGTTTGAGGATTTAAGTGTTGTGTGCCCAGTGGGAAGTGGTGCAGTCCAGCACGGCATGGCTTCTGCCCCTTTCCACACATCCAGAACTAATACAACAGACAAGCTGGCATTAGAGCATCAGACATCACTTACTGAGACATCCCTCTGCTCTGTTAGTCAGAGAGAGGGAGAAACAGACAGTGCGATGTCACATCACTTCCTTATGCTTGTCTTGCCCAGTTCTATTTTTAAGCAAGGTAGGTGTTCCTTCACACCACTTCTGCTTTCGTCCCGTTGTTCCTGTGTGGAGGGTGATGCTTCACTGCTTCTGCCCTGTTAGGGCTTCAGGAAGAGCCAAAAATAATTGGCTGTCCTCAAGCTCTCCCCTTTTCCCAGCAGCTGAGTGTGTCGGAAGAGAAAGGAGGGTTTGTGCCTTTACATGAGGGACAAAAGTCAAAGGGAAACGTTTAATCAGATTTGGTTGGAGTTGTCCATGTCTGATGCCCGAGTGAGTATCATAATGCATAAATGATCCGCCTGCCAGCTAGTGTTTGTTCATTTCCTAATTATACAAATGAAAGTACCTAAGTGTGAAATTAAAGAGATAGTTCAATCAAAAATGAAATGATCAAAAACTCACGCTTACATTGTTCATAACGAGTAAGATTTTCTTCAGGGCAGTTTAGTAGTGAAGTACTGTGTATATTTACTTCATTCAATGTGGGAAATAAGTATTGAACATGTCACCATTTTCTCAGAAAACATATTTTTAAAGGTGCTGTTGACTTGAAATTTTCAGCAGATGTTGGTAATCACCTAAGAAATCCACACATACAACATACAGTTGAAGTCAGAATTATTGGCCCCCTTAATTTATTTATTTTCTTTTTTCAATATTTCTCAAATTATTTTTAACAGAGCAAAGAAATTTTACACAGTATGTCTAATAATATTTTTTCTTCTGGAGAAAGTCTTATTTGTTTTATTTCGGCTAAAATGAAAGCAGTTTTAAATTTTTTTATAATCATTTTAAGGTCAAAATTATTAGCCCCAATAAGCTATATATTTTTTCAATAGTCAACAGAACAAACCATAGTTATACAATAACTTGCCTAATTACCCTAATCTGCCTAGTTAACCTAATTAACCTAGTTAAGTCTTTAAATGTCACTAAGTTTTATGGAAGTGTCTTGAAAAATATCTAGTCAAATATTATTTTCTGTCATCATGGCAAAGAAAAAATAATTCTCTCGGTTAAACAGAAATTGGGGAAAAAAATAAACAAGGGGGGCTAATAATTCAGGGGGGCTAATAATTCTGACTTCAACTGTATGTTTAGTCACGTTTTTAAATGCAACAGTTTAATAAATATGAACATAGATGTAATAAAATAACTTGCAGTACTTATTTATATGTCTTCTTTCTTTCTTATTATTAATTTTTTATTTAAACAGAAACAAATCTATAGCTTTTTTGAGGGGACTTCCTATAAGTGTTATCATGATACTGAATTTCCGTACCAATCGATACTGTAATTTTAAAATCATCCATTTCAGCCTCTTCTATTAAGCAGGTGAACACAATGGCAAATCAGTTGTGTTTAAGAATGCACTCAACAGCTCTCAAATGTTAGTGGCAAATGGATGTTTACAAAATTTCAGTAGCGATTGGTGATATCTTTTTTCGGGTAGTGTATATCACCAAACTATGACTGGAAACAATCTGATAATGACAGAAAAATGACCAAAAAAAGTCAAACAAACAAGCAAAAGACTTTTTTTGTGATTAATGAGCCGTTTTTGTCATATAGGGAACACAAAAATAAATGTCTCCATAAGGTCAAAATTTACTAGTATTGCTATACTATGTTTTAGAACAGTGGTTCTCAAACTGTGGTACGTGTACCACTAGTGGTACGCGGGCTTCCTTCTAGTGGTACGCGGAGGAATGAAAAATGTCATGTACATGCTACATATATTTCAAAATGTATTAAAAATAATGTATATAATGTGCCATATATGACATATAGCCTATATTTCTGAGGTAATCTGCCACGTTTGTTTTACTGTGCAGAGTTATAGTTGCTTTACTGGGCCTACTGCGCTACTGTATTTCAATACTGCTCATTTTGGTGGTACTTGGAGAGACAATTTTTTTCTGAGGTGGTACTTAATGAAAAATTTTTGAGAACCACTGTTTTAGAAATATTCAGAAATTATGTCCTTCCAAACAAGCATCTGTATTGGCTTCTTTCTTAAATAAAACACAAGTAAACCCTAGAAAGTCTAGACCACGGGTGCTCAATCCTGTTCCTGGAGATCTACCTTCCTGCAGATTTCAGTTGCTACCCATATCAAACACACCTGCCTGTAATTATCAAGTGGTGTCAGGTCCTAATTAATTGGTTCAGTTGTGTTTGATATGGGTAGCAACTGAAATCTGCAGGAGGGTAGATCTCCAGGAACAGGATTGAGCACCCCTGGTCTAGACTGTTTTGTCTTTTGTCTGTTGGTCACTATTCACCTTCAGTGAACAGAAGAGACAGCTTTGGGAATTATTAAACACAACTCCTTTTGTTTTTCACCCAAGAAAGTCAATCTCGCAGGTTTAGAATGACACGAGAGTGAGAAAATACTGACAGAATTTCATATTTGCCCAAATATCTCTTTAATGTTTCAGAGAGGGGGAAAAAAACAGTCCAGATGTTGCAGAGATCTGACATGTTTTCTCTCTATTCATCTTTTTCCTCGCTCTCTTCCTCTTTATCTCTCTCAGGTGACAGAGACAAGGTGCAAAAAGGTATGCACCTCCAAGTCGGATTTGCGCACCAATGACTTCAGCATCGTAGGTTCTCTGCCTCGAGACTTTGAACTCTCAAACTTTGACTGCTACGGCAAACCCATTGAAGTCGGCAGTGCTTTCAGCAAATCGCAAGCCAAGAACAACAAGAAGCCACCACCTCCTAAACCTGTCATCCCTTCAGCTGCCAAACGCATAGATCTGTATGCCCGTGCCCTCTTCCCTTTCTCCTTCCTTTTCTTTAATGTAATTTACTGGTCTGTGTATTTGTGATTGCGTAAATATCATCCTGCTTCGATTCAACTCACTTTTCCCTCATTCCAATCGTCTCGGTCTGTATCATTTATACCTCTGACATCAAACGGAGCAGTTTACGCCAGGGTACAGAACCAAACTTTGGGATGAAATATAGAATTGCTAAATGGAAGACATATTTTACAAATTAAAGAGATTGAAGTTATTGCCTAAAATGATTCATTTTCAGCTACTATATATTTAATTTATGCACAAACCCGAGAGTTATTATCTTGCATGTGGAAATGGAATATGTGGATATTAATATATTGTATTTAAATTATATTATAGTATTTTTGACCTACAGATCAGCTGTTGAGATGATGCTGAAACATTTATACTGACAAACACTGCCATAAGAACTGTCTTTTGATGATGATCTTACTAATACAAGCATTCCAGAGATTACAAACAAGTGTAAAAAGCAGAATAAATAAAGCATCTTCTGTTCTTGTGAATCGAACATCAATAAATGGCCCAATGGCTCAGCTGACTTCATGGTCTTTGACTGTTTTTTCTTTTCTTTTTCAAATACCTCGCTTAGGCTAATCATGTTCATTCATTTATTTTCCTTTGGCTTGATCCCTTATTTATCAAGGGTCGCCACTGCGGAATGAATTGCCAACTTATCCAGCATATTTTTAAAGCAGCGGATGCCCTTCAAGCCACAACCCAGTATTGGGAAACATCCATACACCATCACATTCACACATACACTACAGCCAAATTAATTCATCCAATTCACCTACTGTATAGCGCATGTATTTGGACAGTGGGAGAAACCGGAGCACCACTGTGCCACTTGCTAAACATGTTCTCAAATATAATTCTAGAAATGTATAAACAACATAGTTTGGATTGCTGGGTGGACTGCCATAAATACAAATTACATAATGAAACTGTAACTAACATAATCTAGATTATGTATTTTATATAATGCAATGACTAAATTTCGGATTACTTTTAGCTTTACTTTTCACCCTCATGTAGGAAAATCTCTGTATTATATGAACAATAGTTAATAATTATGAAAGTATTCAAGGTCTGAGATATTTTTGTCAAGATTTTTAAAATCCAAAATTGGCAAAGACACTTCTATATACTGTAAAATGGAGCATTTTTACAACTCATGAGTTTCACAACCATGTTACATTCCTTCTCCCAGGGCCGTTCATATATCGACGATGATATTTAGCCGAACCATATTGGTGTTTCATAACATCTAATGTTATTCGAGGTGGGTCATTAGCCCAATGCTCAACCCCCAACCTGGAGGACCAGGACATACACTACTGACAATTTAGCTTACCCAATTCATCTATAGCGCAAGTCTTTTAAATTGTGGGTCGGAGCACCTAGAGAAAACCCATGCAAACACGAGGAGAACATGCAAACTCCACACATAAATGCCAACTCATTCTTATTGGCGGCGCAATAGCCTATTGATTAGCACTTGACTTATGGTACAGTAGCATTTCAGGGCGTACCGAGTTTGAATCCCGGCTTGAGAACATTTCCCGTCCCCACCCCTTCACTCCCATATCACTTCCTGTCTAAAATTACTGTTCAATCCATTTAATAAAGGCTAAAAGGCCAAAAATAAATCTTTAAAAAAAAGCCAACTGACAAAACCGGGGCTTGAACCGGCAACCTTCTTGCAGTGAGGCAACAGTGCTAAACACTGTATCACCATGCCGCCCACATTTTCTAATTACTAGGACTCCAGATTCAATGCTATAAGATACTACCCAGCACTAAAGCTTTGTGAATAAAAAGTGATTAATGCTTAAATACAATCTTAAAGGTGCAGTACGTGATTGTCTTCAGAAACATGTTTTCTTGTGCCAGTTGAAAGTCTCTTCACATTCCAATAGTAATGATTAAAGTAAATGATCTAAATGTATTTACATCTATTCTTTATATTCTAGCTAAGGCGTAAAACTAAAAAATGTTCATCCAATTAAATATTGTTGGACTGAAAAATAACTTGATTACGACAGGTATCTCAAACTGTCTGTCAACAAATTTAAATTTACATTTCAGCACAGCCTTTTTAAGCAGACAGATGTCACTCGCGCGCACCTGTGAAATAAAACAAATAAGACTTTCTCCTGAAGAAAAAATATTATAGGACATACTGTGAAAAATTCCTTGCTCTGTTAAATATCATTTGGGAAATATTTAAAAAAAGAGCAGGAAATATAAATCATTAGTTTTGGTAATGTGAGTCACTGACCTAAGACACACAATACACAGCTGTCTGGGAGTCTGTGTCCGACCTGTTCCAGCGCCCAACCCAAGCTCCAGTATTCATTATACTGTGAAATATAGGCTTGCAGATTGACCTACGAATGTCTTTGCACTAGTTGGAAATATGAAATCTGTCTGGAATGTAATGAAGCGTGCTAAATGGAGAATGCCCCAGCCCTCACATTCACACAACAAATAGGCCATGTCAATAAATCCAAAAGAGAAAACCTGGGAGCTGTTTACATAAAAAGGGAAGGGCAGGAAGAAATCGTCTTGAACCTGACTGCATTTCTTCCCACATATTATCCTTTGTGTTTTATACACAAGAGTTGCAGAGCATGTGTCCAGTGGTTAGTTAGTTGCTATGGTAACAGACACTGAGACAGCTACTGCGTGATTTTGCTGATATATTTCACTGTCTCACAGGGTCGACTGTGTCTGGAGTCGGGTCTGCTTCAGGCACAACACTGCATGTGAAAAGAGGAAGAAATAACAGTTATCAATATATTTTACCAGTTGATTGATCTGTTGACTGATTAAGTTAAGAATCACACACATTAAATTTGCAAATAAGACATTATTTCCTTATGGTGGCTTGAGAAATCAACCGTTTTGCTACACACAGTATACTTTTTCTTCTTAGACTATTTTAAGAATGCATCTCCTCCTAGACCGTTCATACTACAACCAACAAACTAACTCCAAACCTCCAAACTATACTGAATTAAGGTGCTCTATCTTTTCCAACTGATCCGTCTAATGATTTACCCAAATCTGTTCCGTAAAATTCAGAAAACTCCCATTGACTTAACATTGGACCTAACTTTCTGATCTCATAACTTTGCGCCAGACTGTCATATAGACTTAAGGTTGGGCTCATTTAACTCAGACTACCAATCTGCCAATCACTGATGACTTACTAGCCACACCCTAGCAACCACTTACAGCACCCTAGCAACTGTCTCATAGACTTCTATTGTAAAAAAAACTGCCATTGACTTTACATTGGACACACTAGTCATAACATACCAATTCATACTAGACAACGGCCTAGAACACCATAGCAACTCCCTAGCAACACTTTAGTAACCGCTTAGCAACTAATCAGAACACCCTGGCAACGACCCAAAACACCTTAGCAACCACCAAGGAACATCTTAGAAACCATAGTAACCACCTAGCAACACCTTAGCAATCGCCTAGCAACAGCTTAGCAACCACTCAGAACACCTTAGCAACCACCAAGAACACTCTACCAACCATATAGCAATGCCTTACCAACCACACAGAACAACACAGCAACTGACTAGTATCACCTTAGCAACCACCTAGCAACACCTTAGCAACCACTCAGCATAACCTAGCAACCACTCAGAGCACCCTAGCAACTTCCTAGCAACCACCTAGCAACGCCTTAGCAACCACTTAGCTTAACCAAGCAACTGTCTAGCAACACCCTAGCAATACCTTAGCAACCACTCAGAATAACCTTGCAACCACTCAGAACACCCTAGCAACTTCCTATCAACACCTTAACAACTACCTCAAACACCCAAGCAACCGCCTAACAACACCTTAGCAAGCACTCAGAACACCTTAGCAACCATTTAGTAACACATTAGCAAACACTCATAACCACCTAGCAAGAAACATACCAGTCCCAATTAGAAACACACTAACCTATATGTACTTTTCTATGTGTGCCGACTCAAATTCTTAAAAACTCAATTATTTAAACTTTTAAACTACTTTGGACTTTCAGGCGAGGTTTTCTCAAGCCACCATAAAGTTTGTCTACAAACTTTACTTTTCTAGTTAAATATGTTCTAGTTTGGATACATTTTTTAGCACAAAAAATCTGAACATGGATCAAGTGAGGATTCTGAATGAGGGGATGTTTTTTTTTGATCACTCTTTAATTCTGAAAAAGCATATTGCAAACAACAAATAACACTGCAGACAAAAATAAATGTCAAATAAAAATTGTTGGGAAAGATATAAGTAAAAAGTGGTTGGAATATTGTATGAAAGTCCTGCTGAAGTGAAAATTTATTATCATGTATGTATTAAAAACTATGTATTAAACTTGAAATCTAGACATAAATTAATAACGTGTTGGAAAAAAAAACACTTAAAGTGTATTTGAGATGTTTTCATTCCAATAAAAGCTGTTTTTGCCTCCAGTGTCTCACCTTTAGATATCTTTAAAACATTAGATTCAGACTGCTGGAGGAAATCATCTCAGTCAGTGCTTTCCCTATGAAACCTTCATCTGGATATGCTTTTGATTAGGCATTATGTATTTTAGGAAGCCCACTTTAACTTAAACTTGAAAGCCTCAGACTTCAAAATATTAAGATGCACTATAGAGCCCCCTAGGGGTACAGCCTATGAACTTGCTCACTAAAGAGACATAAATGAAGTAAAGATCAGTAACTGTGCAGTGTACAGACCATTTTGAGAATTGTAAACAATAACAATGATCATAACAAGCATTTCCTGTTTTACATTTTTAATTTCCCTAGCTTCAGAGATTCCAAAAAATGCCACGTATTGATAAACAATCCAATGGCAGATGTTTTAATGTAAAGTTATCATTGAATTGCCTCTTGCTACAATTATGAAATAGTTTGACAACAAGCAGGAAATGTTTATGGGACAATGACATGACTACATCGAAATGGTCGGCCAAAGTTGGCCCATGGTAATCTTTGATTTGGCCCACCATCCCATCTGAAGAGAGAGAGAATAATGGGCATGGTTTTGAGACTGTAGTTTCTAATTAAATGTCATTTTTGTTTGTTTGTTTTATTGATAGTCCCCAAAAGCTAATGAAAGTTTAATGTTTCGATTAAATTAATTTTCTTAAATGCACATACTGTCACCTGATGGATAGAGTACAATAGAGATATCATTGAGCAAATGGAGACAACAGCTGATTCTGCTTGTTTAGTGTATTCAACTCCACTGTAAAATGTGATTGTGTTTTTTTATTGTAATACGTTAAGATAAAAAGGTTATACTGCATATACGATTTTAAGTAAAATTTTCTATTTATTTTGAAATATTAAGAAATTAATTAGTTATAGCAACTTTAATGTAATATAGTAATATAGTATATTTACCTTCGGCTCTTTAGTTTGGGATAGTTTGGGCACCCCTGGTATAGAAGTCATGGGAATACATGTGAAAGTGCTAAAAAAAAATCTAAGAAATATAGAAGTACGTCAATAAGTTTTCATTTTGCATTTTTTTGTTGTTAGGATGACACAAGTTTAATAAGTTAAAAGTTTCAGCTGATCTGACTTGATGTATAAAACCGCTCATCAAAGTCAAGATGACTCTGACATGGTCAATCAAATAAAAGAAGGTGGGGCTCAACTCTTTACAGATACCAAACTCCAATGCAACAGTTCAAACTTTAAGGGAATGGGGTATACGCACATAGACATTTTCAATTTCAGTCAGCCTTAGGGCTTCCGGTTAATTGTTATTCCATACAAAATTCGCCGCTTTTAAGATCTGATTTCTTTAAAAACAACTTTCTGGCTGAGGTACGATATAAAGTTGTTATCAGACCAAACAAGAAGCACTCCATTCAATTATATTTTTTCACACCATGTCTTTGAAATATGTCAATTAATTTTACCCCAGTCTTTCATCTCTCTTTACACTTTAACAAACAAATGGATGCTTAAGTCTGTTTAACTGAATGTATTGTAATTACATTACAACATCAATGCGGTAAAAGGAACCATATGAAAGTGAAAATAGTCACATAAAGCTCTCACCGGAACTTCATCATTGGCTGAAAAACATTGTGCATATAGCCCATTAAAAAGAATGAGGTAAGATGTAGCTATGTGGCTAATTATTTGACAAATTTTATACACGTTTTAAAGAAAAACAGTCAACATTCTGTGGTATTCTACCGGACGTTTTATCAAATTTGTTAGCGAGTAGTCTACTGAATAATCATATTTTGCGTAATTCATAACTAAACAATGTTTATAATCTAATACTCACACATTAATTTCTATATACGTAATTTAATAATGTTAAAACTAATGTTCTCTTTCTACAGGAGCTATGAACATTATTTTCTTTTGCAAGTATACTGTATGTTTTGTTTTGCCTGTAGCCATTGAGTGGGCTATATGCACACATACTTTTAATTCCAGTCAGCCAGTCCCAGGGCTTCCAGTTAATTGTCATCCCATACAAAATCGCTGCATTTAAGATCTGATTTCTTTTAAAAAAAACTGTGATATTCACTGCCTGACTGAGATGTGATATAAAGTGGCTATCAGACCAAACAAGAAGCACTGCATTCAATTATATTTTTCCATGCCATGTCCTTATAATATGAATATTAGTCTGCTGCTAATGACGGTGTCTGCATTTAAATGGTCTTTCGTCTCTTTTTACGCTTTAACAACCTTATGGATGCTTAAGTCTATTTAGCAAATTATATTTGAATTACATTACAACATCTATGTAGTAAAAGAAACATTATGAAATTGAAAATAGTCACATAAACTTATCACTGGAAGATTATCAGTGGCTGAAAAACACTAGCTGTGCATACAGCCCATTGCTTATATACTACAGCTTCAGCTAAACATATTTAATGTTCCACAGAAGAGGAAAAAAAGACCTCACCTACACTTTTGGTGTGTAAATTACCAGCAAGTGTTCATTTTTAGCTAAACTATCCTTTCAAAATGTAACAAAATGGCAACAACACAAAGAAATATCTGGGCTAGCTGATTACCTTTTTGTTCATGTGACATTAAGCGTCTATTGCTTTAAATAAAAAGCCCATTACAATCCTCCAAAATGGACCCCTCTGTGTTCAAGACATGGTTGCAGCCTGGACCCAGACCATACTCATAAAGTTATCAATTACTTGATATGCATTTCCTCCCTCTAAGCATTACACAGCGAGATCCGCCTCCACAGTCGTTTGACTAATTACTGTGGTAGCGCTGCTGCCTTTGTGCAACTAGACATGCAAACGTGGAGGTGTAAGCCTTTGAATGTGTGGATATCAGCGTGATAAGCACAAAAGCCTGCACTCAAGAAATATACTGTAATATTCTGAACTGCATGTCAGTGTTTTTGGATATCATAATGCACAATGCATTATTATAGACGACATACTGGATTGATAGTCAACCATTTTAAATAAACAACTCATTCAAAGCTAGCAAGAAACAAAAAGTGTTTCAAAGTTATTTTCAGCAGCATGCAGTGCACTTGACACTACTCAGCGTGTGTTTCCAAGCCCACCCACAAGCATTCGCCTCTGCGCTTTTCCCCATGATTGCTGTCTCACACATTGTTTCAAGCAGCGTGTCTGATTCCTGCTGGTTATCTGTCCTCCCACCTCGTCGGTCAGATCACTCTGTAACCTATATCACATAGACTAGCGCCTAATACAACCTGAACACACACTGGGTGAGGTGGGGAGGAATCCTGGCTTCCTCATCCTTCAATTTCCACACCCTAACGCTGCCCTTTGTTATTATTATAATCTATAGTGACATCAATCTACAGCTGATGTTAATATGGCTAATGGCATGTAAAACAATGGGGCAGTAACTCAGTCTGTTTAGAAAGGGTGACACTGAGGGAAAAAAGCTAGTAGCATCATTCCAAATGCAGAATTTTCCAGTGTTTTTTTTTTTTTTTTTTTTGTCCACGCATGAGTGAAGTCAGACTGTGAAGGGAAAATTTGATCATGAGCTCAGACTGATGATAAGGTTACTTGCAAACATGCAGACAGACTGTCACACTGGACTCACTTTTCTTGATATGGAATGTGTGTGTGTGTGTGCATGATATAGTGTGTGCATAAATTTGGTTTTATAGCTTGAAAGGGCTGTCGTCTTTCAAACGAAGGCATGACAGGACTGGATAGGGCTGGAATGGGATGGAATGATGTGTGGAAGAAATGGATGATGAAAGGTCATTTTTTCCCTCCCCGCCTTTGTCTTTTTCATACTTCATCTCTAACCTCCAACTCACTCTGTCTTTTTTTCTCTAACCAGTCTAGCTGCATGTTGCATGGGTGACACTGCTGATTATGGCCTCAATGTAACGTCAACATGGATTAGGGGAGCTGTAATCTACAGTAGAGTGCAGATACAGTAAATGGGGGAGGTATGCGTTTTCAAAAATAACCAATGCTCTTCTTTCAAATTTAAAATGCTAAAGAGTATTCTGTTTTCCACCAAAATATTACGGTATTTATGTAGATCATGAGCCACTCAACACTGAGTATGTTTACATGGACTTAAATAATCCCATACGATTGACATGATTCTCTGATTGAGAGTCTACCATGTAAAGAGCGATTTTACCATATCCAATTTTATCTGATTACCGTAATCTGACTAAAGTCATAATCGAACGAAATAGAAATCAAATTAAGACATGTGGAGTATGCCGATTTTAGTCAAATTATTGAAATTCTGTAAACACCAACTATTACCTTTGTGTAGGATGTTCACCACATTTTGCGACAGGATAGGCTATAGCTATTTGAGACTATTCTCTGCACCTACCGAGTTAGTGAAGGACCACACAAACCTGCATCGCAAAATGCAGAATTTTTTTCCCATATGTTGTGCGGTATTAAATTCCATTAGAACAACACTGTTCAGATGTTCATACTCGCATCCAATATCTCATTTGTCACGAGGGGCATGCATGAAATGTTCCTTATAAAAGTGAAAGTGCCAAACTGCAGCTAAAGTCAACAAATGAAAAATAAAACACCCGAAAATTGAACTCTGGAAGAAAATGTGGATAGCGTGGTGATACACTGACATTAATCGAATTATGTGCTTTAACATGTAAAACGGGATCATGAAAGAAACATTCAAAAAGCAACTCATGTAAACACCTTAATCATATTATTGTCGAATTCAGATAAAGGCAAATAATTTGACCACTGATGTCCATGTAAACGTAGTCAATGAGACTAGGAGACTAGAAAGATGCAAAGAGAAGTGTATTCTGGAAATTCAAAGTTTCTCTTTAATAATAATAAAAAAATATGTGTTTTATTCTGCAAACTACTAATGGCATTTCTTCATGTTTATATCAATTTTAGACAACACAACAAATGTTTTGATTTCAGAAAAAAACTATATTTGGTGGATTAAGACAACAATCAAATGAAAACATTTGTTATTTTGATCAATGTTGCCAGATGTAGCTGACTGATTCAAGCCCAAAAACTATCCAAAACCCGCTGAAAACCAAAATGCACCGCCCAAAAATCATTAGACTATAATAACCGGTGTGTCTCGTTGGGAGATCACAACTGTTGTAAGCATTTGTATGTGAAGAGCGGGACTATGGCATCTCTTTGCGAAATCATAACAGGTTTAGAAGTGTAGACCGGGGCTGGCGGGCATGCTGTTGCAAAACCACCCAAATTTTCCCTACCCGCCTGTCATTTTTTTACCCACAAAAACAAATTAAAAATCCTACAAATACTGGCAACACTGATTTTGACCAGCTGTCATTAAAAAAAAAAAAAAAAAAAAGCTGACAATATTTGTGTTTTATGTTTGGAAGAAATGCACAAATATACAGTATAAATAAATATTTATTTATTTATTTATTTATTTATTTATTTATTTATTTATCCACACATATCTCACTTGATCATTTGAATCTGATTGGTCAATCATGGCTTTCCAACATATGTAATTTCCCACTAACAAATGCTTAAACAACTGCTGAGCAGATTATGTGGTGGCCATGGAGGAGTGGAGAGCATGAGATTCCTAAAAGACCTAAAGACTTTAGTGACAGACGAGTCTCCGCATTGATCCCATAAGCCAGCCTGAACACCCGCCGGTGACCTACTCACACCTGCAGCTTCTTCACGATGGACATCCAGCGTTCTCCAACCTCCGGTGCCTAGTTTGGCCAGAGGAGAAATGGTCATGCCCAACTGAGCCTGGTTTCTCTTGAGGTTTTCTTTTATTCACTTTCATCAATTGGTGAGGTTTGTTCCTCACCACTGTCACCACTGGCTTGCTTGGTTTGGGACAGTGTTTGGACTTTCAGCAGTGTAATTTAAACTGAACTGAACTAAACTGAACTTTAACTCCGAAAACTGGACTGAAACGGTTTCAATTTACTAGAACTTTTATGATAAACTTCTTTCACACAATGTACATTGTAAAAGCGCTATAGAAATAAACATGAATTGAATTGAATTAAACTAATAACATAGGCTTGAATTTTTGAAAATAATTGGATACAATATACCATTACACACACATGCACACACAAATCCTAGACAAATAACTGGATATATATATAGTCAAATTCTATATAAATGCCTATAGAATAGTTCTATGTGTTCATTTTGTATACTGTATGCAATGCCTTGTGTAACATTCCCTATAAAAGCAAAGCCAGAAACACAAACAGCAGCCTGTGATATAGCTATAGGCCAAATCATGCTATATCATGTGAACTTCTCTCAGTGTGTCACACTTAGGTCCGTGGCGTGCGAAATGGCCATTAGTCCTGGAGCCAATCTCCTTGCCCACCGCATGACCTTTTTGCTTATATGTGCAGATTCATGGTGGCTTTTCCAGGAGGAGGAGAGCGGATAGAGCAGTAATGAGTTAATGTGAGGACAACTCACTAGATAAACAACCACGAGCATGAAAAAGGACATTAAAGAGTGCCAGAAAACACAGAGAGAGGAAGCGAAAGCATTTCAGTGTCATGCATAACAAACACTGGAACTTAAATTGATTAAATTATAGTTGGACATCCTACTTTTTATAGTGACAAAGTGGTGCAGTGGGTAGCATTGTCGCCTCACAGCAAGAAGGTCACTGGTTTGAGCATCGACTGGTACAGCTGGTATTTCTGTGTGGAGTTTGCATATTCTCCCATATTCACGTGATTTTTCTCCGTATGCTTTGGTTTCCCCCTCATCTATGCGCTATAGATGAATTAGACTAAAATTGGCTGTAGTGTATGTGCGTGAATGAGTGTTTCCTAGTACTAGGTTGCAGCTGGATGGGCATCTACTGTGTAAAGCATATGCTGGATAAGCTGGCGGTTCATTCCACTGTGGTGACCCCTGATGAATAAAGGGAATAAGCCGAAGGAAAATGAATAAATCCTTGGTGATGGCCATGTTCACTTGAATATTTCAAGAGGGAAAATCCTATGTACATACAGGACTGAATCTCCAAAATGATCATTCAATGTGTACGTAATACAAGTCTCTCACAAAACTGCACTGAATGACATCATGGTGATGACACAAAGTGATGTTCTGGCAGTTGATTTGGAATTCACTATTTTTGGCCAAAAAAATTATAAAACTAAGGTCCAATCCCAATTCTATTTTTGTATCCCTACCCCTTCCCCATGGGCCTTAAAACCGAGTGTGAATGGGAAAGGCTTCAAAATGTACTCCTAAGAATTGAGACAGCACTACAGCACCTGCACATGTCATCATATGTCATCACAAGCTCTTGCTTCATATGAGATCAGACGATCGCGACTGCTGCAGTTTTTCTAGCTGCTTTATTTTTTTAGTATTTCTCTTTAGGAAATGACTGAAGGCATATATTATGTTATCATAATGATCTAATGTGACAATAAGATTGTATTACTGTGCATTTAACACAGTGGCCATATTCATCAATGTACGCAATAAAAACAACATTAACATAATAGCAGACACTGTAAAAAGCCCATTCCCAGACACTAGACTTTTCTGACAGGGTACTCGAGTGTCACAGAGTGTCAGAATGTTGTGGGACTGCTGTACAGGAGTTACGATTATGGATTATAAATCGCAAAATTTAGCAGTTTTTATTTTAAGCACTTTTTTTTTTAAAAGCATGACAGTAAAACACAAACACTGTTATGAATTTATTAAAACATGTTTGTTTGTTGTAGAAATTTGTAATAATGGCAAAATATATACTAATTTGTGGCTCTCCTTAGTTCCAGGTGTGACTATACTGTCGTTGTGGCTGGTGTATTCTGGGAAATTTTCTTACCCCTTTGGTCTCGAGTGTGGTCCTGAAAAATCTTTGTTTGAAGGGCTTTTCACTCCTATTCATCGCCTTTTGTTTATGTTTGGAAAGCTGCACACTTGAAGAGTTGCCATGTGCACTTAATATAAGCAACACTTAATAATCATCTTTGGGTTTAAGTTGATGGATTTTAATGAGGTATAGTAGGAAGGTGCAGATCACTCCATGTTGGTGTTTGGCTTATTTCCTTAGCTAAAGTGTCGGGGATTAGGTTTAGTATGGCCTTGTTCTTATATGCTGTTATTTATAGAAATATTGGCAACAGTATTAAGTCAAGTCATACCTTGTTCCATGTAATTTCTAACATTGTGCACATAGGAAAGAAAGAGTGACATCTTTAATAAGCATTTAAACATGCCATTAAGAACTTAAGATTTGCTATAGTTTGCATATGTGGTCAGTTTAATTTGCTGAAGGAGGATCGCAAAAGAACATTCATTCATTCATTCATTCATTCATTTTCTTGCCACAGAGGAATGAACTGCCAACTATTCCATACTCCAATTCCATATTCCAATCTATTCCACTATTCCAATTATTCCATATGTTTTACACAGCGGATGCCCTTTAACCCACAAGCCAGTACTGGGAAACACCCATATATGCTCATTCACACATACTCTCACATACGGCCAAATTAGTTTTCTCGATTCACTTATAGTGCATGTCTTTTGGTGTACCGGGAGGAAACCCAGGCAAACCCGGGAAAAACAAGTAAACTCCATACAAAAATACTAACCGGCCCAGCCGGGACTCGAACCATTGACCTTCTTGTTAGTGCTAACCACTGAGCCACCGTGCCACTCCTCACAAAAGAACAGTGTGAAAAACAAAAACAAAAAACAAACAAGAGATAGGTTATTATTTCTTTAATTTTCTTTTGGCCTAGTGCCTTATTTATCAGGAGTCACCATAGCGGAATGAACCGCCAACTGTTCCAGCATAATTCCAAATATTAGCCAGACATTTAATTTGCAAAGCCTTATTATTTTTCATGTGTGCTGCTTTTGGTAGATTGTATTGATCATAATAGAAATGAGCTGCTGCATCTTTTAACTTGGGTTCTGTCTGTAGATCGTTCACAGATCTTCACAATCCTATTTGCATTTCTTATAGGGTCACACTTTCATGCTAATTGTCCCTGTTTGATAAACCTGGCTCTTTTACATGACAATTACTTGCACACGTCTACTCAAAACCAAATGTTTCATTAGTATCAGTATTCAGAATATGAAATTACGGTAATTCATTTTGAGCTCCTCCTGGGAATTTTCACCTTCTGATTGGAGTCAAAATATGTTTGTGAAGTGATAAGAAGTTAGTGTTACCTGAGCCTGAATGATTAAAAGTGGGTTTTGGTTATCCTCACCTTTCTTTAGAAAAAAACACACTGTCATTTTTTCATCATGAAATATTTAATTTTCCATTTATCACTTCAGTGAGCTCGATTTGGATATTTGCAATTTAACTCTGAAAGACCTTCCAGCCTGGCATCTTGTTATAGCAGCTCATGCAGTATGGAGCATGGGCCGAGGGGAATGAAACTGGGACGTGGAGGTTGGGGAGCTGTAAGAGATGATGATTGCTTGTGGTCTGTGCCGAAGGGATGAGAGGAAACAGAACATTTTCAAAATGCAATCGCATATCTGCAAGTGGTATTAGATTCATTGTCATTATATATAGAGCAGTGCAAGAAGTCTTTCATCAGAGACTGTATTTTGGGATTTAGAGAATGTGGCCTGTGATGTGCACCTGAAAACCTAGAAGTATACCTTACAGTTATTTGTGGAGGCAGGTGTATTAAATGTCATGCAAACTATTCCACACATATGAGTGCACAAATAGTGTGAAAAAAGATGAGTCTCACAGGAGGTTGTTCAAAGGCTGTGAAAAACAAAGTGTTCATAAAATTTTAATAGCTTTTACTTTCATCATACATGTGGAAATCCAGAGAAATGATGATGAGCTCATCTAAAAACGTCACTTTGTTTTTAGAAAGTGAGAGGGACCTGTCCATGGTCCTGAAAGCAATGCATCCTACATCAAAGAAGTGGTCAATACGTCAGATGCAGAGTATTTGAGTGTCCGGTACTTGTGGTCGGGAGCAGTAGAACTCCAGTGGGGCTCACAGCAATTAGAGGGAATGCATATGTAGCACTCATCAAATACACTCTATATTTAGCCTATAAGAAGTGTAACAAACGCTACAATTTAGAGGTTTTTGAATTAGTATAAAATATTCATTCATTTATGATCGCCTCTTCTCATTTATTAAGTCATTGCACTTAAGAGAGGAAATGAACTAGAATATCATATCTGCTAGAGCTGTTCCTTCATAATTTGAATCTTGGATAAATAAAAAAAATCTGAAGCTGTTAATTTGAAACTGGTGCGTGCTTGCTGATTTTCTTTCTTTCTTTCTTTCTTTTTTTCTTTCTTTCTGTCTTTCTTTCTGTCTTTCTTTCTTCTATCTACAGTATATATTAAGAGTGTAAAAATACATGTTGAATGTCATTAACAAGAATATCATGGATATGTTTTGTATTGTGGTTTCAGTTTCTGAATTAAAAAAATTCTAAATAGTTTAATTGCATTCATTCATCCATCCATTAGCAGCATCAAATGCCAATTAAAGCATATTTTTACACAGCGAATGCATTTCCAGCCTCAACCCAGTACTGGGAAATACCTACTCTCACATTCACATATTCACTCATACACTACCTGACAAAAGTCTTGACGCCTATCCAAGTTTTAGGAACAGCAAATAATATCTTGACTTCTGGTGGATCATTTGGTATCAGAAGTGGCTTATATGAAAGGCAAAAGGTTCTAAATTACACTTATTTTACCAAAGTAAGATATAATTATGCCTTGATTTGGAATTATTTATTTAGGACAGTAAGGTGAGACTTTGACAAAAGTCGTGTCACAACAGAATTAGTGCGGATTATAAAGTCATGGTGCAGTGGGAAAATAATTAATATTGTGTATGACTCCTATGAGCTTGGAAGACTGCATCCACATCTCTGCAATGACTCAAATAACTTATTAATAAAGTCACCTGGAAGGGAAAAGAAAGCGTTCTTGCAGGACTCCCAGAGTTTATCAAGATTATTTGGATTCATCTTCAATGCCTCCTCCTTCATTTTACCCCAGACATGCTCGATAATGTTCATGTCTGGTGACTAGCATGGGACACCTTGACCATTTTTGCTTTCAGGAAATTTAACGTAGAAGCTGAAATATGACAAGAAGTGTTATCCTGCTGAAGAATTTGCCGTCTCCTGAGGTTTGTATTGTGATTGGCAGCACAAATGTCTTTATACCTCAGGCTGTTGATGTTGCCATCCACTCTGCAGATTTCTTGCACATCCCCATACTGAATGTAAACCCAAACCATAATTTTTCCTTCACCAAGCTTGACTGATTTCTATCAGAATCTTGGGTCCATGCAGGATCCAATAGGTCTTCTGCAGTTATTTGTGATGATTGGGATAAAGCCCAACAGATGATTAATCAGTAAAATCTACCTATAATCTAACTAGAAGTTATTATTCAAATTATTATGTGGTGCTCTTAACTTGTATCAACGACACGACTTTTGTCAGGTAGTGTCCAGCCAAGTCAGCTTATTCAATTCACCTATTGAGCATGTCTTTGGATTGTGAGGGAAACCGAAGTACCTGAAGGAAACCCACAAGTACACAAGGAGAACATGCAAACTCCACAGAGAAATGACAACTGGCCCAGCCAGTTGTGACCAGTGACCTTCTTGCTGTGAGGCAACAGTCCCACTGAGCGACCATGCCACCATGGTTTAATTTGTCTAAATGAATTTAAAATGCAGACATTTTGGAAAATACTTGTGCTTGTAATTTTAAAAAATACTATATTTTTACTGTATTTAATAACGCATTAGTACATTTTAAATACTGCAACGTATTTAAACGAATCTAAAAACGTTTAGAAGTATTTTTATTAAATAACTAATGTAATTAGTCAACAAACTGTACATTATTTTAAAGTGCTACTAACAAAATCTGCTAATATGCTACTAAAAATGCCTGTAGCCAAAAACAAACAAAAACAATTAAGAATGTGGCACGTGCAACTGATGCGCCTTTATTTCTGAGCCTGTATGCATGTCTCGTTATTAGTCGCCGCTGTGACAGCTGCGTTGCTCCTGTATGTTAGTAAAGGTATCAACTCACAGAAAGGCGCGCGACTCGAGGGAGGAGAGAGAGAGGAGAGAGAGAGAGAAGGAAAGAGAGAGAGATAAATCTGCATTATTCCTCCAGAAGCGGGACTGAGGCAGGAGTCCGCGATAGAGGAACCACCTGCAGACCGCAGCCGCTCTCATTCTCAGCAACGCCTCAATATGTTACGGATTTGACTCACACTGTAAACGACAGATTATTTCCTTCACACAGTGGCTGAACACACACTGTCGAGGAGATGCAACAGTTGAAGAATTTATCGATTTGTCTCATAGCCCTCTTATTAGGGATGACAACTGGAGGCTCTCCAAGTGTTCAAATCGGTACGCGCGTCATTCATTTAATTTTTTAGTTTTGTTAAACTAGCGTTTGTAATAGACGTGAACTAAGAATTCATAAGCTGTATTTGTGTGTGTCGTACAGGAGGCTTGTTTCCGAGGGGAGCCGATCAGGAGTACAGCGCGTTTCGAATCGGAATGGTTCAGTTCGGAACGGCTGAATTTAGACTGACGCCTCACATCGATAATCTGGAAGTAGCAAACAGTTTCGCTGTAACTAACTGCTG
Organism: Danio rerio; assembly: GCF_052040795.2. NCBI lineage: Eukaryota > Metazoa > Chordata > Actinopteri > Cypriniformes > Danionidae > Danio > Danio rerio. The sequence goes on from NC_141034.1 coordinate 39,995,909, forward strand.
TAAGTTGTCTTGTTTTTCTACATCAAATGCATGTGATCGCTTTTTTTGTTTTTGAACAAAGGCAGAATTTGGCTATTGAGAATGAGTGGTTTGTGTGCTGAAGTTTGAGTGCGGCTTATGGTAGGAATTTGTGTATAGCTGGATGTGAAGTTGGTTTCCACAGTAACGGAGACGAGGACGAGCTCCCATCATCGGAAGCTGCTTAACCATCCTATTGTCTTCGGGTCATTCCCTTATTTTTACCAAAGTAAACGCTATGGATTTGTGTGTTTTTTGTTCTCGAACAGAGCTTTATTAAATAATATTTTTTGCCTTTTAAAACATAACCATTTAAAATAAAATCACAACACGGTACTAGTTGTATGATCTTACCCAAGATTTTCAACCGTCTATCACCTTTTACCTTTGGCCTTGTCAGCATGTTGTGCGTATATATATATATATATATATATATATATATATATATATATATATATATATATATATATATATATATATATATATATATATATATATATATTTATATATTTTATACTTTTATACTTTTATATTTTAAGTTATTATCTGGGACAATAGGTTCATGTGTATTCGTTCTACTAAAACCCCAATGTTTTTTGTCTAAACACCTGTGGACTTCAGTAATTGTTAAGCGTAGGTGGAAACAAATGGATTTGTCATAAAAGACGCACAAATTGATCATTGCTGGCTACTGAGGTCACATATTTCCTGTAAACTGTATATTTTACATACAACCATATTATAATAATATAATGAGAAGTGCATATTTCGCCCCAGTTATTCACCTTTTCCGTGAGAAGAATAAATAAATTAATTAATGACGTAAAAAAAAATGATTGTCTTTTTTAATTTTATATATATAACGATCATATGGATATAGATACATTTTAAAGCTAGGCTTTCTGATGTTTTTAATATAGGTAGCCTGTTGAGCTAAAAATAATCAGAGGAGTTTAAAAAAAATTGATGATGATAGAGCGCTCACATTTTCTGACCATCACTGCATTAGATTTAATCAGCTCAGAACTTTATGAGATGATCGTGAATAAATGAAGCCTTTATTAAGTGGATCACTTATATTCAAGGATTTCATTTGGTATGCAGTGGGCTGTTGCTAAGCAATATTGCGAAAAGGATTATTATTTAAGAAACTCTCTTCATGAGGTTTAGTAAACGTTTTTTAATGATCTTTACCAAAAAGACTGTACTGTATATATAAATCATTTGCGGGACATCATTCTATAAAATGATGGGCACAAATTATTTCATTATCTTCTCAAAAATCTTTTTTTTTAGAATTACTTATTTACATTGTGAACTTATAATTAAGTATAATTCTTCAATGCATAATGCATAAATAAGTGAAAAATAAATAATTGTTTAAAAAAATTATAACGTTCAGATAACGTTAGTCTAGTATTGACAGCCTGTAAGATGTGCATGAGCTTGATCTCACAAAACATGATCATTTTGTCATTTAGCCTGATCAGTATTTTCTATAGTTTTTTATCTTCACTGTCTAATTCCCATTTTATTCCCCAAGATGAGTGTTGTGTGTTAACAATAGGTCTTCCTGGCATCATTCATTTTATTTCTCCTACATAAAAACCCCTAGATGGCACTATGCATTTGCAGGCTTTATTGTTTCCATCTTTCTCATACAGTTAAGTGTGTCCTCTTAAAAGCAGCTGGAGAAAATGTGTCCATCAGTCATGTTTCATCTGGACCACAACTAGGTTTCATTTAGACACACATTCTGGGATGAGTGGATGTATAAGTGGAAGTATGTGTTTTACTTGACATGAAACATGTGAAGAACACATGATCCATTATAAATCACAGGATTCTGCTCTCTGATATACTGTACAGATGACTTCATGAGGTCTTGTTGGTTCGGAAAACATTTGCTCTCTAAAGCTGACATTTGCTCTGTGTTGTTGGTTGGGCATGAGTCAGAATGATCTTGTCACTGATATATGACAGCTCCAGAGCAGATATAGGGAATGGTTTAGTCTTAAATGGCTCTCATGAGATAAACAACAAGACATGCCACCTTGGTATGAGATGCAGCTAATGAGGCTTTTCTTCTTTGAAGCTATATTGCTTTTAGCAAGATGTTGTGTGTTTTCCCAGCACTCATTCTCATAAACTGAAAAGCAGAAAAACATAGTAAGGATGTCATTGTATACCTCTGTTTTGAAGTCACTCTTCAGTGTATTTTTGGTAGACAAGGTCACAAAACTACTGTAGTTGTGTGTGTTTAATTAAATTCAATTATAATTCCAATTTATAATTATTATTAATTATTATAATTATTCATTACTATAACTTGTGCATATTAAAGATTACAGCCAAGTCCAAAGTGTTATTCCACATTGATATACAACTGCTAACAGTGATAGTATGTGACATTAGCTATGTTTCCATCCAAAAACGCGAATTAACTTTATGCGCAAAACTGGATTATCGCATAAAAGACATGTGAATAAAGCAGCATTTCCATCCAACGAGTCAACATCAACAAAGTCGTCACTTTCTGATTATCTGTCGCCAAATATCAACAGTACAAATGGAATTTGCTGTGGTAGGAGAAGCTGCGAGAATCTTTTCTTCATTTAAAAAATAACTTGCACCTCAGAAGGAAATCCAAACACGCAGTGAAAACGCGATAGGCGGAGCACAGACGCTCTTGATTCTGCAGATCATTAATAATATAATAACACTAAGGACCCTATCATACACCCGGCGCAATGTGGTGCAAGACGTCAGCTGGATGCAAGAGTCGTTGTGACGTTTTGCACCACACTGTTTGATTAGCAAATGCATTTGCGCTCATATGTGCGCCCAGAGGCTTCTGGTCTAAAAAAGAAGGCGTGTTGAGGCGCATTGCTGGCGCATTGCTATTTTGAGGAACTATAATAGACTGTTTAATAGACCTAATCAAAGCAAGTCTAAAGTCAAGCGCAGAGCGCATTAGTTGTGCACCTCACTTAAACGTTGCTTAATACACACAAGATGTACAGCAATACGCAAATATCTTAACAAATAAAAAATAATTAAAGGATTAAAATATTACAAAAATGATTATTTTCTAGCCTACATGAATATAAAAAACACCGCCTCCATGCCTTCTTCATCTCGGGGGGGCTTTTTTCAGTTTATTCATGACAATTTGCTTTTGTATAATGTTATCATTAGAACTAATTTGGATATTTTTTGACCACACAATGACACATTTTTTGCAGGAAATTAGAACTGAATTTAGAAATATTTTTGAAACAAATCTTTACGCTTAATAAACGAAATTAATTATGTACTGTATAGGGTAATGGATGTCTGAGCGTACAACCTGTTTCCCTATCTCTCTAGTGAAGCATTCATGTTTTCCACTTACAAAGTACGCCATGTAAATAGCAAATGCGCTATGGCACAACACAACTGACTCTTAAAGGGAAAGGGAAATGAGACTCTGAATAGTTTATTCTCAAAACACACGTATAACTCATTAAGAGAATAAGCTGAACCCTGTTAGACCATGCACCATGGTGCAAAAGCAGATTTTTCCATCCTTAAAATAGTAAAAGTGGGTTCGGACACACCCTTAATGGTTTTGTGCCCTGCGCTTTGCACCTGGATTGTCAAATAGAGCCCTAATACTGAGATGGTTAAGGTGTTTTAGAATGACCAAAACAACATTTCAGATGTTTTACAATGTGCTCAGCCTTCTGGTTTGTCCATTTACACACGTTTTTCATCACATGACCCCTTATAACAAAATCACATGACCTTTTTAATATGCATAGTGGACTTTGTTCGGTAAAAGTCTTTTTTTTTCATAATTTATGCACATCTTCCCTTTTTGAATAAAAAAAATTATCCTACTCAGTTATGCGCATTTTCAAAATTTAAACATATCTTGGCGTTTTTATCAACTGTTTTTTATAAGCATTTCCAAAATGCACATATTAATAGGTAAATGGAAACATATTGTTTACAAACTCCACAGTTCATAATCTTTTCACAGTTGACTGACAGACTGACAGAGCAATCACATTAGATATCATGCTCATTCATCTTTATTTTGTGCTATAACTAGTAGTAAAGAAGAACCATCAAGGAAAACTGAGTTGTACAACCTACATTTTTTTAAACTAAAGTTTTATTCATACATTAAATGAAACAGCATAAACAAAAACATTTGATATTGTTTCTGATATATTTTTGCATTGCTGTGCTTTATTTAACCAAAAAAACCTGTGCTGAATTTTTTGATGCAAAAGTGCATACATTTGCACTCCTGACTGATGCATTATTCGTATAATTCATTATTATACAGCTTGATTGTTTGTCATATTGCAGTTTTGAATTGATACATTAAAATATTATTAAAAATGGCAGATCTTGATTTGACCAACATAGCTATTTAGAAACCTTTCTCAAGAAACAAAAAATAAATTAAAAAGACAAGTAGGCTTGATTGGATTATAAAACACCAAGGTTTTTAAACATTAAAGTTTATGTTTAAACAGGGCCTCACAATCTAATTTAGTGGATTTATGATTTATATTTATATGCATATATTTCAATTACGAAAGCAGGTCAGCTTTCCTTAGGGCCCCATATATCAGGAAGACATACCTGGAGCATATTTGCTGACATTATACAAAATAAAGCAATCTAGTGGCAGATCAATGCTTTTAAATCTCCTTGGCATTTCTAAAAGTATAAATGATCAAATGAATGGGATGAAAAGTAAAGCATTACTGTAGTTATTTGCATCTCACGATATAAAACATAAGCAAATGATATGTATTAGTCACACAGATCTGTATCCTGATGCAATATATATTCTGATTGAACAGCTTGGATATAAACTTTAGTTTTTCCCAGACTAATTAATGTGAAATCAAATTTGTGCGTTCCATGAGTCATTTTTTTTCTGAGTAATTTCTCAAAATGCATGTAAGCTAACAAAATTTCAAAACATTGATTGATATTTAATGTGGTTTTATAAGTACTTTCTGTGCTGGATCTCACTTGAGCGCATTTACGCTCCAACTAAATGCTGGTATCAAGAAACATGCACAGAAAAATTAGCAGCCATAAATATAGTGAGGATCCTATCTACAGTATCCTGATATACCCTTTCCCACACCCCTCAATCCGAGTGTGAAGTCTAATAACTAAGGGAAATAAATTGCATGGTCATGATCAATAGCTGCGTGTGTTTCAGTTCTTGTCTCTTGTCAGTACATACATAGTCGCTCAACCAACCTCCACTAACTGGGTGATTCGATCTTTTTTCAATTAAAAAGACCTGCTGTTTTTTCCTACCTGACACAGCAGGGATCTCAGGAGTGCTGCTCTGATCCGGCTGTCACACAGCAGTCTGAGAAAGGCTTTAATGCTACACTGCTGAGAAAAAGCACAGAACAGAAAAAGAGCATTAGACACTGCCAATGATTAGAAGTCAGCGTCCAAACTTCAGGCCACACCTGCTGATGCTTAAGTAAATTGAGGATATTTACTAGTTTGAAATATCTTTTACTGCCCACAAATCTTGCATATTATAAGTACTGTATATAACACTGAGGGTGCATCTGAAATCACCTGCTACTCAATAGGTACTGCATTTTAACTTGAATGTAGTAATTGACCATTAGAAAAGTATGTTCTATCCCGTATGAATGTGAGTACAATGAAGGGAACTCAGATGAACTACATCCGCCATTTTGTCATGACCATGTGACCTACCCGCATCTGTTGCATTGCATCACTCCCATTCATGAATTCTCTGGTGTATCATGGGTTAGCGTAGTGTGCATCGGATGCGCACTTCAGTACTTCTCGCATACTGTTTTTCAAATTCTATGAATTTGGACGTACGACTCAGCTCGCATACTGTTTTTAGCGTACTGTATAATAGGGAAGTTTGCGATTTCGAATGCAGTCTATATGCTTTTTAGACTTTGTGATAGGATTTGTTGATCAAACTTCCATTTTAATGACCTAATTTAAGGAATATTATATATTTGTATCGTTACATAAAGTTCTGGAGAGGGAAAAATAACCTAGGCTTTATTTAAGGGTTAAATTTACCACCAAAGGTAAAAGTAAATAAATTTAGAATATCCAAGGTACAATGATACTTATAGCATTTCATCTTAAAAGAATAATAAAATTGCTTTTAATTTAATTTCAGGCCATTAGTTGGGTGGACTTATAGAAGCAACAGGCCATTTGGTCTGCAGTTCAAATGGGTCAGATAATAGTGAATATACCTTCTTTTATGTTGGTTTAACTTGCATTTAAGATGCATCGTTAAAAATAAACATTTCAACGTACACTGTTTTGGCTATTTTTTAAATGATCAATACACACTGTCCTGTAATGCAGTAAACAATTTATATTTCTAAAATAAATTTAAATATAAGTCTAGGTACACTATTATTGTTAAGAAGGACACTGTTAGTGGTAAGTTTTAACATATTTATTCTGTGCAAATATGGAATGGGAGTGGAAAACAGTGTTAAAATAACACTATCAGTGCTTTTTTTAACACTATGCAAGTGTAAAAATGTAACTCAATTTCAGGTGTAAATATTACTTGATTTAGTGTGGACCTATATAAACACTGAACAAGTGTTAATTTTTACACTTCGAGAGTGAATTTAACACGTTATGATTTGCTCATCTGAAGATAACATTATCTTATGTCTTTACGAAGCAACGTGATTGGTCTGCCCAGGAAATAGAAGATTATTTACAACAATGTTATATGCAATCAAAAACATTGTTGAATTTTAATGTTGAATTTTTCATCATACAGGAACGAAAGTAAACTAAAACTATTGTGGACTGCATTTCAGTTTTGCCACCACATATTCATCGTATGAGAATGATTACATGTAATAATATTTGTTTGTTATTCAAAAAAATCTAAATATGATTTTTCACTTAAATTTATGATAAACATTCTTCTTCATAGAGACATTTTAAAAGCATCCATAAATGTACTAAAGTTTAATATCTTTGTCTAGCATTTTTTTTAAATTTCACATGTATTAATATAATCAATGTTCAGTTTCTTTGTAGAATGTGTTACCTGTTTCCTTAATGTAATGAGATGCATTGCTTTTTATAAATCATCATAAGAGATATGTGCTTGCTTAAACAGTTTTTTTTAATTATATGTACATTTACATTGTTTTAATCTAACCCATAACCTGCACTAAAGCTTACACTAAACCTTTCTTAAACCATCAACCAAACCATTTACCTGGTTTTTGCATAAGTTTGTGCTCTTTGGTCCAAACTGTGCTTCACGGGACTTATAAGCCGCCTTTCCACTGCACACAACAAACGGCAGACTGGAAGTCATTAATTTCCAATGGAGAGCAGTCCGGGAGCTGCGAGGACTTCCGATCACTTCCATAAGTGGAAAATTTAGATCTGATTTGAGCAGCGGATACGTTAAAATATTTGAACTCCTGCGGCTAGGCTGTATGTGAAAGGCCGACAGGATGTGATGTATTTCAGTGTTGTCCAAGCAGGTCTGTGTGCACAACGTGAGAAATAGTAAAATAGAAAGAGAGAATAGAAAAAGTTTTGTTTTTTTTTAATCAGAAAAAAAGTCAAAAAATTTTTTTGCCCCTCCAAAACTTTTAGCGGTCTATGAGTTTCTAGTATTCATTTATTCAACCATGGTGACCGCACGGAGAATAAAGGCTCTTGCTTTTGCACTCCTTTATTTTTGGACACTGCGAGAACAGCTTCTTTCCTATGGTGCATGACAAAACAGAAAATTCTTTGCGACTGCCACTAGGGGGCATATTCCGACAGTCATGTCCAAATGTCATGTGCAGTGAAAAGGCAGCTATAGATTGATTGCCGCCATTTTGAAAAGCGAAGTCGAGGCTGCGGTGGGAAGAAACCTGGAAGTATCGTTGGGAGTTGCATAGGAGCGTTGTGTACTTGGCTGAATATCTTATCAGCGAAGAGAAAGTGACACAAATGTATCATTTCACCGTCTTCAGAGTGACCCGATGGTCCGTTCTAAATGAATGATGAAAATAAAAAGGGATATCAGAGCTCATTTTCAGCTAAGTTAAGGAAAATGGCACTAGTTAGCTAACGTTTTCTTTCCCAAACACACGTTTTAGATGCCATTTATGTAGGCAATTTTGGCAATTTTGCGCTAACATTTAAGGCACTGTTGATGGCTTTCTTAAAACAGCACTGATTTGCCATTGTGTTCACGTGTTCAACAGAAATGCTTGTGATTGGCCGAGAAGGTCATCAGTTCACCCACCGCTATTTACTGAGCACAAACACAGACGAGCCGTGCGATCTGCTTGATGACTTGACATCTTCACAGCTGCTTCGCGCTCCAGTCTCCGTGTATCTGTGTTTGCACTGGGTGAAGAGCGGTAAACTGAGTGCAAACACAGATACAAAGAGACTGGAGCGCGATCAGCTGTGAAGATCAGTCGAGTCATCCGCGCTTAGCGACGCTTCAGTGTTAGCCGGTTTTAAAACTTCAGTACAGGGACAACACTATTACAGACAACACAAGGGTGTGCTACAGAGGACTGCAGTGTTTTATCGCTCAACGGGTTACATAGGCTGACGCAGGAAAGCATCCCCACGGTGTTTAACTGGTGCCATGAACTGAAGCCTCATGAATCAAGAATAGATTGTGATGTTGTTTGACGCCTAATTTGCTTTTAATTGTTTCAATTAAACTTACTGTATAATATTAAAGTGATGTTTACACCATTTCTGCATTTTAAAATCTCGGCAACAGCTGGAGGTTTGTAGTCCACAGCATGTTGCTGCAAGGTTTACAGTGCAGGTCCTATACTTCCGGGTTTCTTACCACCTCAGCCTCGCTTTGGTTCCTTAAAATGGCGGCCACCTGAAATAAGCGTATAGACTCATAGACGTCACAAGTGCATGAGTGTACCAGGTGAGCTACTGAGCAAGTTTACTACAATGAAAAAGCCATACATATGAGGTACTAAATGTATTTGTTTACAAACCATTCACTACAGCAAAATACAGGTGAAAACAACATTGTTATCTCACAATCATAATTTGCATAAAAAGTTATAAAAGTTGCCTCATGTTAAATTCAACAGAAAGCCTTTCTGTAAAAATGTTAGTAGGGCAACATTTTTATTGTTCTACCTAGGCAAGAAAGTCTAATCTATATCATAGACTGAATCAAAACTCACTAATGAATTAATAATTCATGAGATGAAAATGAGGGCGAGCAAATTAGCATTTTTTTCCGGTGAACAATCTCTTTAAAACCATTTATTAAGTTACAATTCCTAATGAAGTCACTAAGCAGCTGATGTGCAAATTGGTTTAATTTACAGTCTAAAAACCCGCTAAATGCCTGTTAAAATTGAACTTCAGCTAGTCAGACCCTGCGTGAAATTACTGAAAAGCACAGAAAGAAAAAGAAAGATGAAAATCCCTTTTGGCAAGTGAAAGAGACTGTGTTGGGCAGGCCACTTCAGTAGAGAGAAGTACAGCGGCTCACACTTTCATCCCCCACCCCGCGCGGGGATGACCCCCATCTATTAAAAGCCTTTTTTTCCCTGGCTGCAGCTACATAACAGAAATGGCCTGCATAAATTATCTGACAGTTCGATTTCCACTTTCTCCAGCCTTCTCGTACAGGGGGAAGCAGTAATTGTGTGCCATCCAATAAGAGCTTTTAAGGCTGAGCCGTGTGATACAGCCAAGCTTTGTCATTTTTCTGCGTAAGTCCAGTACTTCATCTCATCATGACAAATGAGTCAGTTCTCGTTAACATCTCAATATAGCCTCTTTTTTAGTCTGCTCTGGAGTCGTTTCAAACCTGTAATCCTTTTATCTCATGTATAAAAAGAATGTATGAAATTATTTATAACTTACAATGGAGATCGTGATTCAGTGATTTACAAAACCAGGACATTAGGCAACAAAACAAAATGACGTGTGACTTATTATTGGTTCTGAATAAAATGTTCCTTGCATTAGTCTATTTAAAATATGAATGAATCATTTGAATAAATGATTTAATGACCTGAGCATGTTCTGTATGCAGTCATTTGCTTGTTCCTGAATGAATCAGTGTTTTTGAACAAGTCAAGTGAATAAATAATTAAGCAGGTGTACTAGGGGTGGGAGAAAATAAAAAAAGACAGATGCATTGCAGTTCTTTCTCTAAAAACTCTGAATCAGTTTTCAAAAGTTTAGAATCGATTCTATATTCAAATTCTATTGCAATGCTCCGGCCTGCCAAATCAGCTTAATTTGGACAGATGGATAATTACAGAGGAAGCAAGGAGTTTCAGATTTGTTGTGTGACAACTACCTCAGGATGCTGTTCAAAAGTTAAACCATGTCATCATAGATGCGTTGCTGCGCTTCACTGCTCATGTATTATGTCACACTTACAGATGTGTGAAGGGTGAGTGAGTGTATGAGTCAAGTGTGCCGCAAGCCTGCGTTTGAGTGAAGGTCTCGGCCGTTAGATCGCCCCCTGGGGGCTGGCTGCAGTACAAGTCATAAAGCCCGCCTCCTCCGTGTAAATGAAGGAGACTTGAGCCCAAATAAAAAAAATAGTTACACTTGCAATAAAATGTCCCGAAAGATGGTTCTGGTCGATTAGGTACTGTTTATTGTGCTGAAATAGGTGCAGATCCTCATTTTTGTAAACAGTTTGTTTTTAGCAGTAATTTAATGCTGGGCGTGTCATCGTGATTGACAGTTGTGATTGACAGTTTCTCAAAGCAGACCGTCTGAGCTTCGGCAGATGACTGAAGGTATTATTATTCGATTTCTGTGTTATTTTACTATGCCAAAATGAGTTCAGCAGTAAACTACAGTTTCTGACACACATGATCTGGTGGAACACTGTTTATTCGCTAAGGTCAGGGCTTTTTACGGGCTTTTTAGTTTGCTGATGCACGCCTAGCCACCCAGATAGCAAAATACACTCGGGCCAGTTCTCGCCTGCCGATGACTTACCCCTCAGACTGACTATCTCTGCTGGACCTACTCTGGATGCCTATTGACTCACTGCCCGATTCCAGCCCGAGTCAATCGAGCCAGATGCGGTGGCCGAGTGAGCCGATGCTGCCGCATGCGAGCCGGAATCGGCCCGCGACGCCGCGAGTAAGTTATGTGCGCTGCGGCCCGGAGCTGGCGCGATTGAATCTTCATTATATAAAACCTCACCTTTGTTAACGTTATTACAACCATTTGTGTTGATATGACAGCAAACGCAGGCTGCTATGTAAACGCAAAGTATAGCGCTAAATAAAAATGCACACAGCATACATCGCAAATATTCAAATAAAGGACAAAATAAATAACAATAAACCTGTATTGATTGCACAAGTATTAAATAATAATAAAATGGAATAAATTTTGTAGTGCACAATAATTAAGAATTTCAATATAGGCTAAATATGACAATAAAACTGCACAATAAATGACAAATAAACTAACTTAAGTACGGGGAAAATACAGGTGATCAGTAGCAGTAATAGTCTTTATGTGTCTAAAATAATAATCTTCACGTTGATCTCCTGTAAGGTTATTTGAACTTGCTTTACAGGACGTCTCTGCATTTTAAGTTTCGGCATGTTATTAAGTAATCTACTGAATTTGCTGTTATAAAACATTATTGATACCGAATCTTATATAGCCTAATAGAGCTGTAAATGTTAGATATTATTTATTTACATCATTTGCTGTTGGCATTTTATTTGAAAACTCCAACTAAACATTAAAATGAATGTAAATTCCTCGTTGCCAGATAAAATGGAGGCATCGAATAAACCAAATGAAAACGGAGGCAAAAAAAATAAATAAATAAACAATTTAAGCGAAAATCAATAAACAATATACTAGCGATGTTGCAGCAGATGGACATTGTATTAATGCTGCAAAGTTTTTTTGTTTTTGTTTTTTGCAAAAATTGACAAATTGCAGGGTTGGGATGTGTAAATATCCTGTTGATATTTAGAAATCTTGCTGTATTTTTCTTCTAAACTCACGATTGTTCCTGCCTGGTAAATCGTTATGGTGTAGGCTATATTTTGGGTTCTGTTGATGGCTAATTAAAAATAAAAAAACCTTTCCTAAAATGTACGTGTTGTTCATGTTGTTCGTGTTGTGACCCCAGAATCAGAATTGGATCAAAAAGTCTAAAGATTCCCACCCCTACTAATTACTGACCTCAGACTGTAACCCACCAAAAAACAACAAAAGCATTCAGCTAATGCTTCATTCAGTTAAAATGTTAGGGAATAGTAGGATTTTTAGATTTTAAGAAATTGATATTTTTTTACAGGAAGGATGCAATAATGTGATGAGACTTTATGTCAAATATTATGTGTATTTGAGTTAAATAAAGACATTTTTGGTGAGCAGAAGACATTTTGTAAATGTTTGAAAACCCTCAAACCAGTACATTACCTACATTGGTATCATTTAACACCATATAAGTAAATAAACCTCATTTTTTATGATTAATTTTGCTGTTTGAATCGAGAAATTTTCACAGTATGTCTGATAATATTTTTTCTTCTGGAGAAAATAATATATGTTTTATTGCAGCTAAAATAAAAGCAGTTTTAATTTTTTTTAATAAACAATTTAAGGTCTAAATTATTAGCCCATGTTAAGCTATTTATTTTTTCGATTGTCTGCAGAACAAATCATCGATTTACAGTACAATGAATTGCCTTATTAGCCTAACTTGCTTAGTTAACCTAGTTAACCTAGTTAGCTTTTAAATGTCACTTTAAGTTGTATAGAAGTGTCTTGAAAATATATATAGTCAAATATTATTTACTATCATCATGGCAAAGATAAAATAAATCAGTTATTAGAAATGAGTTTTATGTTTAGAAATGTGTTGAAAAAATCTTTCTCTTCCCCAAAAGAAGTTGGGGAAAAAATAAATAGGGAAGCTACCAATTCAGGGCGGCTAATAATTCTGAATTCAACTATACAGCATGTGAAATAGCACACAGGCAACCATAAAAATTCTCCAGTATCTGTTGCCAGATGCCTGTTTGATGTCAGTTTCAGGTTCCAGGCACTGGATGCACCTGAGTGTAGGTTACATAAAGTACATTCAATAACCTAGTAGACAAAGAAATGAACAGAGCCTTCCAGAGAAACGCTACCATGCTGTGCTAATAATCCTAAAAACCGAAGTGTGCATGGTTTATGGACATTACTGGGTCTTTCACAGGAAATGAAGGGACTTCCAACTAGTATCCCTCGCAGTCTGTGCCATTGTTTCCACAGCAATGAGCTTCCCCCTTAAAGGAAGACTTTTCTAACACCCTGTGGTTTATCTGTCTGTTCATGAGCTTGTACACTCGCCACCGATAACTCCCCCAGAAACAACACATGTGAGTGTGTTTGTATATGTGGGTGGAATATGATTTGTCCTGCCAGAGTGTGAAATCAACTTCAACACACACACACGTAAACACACAGGAAAAATGCACACTCTATTCGACGGTCACCATGGAGATGCTGGGTTCCTTTAAAGGGTTGCATTTACATAATGGAAATTGCATCTATCGCTGTCGCCTTGCTGTAATCCTTATAAAGTGTTCATGACTGAAATTAAGCATGACTAATCATAGAGGTCTCTCTCAGTTAGTGCTTACAATGTGCATGGTTTAACTGGAATTCCTAAAAATGAATTCAGAAAAGTGTCTGATGGTCTGCAAGCTCTGCTGGTAATTCATGCTGACTGAATTATAATACAGCACTTATAAAGAGAGCACTTCAAAGTTAGGATTTGCCATTAATAGGGATGTGTTTTCCAGTAATGTTCATTTGTTGTGTTTTCTCTTTTAAACTATCAATAATGTGTCTACAAAATTACAAATAAAGTGCGTTCGCTTTTTTTATCTACACAAAGGAAAGTTTCACAAACTGATTTTCGGGGGAGTTGTGATATGATTAACCGTGGCTGATCTCTCATCTGTAATCATTAGTAAGCCAATCAAATTATTCCAAACTCACTATAAATAGCCTAACTAGCATTACTCATCTACATTTTTTGAAGAATCCCCCATCCACCCTATCTCCTCCTTTTCTACTTTACCAGGGAGACCTCTCGAGAAGCTCTCTTGAGCCATGGGCTTAATTATCTCCGAGCTCAGGGTTCTCTCCCAGGACAGCATGCCAAACCTGCAATTATTATCAAGCAATATCTAAGTGTGAACACTTGAACAGCTATTATTTGTAAAATAACATGATGGAACTGATGCTTATGACATTAAATAAAATTAAAAAAAAATAGCTACAGAGGGAAATAACTATTATAGCTAGTAGCTACTGCTAATGATTGTCAACTTTTTCAGAAGCGCCTCTAGAAGTTTATCACATACATAAGGGTTTTTTTCCCAAAGGGGCTTTAAAAAAGTTTGTTAAAAAATGCTTTTAAGCTATAGGGGAGCGCGGGCACGAAATAACGTGGGGTAAAATGTAACAGAGTTTTAAGGTATTTACTCAGGGTTTGCCATGGCATGCCTCCAAGGTTTTCACAACAGGTAGACGTCTTCCAGACAATTATTAAAAAAGTTTGGCGAAATTTCGAACACATGGGGGGGTTGGGGGTTGATGGACTGCGCGCGACTTGTCTGAAGAGCGAGGAGGGATGCAGGGGTGAGAAGGGTGCATCACTTATTTGAGGAAGGGAAGGGAGACAAGCGATTTCCGGGAGATTATCGTTTGCGGGCATTATGAGTCCCGCAAATGCATAGAGACTCCCGGAACTTCCGGGAGACTTGGAATGTCTGAATATCACGTATATTCATATATATTCATGTATATTCATGAATATAAACCTTGATAGAGACATGTCCTGCTCTCTGTCTCTGGAGCTTTGAGAGAGAAGTGCGTGGCTGTGTGTGTGGCTCTGCAGTGAGCACCACTTGCGTCTGTGTGTGTGTGTGTGTGTGGTCATGTGATGTGCATTTTCAGAGGACGGAGAGCTGTTCAGAAATGCTGGGTAAAACTCGGTGTGGATGTAGATCATTTTCGTTCTAAAATGCCATTTTAACACTAAGACGTATTAGTGTAAACGGGGCCTGAGTGTGTATTTTTTTGTGAGTGGGTTTGCGATGGGGGCGGGGCGGAGCATCGGCGATGCCGGCTCAGCATAGTGTTGTCTATTGACCATCGGCGATGGACGATGGCATCGTCTATCGGCCCAATTATGTAGCATTATGAATAAATCACAATGAAACACAAATAAAAATATTTATTTAAAGTTGTTGATTACTATTTATTTACTAGTTGTTGATTGTCTAAACTGTACAAACTAGATGCATCTACTAGTTTTACTTCCAAAATTTGACTTTTGTGCTTCATAAACACTCTTACTCCCAAGGGCATTTCTCTTAAAGTTGATATTTAGCCGCACCAAATTGGTGTTTAGTAACATTAGTTTTTATGTGGTCTGTTGTTAGCCCAATGCTCAACCCGAAACCTGGAAGACCAGAACATACACATACACTATGGAAAATTAGCTTTCCCATTTCACGTACAGCAATTCACAACCAGAGCACCTGGAGGAAAACACGAGGACAACATGCAAACTCCACACAGAAATGCCAAATGATCCAGCTGCGGCTCGAATGAGCAACCTTTTGGCTGTGAGGCGACAGTGCTACCCACTACACCCCATACACACTCACATGTTCTATATGTTCTATTTTCAAGCAGCAAGTTGCTGTGTTGCTTGGCAACTGCAAATGACCTACAATTAGGCTAATGATCTATATTACTTGGTGAAGGAAATATTTATTCCTTTAATTATTTATAATAATTGAACTGCTTATTTGAACGTGTGTCCTTTGTAGGTCAGAGGTTTTTGAGACTTTGCATTAAAATGACTGCTGAGGTGTGTTCTAAAACAAAATCTTGATTTCAATCAATTCATATGATATCACTTTGTTTCCTTTATCATTCCTCAACTTTCTTTCACAACTTCTGAAATGTTCAGCTTTCACTCTCTAAGCGGAGTGTCTGGCTGTTGCTGTTGCTATGGCAATGGCACGTCAATAATGAGCAAACATCAAGTCTCATGTGTTTATTATACTGGACTCCGACTTGGAGCTTCTTGCGGAGCAGTATTACCAGTGCACTGCACTCACGCTCATACAGCCATTTGCAGAATTTCCTCATGCCTGCCTGTATTTGTCACACGCACCTGCTCTGCATTCAGGCTCTCATCCGTGCCTGAATTTAGCTGCTAAACTAAAAGAAAAAGGAAAATCTAATTTATACTGTTGACATCAGTGATATTATAAGCTTTTTTTAGCTTTGAAAAATGCCTTTATAAGTAAATGTATTAAAATAAGTTTGATTTAATGTATTCAAATCAATACTACCTTATTAAACAACCATTAATTAACATAAATTACAGCTAAATATAATAGTATATAGAGTCTAGCCCGAAATGCCCTTTTTGGATTCTTGGAAGCTACATTATATAAGAGTTCATACACACCTATTCACACTCATACACTACGGACAATTTAGCCTACCCAATTCACCTGTACCGCATGTCTTTGGACTGTGGGGAAAACAGGAGCACTCGGAGGAAACCCACACAAACGCGGGGAGAACATGCAAACTCCACACAGAAACACCAACTGACCTAGCTGAGGCTCGAACCATTGACCTTCTTGCTATGAGGCGACAGCACTACCTACTGCGCCACTGCGTCGCCCAAACTTCATCTTTTAACATCTTATTCGAAAGCAGTATAAAACGGTCTCCTCATAAAAACCCACTTAACAGCATAACGGCGTATTAATCCGAGGCTTGAACCAGTGACATTCTTGATGAGTGTATGTATATATATATATATATATATATATATATATATATAAATATATATTATATTATAAATATTATAAACAGAGACCCACAGGGACGTGATGGTGGAGAAAAAAATGGTAGGAAGAAAAAAAATGGGTGGGAGAAAAAGAAACTGAATGATAGCTATATCAATTTTTGAAGGTTTTTGCATTCCCTCTCAAAGATTTTTTGTGTTATCTCTCAAATATGTTTTGCAAGGGTATGCAAATATGTTTTGTGCTCCCTCACTTCGCTGTTAGAAAAAAAAAGAATCCCGGTTTTTGCCGGGATTGTCCTGTATTTTACCATTATGTCCTATTATTAGGTATTTTCTCATATTTCTCTCATATTTTTAAGCGCAACGCATGTTGAAATTAATATAAAAATGTCTGCATTCACTTTCTTTCCATTAAAGCTGTGCGCGGATCAGCGCCCCTCATAAGCGACCTCTGAATCAGTGAATGCATGTGTTATTTCGTATTTCTCCCACCCATTTTTTTTCCTCCACCCATTTTTTCCACCCAATATTTATTTCTCTCTCATGAAAAATTTTTCTGATTCTGAGTTTAAAAGTGTGTTGAACTATTTTAACTCTACTGTCATCAAACTGAAGTGGTGGGGATGAAAAAAAAAGAAGAAAAGAAGAAATAGAAGAAAAAAACAGTTAACATTCCCCCTGTCTGCAATTGGCTGAACACACAGATAGCCCCGCCCTAAGCCCCACACCATTGGTTGTGTGTCAATCTGGTATACGCACATTAAATTATATGCCAATTGCATAGAGAACATTATGTTTTGAACCAGAAAGTCACTCTTTATTTCCAGATGGCATGAAATAAGCTGAAATGTGTTTCGTTTGAACTTTTGCCCTTTGTTTTTACGATCCAATCGGTCAGGTCAGGTCTCGAAGGTCAGGCGTTTTGTCTAGTTTACCTCCCCCTATCTTTTTAGCATGCTTGAATCGGGTCTCTGTAAACAAGCGGGTTGCTGGGGACTGAGGCTCTCTGTGTCTCCATGCAGCAGCTGCAGGAAGAGACTGTGAGAACCACGTCCATCCCACAATGCTTCTCTTAAGGCCAGACACTGCAGGCAAAAACACAGCTTTTCACGCACCTGTCAGTTTAAAGCGTTGGGGCTTTTGGGATTTTCACAAGGTGTTGTTGTGAGTCTGATGTAATGGAAACACCCAAAATACATGGTTAAGTATTCCTTTTTTCACATTTGATTATTTGCATCTGCAGATTTCAATTACAGTACATAGATTTTTAAGTTTTCCTCATATCCATGCATACAATAAATAAATAAATTCTATATTAATATCAGAATTTGTATAACATTAATTGCCTGATTATTTGCAACACTTTATTCTACAAAAATAAGATAAAACAATAGTTTTTTATTCTGTTAGAATAATTTTCTGAACTAAGAAGTGCAAAAAAAAAGGCAGTGGGTAGCACGATCACAGCAAGAATGTCGCTGGTTCAAACCTCAACTGGGTCAGTTCTGTGTTCTGAGTTTGCAAGTTCTCCCCGTGTTGGCATGGGTTTCCTTCAGGTGCTCCGGTTTCCCCCACAAGTCTAAAAAACATGTGGTGTAGGTGAATTGGATAGGGTAAATTGTCCGTAGTGTATGTGTGTGAATGGGAATGTATGGGTGTTTTTCAGTGATGGGTTGTGGCTGGAAGGGCTGCGTAAAGTATTTGCTGGACAAGTTGGCGGTTCATTCCACTGTGTCGACTCCAGATTAATAATGTAAATAAGCTGAAAATAAAATGAATGAATGAATGAATGAATGAATGAATGAATGAATGAATGAATGAATGAATGAATGAATGAATGGAAGAAGTGAAAAAAGAGACACCTTAAAATCCAAAATGTAAAAGTTTTTACTCTAATATACAAACAAAATGTGTCTGCCTAAAATACAGAGCCGTGGCCAGCCTGGTTCTTCCCTTTTTTATTTATTTTATTTTATGGACCTTTTTGCAGTTATTCACCTCATTTTCCATTTTATTAAAGGTTTAAATAATGCACTTTAGTGATATTTTAAGCACTAGATTTTGCTGGATTAGCTTGATCATGACATTTTCTTTGATGGACCAAAAATATTCCCTAAAATTTTTAATGAAGTTATAAGCTTATTTTTTAAAACACAAATTTATTACACTATATATCAGTAAATAATGCATTTTAGTAATATTTTAGCTATATTTTAAGGCTGGATTAGCTTGTCAGGTGGCGATCATAACTATATTTTTTGATGGACTAAAAATATTTCCAAAACATTTAGAATAAAGTTATTAAAGTTAGCCTACTGTAACTTATTACACAAATAAACTAGCCAGTACAACTTTCCTCAGTCAAAATTTTGATAGTTGAATAATAAATAAATAATAATTCATAATTTTTCTAGCCTCTCTTGTAAAAAAAAATCATTTGAAAATTCATGGATGACAATAATAGCCTAACTAGTATTAAAATTAACTTTAAAATGGGCCGTTTTAGATTCTACACACCTTTTTATTTGTAATTTTTGTTTTTTAGGAAAGAAGCCCAACATTTAGAATAAAAAGTTACTTTTAAAATGTTTTCTCTATTTAAATTTATATATTTTAATATATAATTTTACGTCAGATTGCGTGTTTTCTTGTACGCTAGATGTTGGAAAATTGTTTGGATTGGCCAAAACTGATGGCAAAACTGGCGACAACCAACAGAGGATTCCACTTGGTCTTAAGGCCTTGGATTATTTTCAGAGTGTAAGGTGACATACCAGTCAAAATAGAACAAATGAGCTTATGTATGGGAAAAACTTTGGAGGTGGTGTAAAGTAATAAATTCTAAAATACTCAAACTACAGAGACTGTTTGGATGCATGTCACTGATGAGAAGAAGACAGATGTCTACTGTAGGATGACCAAAATGGTCTTAAACAACCCAGCAGAAACAAGACGTCAACATGACATCAGATTGACGTTATACCCCAACGTTGTGGGGACATTACATTTTGTTAGGAAATAAAAATCATGTTGACATCAGAACGCAATGTCAGGCTGATATCAATGCCCAACGTCTGACCTAAAATCCACCAAATTTTTAGTTGCTATACCTGACTAATAAATGTCAGTATTTGACGTCAATATGATGTTGGATTAAGATTTCTAACACAACCCAAACTCAACCAAATAGCAGAGTAATTTGATGTTGTTATTGGACATCAAAATAACGTTGCCCTTAGACGCTGACTAGACATTGAATTTTGGTCATCTGACATCACGACCTAATTCTAACCTAATATTAACGTCTTATGACTTTGTGTGCCTGCTGGGCAGTAAGTAAATGCACAACAGAATCTTACATTTACACACATCCACAAACAACATGTAAAAGCATCAGCCTTTTACAGCGTAATACTCATTACTTTTGAGTACTCTTTAAAGGTCTTTTCACTCATACTTTGAGTAATATTTACAACAGATACTTTTACTCTACTTGCAATTCATTTTTAGGCTAGTCATGGTGCTTTTACTTAAGTATTATTTCTTTCCACCACTGGTGGGGGGTGGGTCTTCTGAACCACCCGATCCCACCCTGAAATATATGCTAAATTAGCCCATTTATATATAATCAATGTCTTAACAATATGTTTTGTCACTTACAACAGCTATTTTAGAACAATAAAACTGACAAAAATAAATATAGTATTTCATTTATTTACATATTTGTATTTTAGTTAAAATGAGGTAATTCTACATTCATGTTTCATAGACTCTAAAATCTTAACATTGATTTCCATCTCATGAAAAATGTTTGACTTTCCTAATGAGACCAAATGTGTCTATTAACATTTTAGAAAACCTGTAATGCAAAAATATTTGTGATTCTTAATGCAGTCAATAAACTGGGGAAGTATGGTGAAAATTATTGGAATTTTTTTAACCTACTGGCCTGCATTGCCTTGCCTTACAGCAGTAGCAGGAATGTGTCCACTCTAATAAACTTGCTTTTATACACAGAGACTTGTACAGACTTGAACACAAACAGGACCAGACCGTAACAGTCAGAGCCTATTAAACCTGACCAGAACCAGCATTTCAGCATTCACGTCTTTAGTACATCAAACTGTGAAAAGTGGCAGAGTAATGTACTGCCGACCGTAAAAAGAGAATCACATTTCTGTTTGCTAACAGCGCAAACACTAGGAAACGGTTTGGCAAGCAGCGATAAGGCGCCACTTGCAAAACGTTGCTATGTTGAACACATGAGAGGAGGAGGAACAGTAGACATTATCATGCTAACAAATCAACATCTAATTAGATGTACTGTGCACGCTCTCTTTTAAAATAAACCAATAAGAAAATGAGGACACAACTAATTAGAAATGATAGTTAAGACTTCAGGAGGAGTGTAATGCTCATGTCTGGCACATATGCAATTTATCTATGTGATTTTGGCACACAGAGTTTAAAATGAACTGCATGAGTGCCAAATGCGAGTAAAAAAGGCGTAGGCGATTATAAGAAAAAGTGTTACTCAACGTTTGCTATGTCATTTTTTATTATTATTTTAAAAATGTCTAAAAATGTGTAATGTTTAATAAATGCTCTAGCAAAGAGGGAGAAAACAAATATCACATTTGCTATTTTAATGTTTAATAATAATAATAATAATAATAATAATAATATTAATAAACAATAATTACATTAATAATAATAATAAAATTATTAATAATAATAATAGCAAAAATAATAATAATAATAATAATATGAACAACAACAACAATAATATTAATAATAATAATAATAATAATAAACAATAATTACATTAATAATAATAATAATAATATTAATATTAATAATAATAATAACAAAAATAATAATAATATGAACAACAACAACAATAACAATAATAATAATAATAATAATAATAATAATAATAATAATAATAATAATAATAATAATAAAATATTTATTTATTCATTCATTTTCCTTCGGATTAGTCCATTATTAGTCCACACTCTTGGATTTACGCATGCACTAATACACTACAGCCAATTTTGCTTACCCAATTCACTTATAGCGCTCTCAACCTGGAGGAAACCCTTGCAAACATGAGGAGATTGGCCCAACTGGCCCAGCCGGGATTCAAACCAGCGAGCGTCTTGCTGTGAGGCGACAGTGCTAACCACTGAGCCACCGCTAATGACATTAATATTTTTATTATTGGTATAATATAAAGTATAGTGAGTTACTATAGAGGTATTTCTTGATTGATTAGTTACTGTTTATAATTTAATCATTTAATGTTAACTGTCAGGGTTCTGCCACTCTGGTCTTGTTAATTCTTTTAGTGGCAGAGTCCAGACACTAGTCCTGTCATGTCTTGTGTGTTGAAAACTCAAGTTTTCTCGGGTAGAGCACTGCTTTTCTGTCATTGTGTGTGTGAGTGCCATTAGTGAGCGCACTTGTCCGTGCGCATTCCCGCTTGATGTGGGTCTGGGTGTGTTTGTGATTGCGCGCTCTCGTCCTGATGTTCGTGTTCGTTTTCAGGAGA
The DNA here is from genome assembly GCF_052040795.2 of Danio rerio. Classification (NCBI taxonomy): domain Eukaryota; kingdom Metazoa; phylum Chordata; class Actinopteri; order Cypriniformes; family Danionidae; genus Danio; species Danio rerio. The sequence goes on from NC_141034.1 coordinate 40,018,378, forward strand.
ATGAAAACAAAGGAAGCCCCATTTTTAAATACACAGCTGAGACATTAAACCGTAATAATAATGTATATAAAAGCGTGAGTGGCTTCACTCTCGAGAGAGAGAGAGCTCGCGTGCACGTCTGTTTTTGAAATAACAAACTTTTTGAGCTGTAGATGATAATGTGCATGTGAATACTGAAGAGCTTCTTACATCTGATCCTTTCAGAAACGGCGAGAGTAACGTGCGAAAAAACAAAGGAGCAAATGACTCTTTCATGTTTAACAATTATCACCTTTTGGACAATTATGAATTCAGAATGACGAAATTACTTTCTAACAGGAGGTTACATGTGCTGGTTAAGATTAAAGAGGTTTGCACTGACTGTAGGTAATGTGTTGCGTGTTGTTTTTGAACCCATATAAGGACTGAGTGTATTTTATCTGTAATTGGTAACATATCAGGGACTGTAAAGGGCTTTATGTGTTCATGTATGTTGCATTTATTTGTTTTATAGAATTGCAGACATTACAGTGGGTCATTTCGCACTATAATTTATATTTATGTGTATAAAGTATCTGTTTTATGAGAAGTGCTTCTCATATAATTTGTGAACGACCTGTACAGTGAGAATGACATTGACTAAAACTTTCTGTCTTACACCACGCCCACAATGAAAACGCAAGCCTGAGAAAGGTGACCTGTACCATACTTTGCACCATAAGTTACAAAGTCTTTTATATAAGTATGTTGATGAACTTCTGACTAAAGCTGAGTTTTTAGTAGGGGGCGGGGCTTTTTTTTTGCTCATCATTACCTCATAGAACACTAACTGTGAAAAGGGGCGTGGTTAAAAATATTGTGGCTAAAACCATCAAACTGACATCAACAGATAAGGACTTCCACTACAAATGTGAAAGAAAATGCTCAGTCTTGATTAAAGATTACCAAAACCATCTTTTTTTTCAGTGTATTAACTTACACCGATTAATTGTTCACCTTAAAAATAACAATGTGCACTAGCAAAAAAACACATTTCACGTTGACTTTAAAGAACACATTCTGAAAGCAGGCGACTTGATCACAGGTCCAGGAAATGGGAAGCCCTATAGAACAGAATGTGTCAGACACAAGAAAATAAGGCCAACTAATGAGGACAGCTAAATATACCACTACAGGCGTGCTGCTCTCTCTCCCCCTCTCTCTCTCTCTCTCTCTCTCTCTGAAGGTTACCTTGCTTTCATTAGACCAGAACACATTTAATATCAGCTGTACCATCAGACCCAGTGAGTTCATCTGGGGTTTGGACCATCATAATCTTCACAAAAGACACCCGTAATTTCAATGTCCAATGCTGGAGTACAAATATCTGAACAGTCTGTCATTATTTGTTGCGTCACCATTTGAAGATTTTTTGCTTAGCATGAAGGTAGAGAGAATCGTTATGAAATCGTTTTAGTGGTATATAGTATTTGGGAATCTCAGAAAATCACCATATACTTGATCTAAAATCATTCCTCAACTGTGGGAAACAAGCATAGGCACAAACGAAAAATCTCTAACAACCATTTTGAGCATATGCCAATTTGATACAATTTGAGACCAAGAGGCTGTCAGATGCCAAAAAAAAACAAAAAAAAAACACTGTAGCTGCTTTCATGATACTATTTTTTGTGAGATTTTGTCCTCTGGATTTCTCCAGACTCTGGTCTCAGTTGGGTTAAGTTCTTTCATTTATTGGGTTTTACTGTGCTTAAATTGCTTCGTTTACTCAGATGGATTAAGTTTACAGATTAGTTTTTGAACTTAAATGGTTTCTAGCAATCAGTTGCCTCCAATGGGTTGAGTTACCTTAACTTTTTGGGTTTTACAGTGTTGGAATGAACATGCTATCTCAAATATGACATAATACTTTTTTCTTGGCAAAATATATTTATTCATTTTTTTTCTGGATTCCTTTTTTATTATTATGTGTTTATTTGAGCAATTAGGCTACAAATACAACAAACTTGATTAGTCTCTGGGTATTGAGAGAGCACTTTGATTATACTTTTGCTCAATTGTTGAACTTTAGACTGAGAAAAATGCTTTAATATTTATGTGTAATTTATGAAAAGAAGTTACGTTTGTAGACAGGGCTCGAATTATACATTGATGAACCCCATCAAACCTCCATATAATTCGCACCCTGTTGTCATGCACAGCTTTAATCGGAAAGTTCTGGAAGCTCATAATTCATGCAGAGTTCTGTGATGTACATTTTGTTGTTGAAGTTTTTTTTTTGTTAATTACCAAGAACCCAATAAGGTGTTTTCCCCATGTCTTATCACAACCTTAAACGGCTATGAAACCACCCACTTCAAGTCTACCTCAGAATTAAAAAAAAAAAAAGCATCATAATGGGCGTGGAGCAATGCAAGCAGAGGGAGAAGTAGGCGTGGCTAGCAGAGCATGGGAGAAAGAGGGGAGAGAACAACTGTTGTCAGTTGGCTCAAAAAATGAGACACAAACCGTGAGTCGCTGCATGATTTTATAGTTTACAAAGTTAAAATGCAACGAAATAAACAGTAATTTAAAGTCCTGCTACATTTGTTATTCGTATTTCATATACGCAAAACCACAATTTATATTATAATAAAGTTAATCATTTTCATATAAACACTATAAACAAGGAGGACTGCTCTCCTCCTCAATCTCCGGGTCTGAATGCTGAACGCTCTATTTCAACCATTCCTTGTCTATTTCAACCATTAGCCCAGCCTGGAGGACTTTTATCTACTCTGGAGGATTTTAAACATGTGCGAACATGGCAGCACGGATGGGTGATCTGTCTAAATGTGAACGAACTCAACTGATAAAAGACAAAGTTTGCCATTCTCCAATTCTCACACTACTCTCCCAACAAAAATGCTTGCTGCACACAAACAGTTTTGCTCTATAGGCCCTGACAGCATCTCGGTGAAAAACATGCAACAAACCCCATGGATCATGGAAACAAATGCATACGACCCTTCATGAATGGCTAAATGCTGCATGTTATATGCTGAGTCCATGGACGCGGTCTCACCCAGTCATCAGCATAGGGCAGTGATCACCAATTTCGCTCCTGGAGGTCCGGTACCCTGCAGGGTCTCGCCTCAACACACCTGCCTGGGTGTTTCAAGTATACCTAGTAAGACCTTGATTAGCTTGTTCAGGTGTGTTTGAATTGGGTTGGAGCTAAAATCAGCAGGACACCGCACCTCCAGGAACAAGTTTGGTGAGCCCTGGCATAGGGTCTCACAGCTTAGCATTCAGGTCTGCCTTGTCTTCGAAAAGTATGTGCAGTCATGAATAATTAAGAAGCAGAGTCTACTCATAGGATAAGAAACCTCCGCTATGAATAATAATGAGAAACTGACGCATCATCACTTCACTAGTAGATTCGTGCTACGTCAGCGATTTTGATCCCGCCCCAAAAATTATTTTAAACCCAGAAGCTGAAATTATCTGCCAAAAGTTTAAAATGATGCAGTTTTCCCCAACAGTTAAAGCTGAAAGCTGCTAACATTGTCTAAACTGATGCTCAACAATTCTAAAAAAAATACTCGAGGGTGTCTTAAACATTTAAAATTTATAAAACTTGTAATTACTTGTTTTAAAAGAAAAAATTAAGGCATGACTATATAAGAATTCCATCAATCATTTTTTACAATTATTTTTCCGAGTACACAACTCTTAAACGTGTCATACAACAAAGATTTTTGTGACCAACAGTGGTATGGTAATGTTATTAATAGTGCTATTTTTTATTATAAATCTTTTTTGGAGCCTCGGTCACAGTTAATCACATTTGTATGAGTTTGAAATGTCTTCAGGGTAAACAATCTGTTCCTTTATGATCTAAAAAATGATACGAAGCAAAGTTACCTAATACTTGCTCCTTCGGATTAGATCTCTCAAGAGAAAATTTAAAGGCACAAAGATTAAAGACAGAACATACATTCTTTAATACCAATCAGTCTTAATTATATTTCTTTGATTACGTGTAAAAGTAATACTCATAAGAAATGAAATAAATAAGAAGAGCTTGGAGGCACTAGCTATTAACAGCATGAAGTAATTTGTCCACATGCTTCTCTTGTTAAAGTTGTTTCTGTATGCTAATGACTCTGTGCCATTGAAAGTCAGTCATATGTGACAGTGTCATTAATGGCTTCTCAAGTCTCTCATTCACTCTCTGTTTATGGTGGCAGCTTGCTCTTGATTAAAAGACTTTAATAAGACGTACATCTACTGTTCTTCCACCCTTGACTGACTGGGCCATACAAACATTTAAATGAACTTAGTGAGTCTTAAGTTGGTGTTCATTACAACTGCACAGAACTAGATATGTATTGAAAAAATAAGTGCAATAAATTATATATACAGTTGAAGTCAGAATTATTAGCCCCCCTTTGATTTACTTTCTTTTTTTTAAATTTTCCCAAATGATGTTTAACAGAGCAAGGACATTTTCACAGTATGTCTGATAATATTTTTTCTTCTAGAAAAAGTCTTACTTGTTTAATTTTGGCTAGAATAAAAGCAGTTTTTTTAATTTATTAAAACAATTTTAGGGTCAAAATTATTAGCCCCTTTAAGCTATACATTTTTCCAGTTGTCTACAGAACAAACCATTGTTATACAACAACTCTCCTAATTACTCTAACCTGCCTAGTTAACCTAATTAACCTAGTTAAGCCTTTAAATGTCACTTTAAGCTGTATAGAAGTGTCTTGAAAATATTTAGTAAAATATTATTTACTGTCATCATGGCAAAGATAACATAAATCAGTTATTAGAAATGAGTTATTAAAACTATTATGTTTAGAAATGTGTTGAAAAAATATTATCTCAGTTAAACAGAAACTGGGAGAAAATAAACAAACAGGGGGCTTTTTTTTATTATTATATTATTTCTATGACATTACACATTTACACTTTAATAAAATATCGGTCAAAGATTAAAACAGACTTTTTTTTCTATTCAATAAATTATTTATTATTTGATTTGCTAAATGCAGATTCAGTGCAACAATATTTCCTTCACCCAAACATTGTTAGACATATCTAGAACAAGAAGCATGTGATTGCATATAAAATAACACATTTTAGAGTTTTCTTTTTTATACATTACCTATTTTATCAACATTTTAAACATACTATAATACAACTACAGAATACTATAATTGAAAAAAAAGTAATAATAATAATAATTTAAGATACACTTCTGTTCTTCTTATACTAATATGCACACAATACTGGAAGTATCAAAATCATAAAGGTGCTTAAGATAGCAATTTGGACCCTTGAAATGATACTGCCTCAATGACAACTTGTGTGCCTTTATTTCTGAGAGTGTTGGACATCTCTGATTTAAATTATTACTGAACGGAGAAAAACCCAATTTTGTGAAATAAAAAAAAACCTTTTGAACAGATAAATTAAAAAACAGTAATTAAAGAGACACAAAAAGGGGTCTATTATACTTCCACTTAAAAAAAAAAATGAAGATTTGCATTTAAATTTACACTAAGAACTAAAACTGTTCTCCTAACAGAAGAATCACTCAAAACGAAGTTTGACTCAAAGTAATAATTGTCAGCACTGTACAAAAAATATTCCCATTATTTTTTATGGTAATAGCCTGAGGAAATTCAAAAGTACATCTTTATCTCCACTTGTCATACTTTCTCACCTATTTTGTTCTAATACAGCTGGTAATTTGAAAAAAAAATTTTTTATTTTTAATTTCATTTCAATAATACTAAACTCTAATGTGTACAAATCAGAATCTGCATATTGTTCAAAATAGAACCCTAATGCAAATTGTCACATTTTGTTGATTCATCAACCATTGACCTGATGACCTGACATGACCCATCACATAGCCTGACCTCTTCTTTGGCCCTCTCATTCTTAAATCAATGCATATGTTGAAACTGGACAGAGATAACAAAAAAATTATTGATAATTATAAATGGCTTTAGCTATGCAGCTTGACCTATATTGACTAATAGTGCCGCGGCATACTTTTGGTTAACAATCAGCTGCATACCAGGAAGAAGCTTTCATTGTAGAAAATCTATAGGTGGAGGTGACAGCCAGAAAGGTGTCTTTAGAAAAAAGCGAAGGTCCAGGTTGGGGGGTGCTACTGAAAATAGAGCTGTTGTCGTGGGTGGAAGAAGTGGGGGAGGGGAAAATCCAGAGGCTCAGAGCCAGATGGTCATTGATATATTGAGGTGGCCCAGTTACAGTATGCTTTAGCATCTCTGGAACATGAGGACACACTGTACTTTAGTTTTACGTTTTGTCTTGGGGTATTAAACAAGAATGATGATGATGTATAGTATGTGACACTTGGACTCATTCCTTATTAGAAACACCGTTGCTCAAATACTCCTGAGACTCCTGATTAAGCATGGAGACACATTTTTAGTGGGTTGAATAAAAGCTGGTGGTTGTGCTTTTTTTTTTTTTTTTTCAACAATCATAAAATCATCATTTGGTCTTTACAACTCCAAGGCCCAGAAAATTGCATTGCACAGTTTATTGATACATTTAATGATGCCATCCATCAGTGATAGTCTTCATATCTTACATCTGACTTCACATCATAGAGGAACAATGAAGTATACAGTGCTCAGAATTTTTTTGGTTTAGTCCTTTTATTAAAATGGGGTCGGCACAGCGGATTAAATATGTGGAATAAATATGTTTTACGCAGTTGATGCCCTTCCAGCCGCAACCCATCACTGGGAAAACATCCATTCACACTCAATCACACACATACATTATGGACAATTTAGCTTACCCAATTCACCTATAGGTTATGTCTTTGGACTTGTGGGGGAATCCGGAGCAACCGGAGAGATTTACAAAATTATTAAAAAAATAATTGGAAGGCTTTTGCTTTGTTCCCAAAGGTATACCTTCAATATTGTACATTGGAACAGTGTCGTGATCATAATAAAGAATGTGTATTGAATTTTTGTATATACTTGGCCAAAAATGTATAATTTTTTTATTATGGTCAACTGCTCCGATACCTTTAGTCAAAATGTAGTGCAATATGTCAGGCAACCAGACTTCTACTACTGGAAAAATTATGGTTTACATCAATAATCTGAGGGGTTCTGGCTTCTGGATTATTCTTGAGGGTACATAGTGACTATGTCTTTCTAAATTTATTTTATAATCTCCTTTTATTTTGGTCTTTGCTTAGAACATTAGTTAGGATGTCTAACAAAAACTGCTGCACTTGTTATGGGTTAATAGTACCACTATTGTCCTGCAAAAAAAAAATAACATTGCTTATTTATTGGCTTGCAACAATGTTAAATTTGTATTTTTTAAATTTATTTTTTAACAAAAGATATTCTATAGTTTGGCTAAGACTTTAAAAGGCAGTGCTTTTCGATCAGATTGTAATTATTTCTCTTTTTTTCCCCCAGTCTGTTCTCAGTTCTCAAGGGGAGTTTATGCTATCTTTGGATTTTACGACAAGAAGTCAGTGAACACAATAACGTCGTTCTGTGGGACACTTCACGTCTCCTTCATCACGCCCAGCTTTCCCCTGGATGGAAATCAGCAGTTTATTATTCAGATGCGACCAGACATCAAAGGGCCTCTCCTGAGTCTCATCGAGTACTACAAATGGGACAAGTTTGCCTACCTGTATGACAGTGACCGAGGTAAAGCACCGCACTGCATTATTCATCACCATATGAACATGAAATACACGGGTTGATGAAAAAAACATTATAGATTTACTTCTTAATAGGACTTAATTAGTGTCTTGCCAGTAGGACGGCTTTCAGACGCATGAATCAGATGATTTGTTATTAAGCCTAATCATCACATTTGGATTAAATTGCCCTTATTTATCATTTTTACATAGTGTGTATCACAGTTGTTTGTGCAAGTCTGCAGGATTTTAATCAATAAATGTATTGTCTTTCAAAAAGGAGCCAATGATCTAATTAACAATGATCTAAAATGGTGTAATCAGTGATTTTAGTCTCACTGCATACAGTACATGAACATAGTTATATTTTGCAAATGTAAATCATTTCCATCTTTGGTGTTATTTGGATGCAACAATGTCTGCTTTGACATCAAACACTGTAGTTGAGGCCTGTAAAAGTTTGGTTTGTATTGTCAGGATTAGGGCTAATGCTTGCATTGCTTCACCATCTGCACTGTGCATATCAAGTGCTGAGGATGTCTCCCGGTCTGAAATTGAAAAACGGTTCAGTTTCTGACAAATGCTGTAAGTGGTAGACTAATGGCACCAGATTAGGGGAGCTGACCAATCAGAGGACAGTAGGTTCTCATAATGGCAGAGTTTTAGAGAGATCCTTGAACAAACTGATTCAGACACTGTGATTCAGACTTCAACTGATGCTGTATGCATTATGAGAAACTTAAAGGCCCTGTGAGGTGCTTTGAAACTTGGATTTTTATTCAGTGTTTGACGTAATTTCAACTAAAACATGAAATATCCATTCCCCTTAAAATAACAGCCAAAGGCATTTCGTTTTTATCAGCTGAGCCAGTGAGAGTGGTTGAGTTCAAGTGCATTAAATGCAAAGCAAATGACATGAGTCTTGAAGGGGGCGGGACAAGTCAGATACAACAGAGCATTTGATTGGTCAGAAAATTTGATGAGAAACTGAAGTATGAGTTGATGTAAAAAATGTTGATCCATTTAGGTGGAAGTGACAAACTTCAAATATTGCATGTTTATTTCTTCTAAATGCGAATTTTGTCACTGTTTTGGAGTACACTAGCTTATAGATATCCTTATCACTGTAAAAAAGCTAGGTTTAACACACAATTCCTTCATGTAATCCCAACACAAATCAGTTAAGTTAAACAATTTTTTTTTTTACAAATTTAAATGGACTAAACATAAAATATTTAAGCTAACCCCCCCAAAAAAAACTCATTGTGTGTGTTGATTCAGCTCATTTTAAATACGCAGTTAGAACAAGCAGCAAAAAAAAATCACGTTTTGAGTGCATACTGACACCTAAAAAAACTTTATTTAATTTTCACAAGGACTTTAAAGGGTTTTTGACCATGGATAAATGTTATCCTATACTGGAAAACATCCAAAAGAATACCAGGAATCTTTAAAACACTGTTATGGGCCACTTTAAGACAGTTTACTTTAATTAAATATGAGTAAAGTGTCTTTATTGCTTAGATTTAAAGCTCTGTTTCCATTTGGTCTTTACTTGCATTGTCAGTGAGTCAATCTCAAATAGTCAGTCCAGTAGCATACGTTTCACTTAGTATTAATGTGCATTTAAATGCGTCTCCTCTCCTGTGACCACTGTGTTTGGATTTCATACAAACTTTTCTCTTTTACTTTGTCACTTTTGCCAGAGCACTCAATACAGCACATGAATACTGTTGAATAAACCCTTGTTACTCTGTATTCAAACAGATAGAAAATAAAGTGAATAAACAGGACATGCACGGCAACTATGATTTTAAACATAGTCCATGTTAATACAATGCAGTAAAGAATGAGTACCTTATTTTCATAACACATCCCATAACCATCTTTGTAGGTGGACTTTTGTTGCTGTTTGAATGCATTTGACCACATGCCCTTTTACATTGCAAAGGCAATACTATCACCTGCATGTTCAATGTCCTCTAGACATGCCAAAAGTGGAAAAACAGCTGAAAAACCTGCAGACATTTGTATTCAGTGTAATCCATTTTAATCCGTTTGACCAAACACATCTCAATAACAGGTATAAACAAGGTCCAAAGTTGGTACATAGGGTTCATTTTCCCTGACCTTTCATTTAAATGGAGAGAATATGGTATAACCTTATAGATTTTATACAGTAGTATGATGCTATACGTCCGCAATAGGTAATAATGTGACCCTGGACCACAAAATCATACAGGATTTTTGCATAACCTAAAAGTTGAATAAATAAATTTCCAATTGATTTATGGTTTATTGGGAAAGGAAAATATTTGGCCAAGATATAACTGTTTGAAAATTTGGAATTTGAGTTTTGAATTTCAGTATGAAATTTACACAAAAAACCTTAATTGAACATGATCTTTACTTAATATTATAAATATATTTGCCATAAAAAAATATTTTGACCCGTACAATGCATCTTTGCCTATTGCCAAATACACTACCTGACAAAAGTCTTGTCATTGATCCGAGTTATAAGTGCAACAAATAATAACTTGACTTCTGGTTGATCATTTGAAAAAGTGACATAAGGTCGATTTTTCTAATGAATCATCTGTTGATCTGCATTAGAATCATCACAGATACTTCAGAAGACCTATTGGAACCCGCATGGACCCAGGATTCTCACAGAAATCAGTCAAGTTTAGAAAAAATCATGGTTTGGGGTTAAATTAGGTGGGGGGTTGGGGGGGCTGCAAGAGATCTGCAGAGTGGATAGCAACATCAACAGCCTGAGGAAAGGAAAGGCAAAGTCTTCAGTAGGGTAGCGCTCCTTCTCATACTTCAGCCTCCACATCAAAGTTCCTGAAAGTAAAGAAGGTCAAAGTGGTTCAGGATTGGCCAGCCAGACATGAACATTATTGAGCATGTCTGGGGTAAGATGAAGGAGGAGGCATTGAAGATGAATAAAAATAATCTTGATGAACTCTGGAAGTTTTCCACTTCACCATGACTTTATATTCTATACTGGACATTATTTCTGTTAGTGAGAAGACTTTTGTCTAAGCAAAGTCAGACCTTACTGTTCTAATTAAATAATTGAAAATAAAGGCATGATCATATTTTATGTTGGTAAAATAAGCGTAATCTAGAGGACTTTGCCTTTTATATAAGCCACTTCTGATTCTAAATGATCAACTAGACGTCAAGATATTATTTGTTGTACCTAAAACTTGGATAGGCGACAAGACTTTAGTCAGCTAGTGTATATACTAAAGCAACATAAAACTGGTTTTGTGGTAGCAAAATGGCTGTTGTATTTAGAATATTCATACATATTTTAAGGATATTAAGATACTATACTGTAGCTTGTCAGAAGGCATCAAAGCAATCAAAGGTCTGTTTTTCTGGATTGAGCAGGGTTTACAGCATTTTTAAAGGTTTGTTTTGTGTTTGTTGGCCTTCGTTTCAAAGCCTCAAGATCGTCTGTCTCTTTTTTTCTTTTTCTTTCTCCATTTCTTTTTTTCACCCTCTCGTTCGCACATTCTTTGACAGTTGTGAAGGTTGATCGCTTTGTGGCATAAATGACAATGGTTGACGCATCTCTCTAAGGACTGTGGTGTCATAAACATCTGTGTGTTTCATCAGATGCAAGGTTGCAACATAATTTTTCTGTGATGAAGATCAGCATGCACATGAGCCATTTATCATTTATGAATATCAATTATGCACCCATAATCCAATGCTCCCCCCCAAAAAAATGTTTTTTTTTGTGTGTGCATTTGCTTGTTTGCTTTCATTGTGGGCTGAATCTGCATTATTTATTTCAGATTCATGTGGTTTTGTGTGGGATGTAAACGTGTGTCAAGGTGCATATTTTATTACCTGTCATACTAATTAGGTCAGTTGGCGCTGTATTTCCATGGCAACCATTGTGCTGTGTGTGTTATTAATGTGTCATGGTTACAGTGTGAGAGCAGCAGCACAGCGCCTGTGGTCATGACGGATTCCACTGGTGAGAGCTGACGTAGACGCAAACTTAACGTCACTTCCAGCATTTCACTCCTCTGTTTGAGTACATAATAGCATGTGTGAAGCATCTTTTAAGATAGATAGCAAATATTTTTAGATGACTTGAATGCTAAAGTATTTAAAAAACAAAGAGGATAATGAGAACATACATTTACTAGTTTTATACAACATTAAGTCATTTCAAAATGGTGGTGTGTTTTTTTTTAAAAACTATTATTTGTGACTGATACAGTTTTAGTAATTAAGCTAAGCTACCTTACCTTACTTACACTTGAGTTTACAGAGTATTTGTTGACTAACAGTTTAAAAAAACAATAAAAGGATAACAAAATAATAAAATAGATTTAAAATCCATTAGTTAAATAAAATTAATATTAACATTTTCAGTTATGACTTTCAATTAACAAAATAATTTTATTTGTATTTATTTTGTCTTTGTTATATAAATGTTATTTCTGTGTTTTTTTCATCATTTAATGCATCCTTGCTGAATAAAGATGTTAATGTAATACATATACTCACTGGTGACTTTATTAGGTACACCTTACTACCAGGTTGAAACCCTTTTCCTTTTAGAACTGCCTTAATTCTTCATGGGATAGATTTAACAAGATACTGGAAATATTCCTCAGAGATTTTGGTCCATATTGACATGATAGCATCACACAGTTGCTGCAGATTTGTCAGCTGCACATGCATGATGTGAATCTCCCGTTCCACCACACCCCAAAGGTGCTCTGTTGAATTGAGATATGGAGACTGTGGAGGCCATTTGAGTACAGTGAACTCATTGTCATGTTCAAGAAAGCAGTCTGAGATGATTCGCGCTTTATGACAGTGTGTTATCCTGCTGGAAGAAGCCATCAGAAGATGGGTACACTGTGGTCATAAAGGGATTTACATGGTCAGCAACAATACTCAGGTAGGCTGTGGCGTTGACACAATGCTCAATTGGTACTAATGAGCCCAAAGTGTGCCAAGAAAATATCCCCCACACCATTGTATCACCACCACCAGCCTGAACCGTTGATTCAAGGCTGGATGGATCAATGCTTTCATGCTCTTGACGCCAAATTCTGACCTTACCATCCGAATGGCGCAGCAAAAATTGAGACTCAGACCAGGCAATGCTTTCCAATTTTCTATTGTCCAAGTTTGAGTCTATGCAAATTGTAGCCATTCTCTGTAAACCCTAGAGATGGTTGTGTGTGAAAATTCCAGTAAATCAGCAGTTTCTGAAATACTAAGACCAGCTAGTCTGGCACCAACAACCATGCCAACACAAAAGTCACTTAAATCACCTCTCTTTGCCATTCTGATGCTCGGTTTAAACTGCAGCACATCACCTTGACCGTGTATGCATGTCTAAATGCATTGAGTTGCTGCCATGTGATTGGCTGATTAGAAATTTGCGTTAACGAGCAGTTGGACAGATGTACCTGATAAAGTGGCCGGTAAATAATGTTGTACTACAGTATTTTTAGTTGCCGAAAGTTACATGTGTAGTAAAGCGATTGTGGTAAAACTAGCTGAATGTATGTGTACATACATACACAAACACACTAAGAAATGTCTCCTCACACGGCACCGCATTTTGCAATGTCCTGGATAACTTTAACAGATGGAGGCATATAAACTTGCTGCATTAAATATATAGTGCATGTTTTAGTAAAAAAATGGCTGATGGCTTAATAAAGAGTTTGTTCAAGCTTGATATTGAGCACTTTAGCAGAAAACAAATTCATAATTTATAACCATAGAAAGGCTTTTATTTTTAAACCACAGAGCGTGGAGGTGAATGTGACTGCTAGCCCCTGTGGCAGTTGTTTTGCTTATATAAATAATGTGGAGATTTTAGTTTTGCGTTTATTTCAGTGGTGCGGTTGTGAAGATTCAGTGCATTATTGCAGGACCGCAGACCTCTTGGGATACGTTCTTTGACTACACCTACATTAATTTTTGTGTTTTAAATTTACCTCAGTCCACATCAATATCGGTGTCTTCTTTCATTACTGTTACATTTTCTAGTTATTCAATTACTATATTTTTATTTGTAATCCTAAGTTTTTCCCATAGACGGTTTGCAGCTGGAAGGCCATCCACTGTGTAAAACATATGCTGGATAAGTTGCCGGTTCATTCCACTGTGGCAACCCCTGATTAATAAAGGGACTAAGCTAAAAAGAAAATGAATCTATTCAACATGAGCATGATCTATTCAAAATTGGTCTCATGGTTGCTAGCATATCATGTGCAGACTGTACAAAGTAACATTTATGATTAGCAGCACTGCAAATCTCAACAGCACATCAAGTATGAATGAGTAAATGAATCATATTGTTTTCATGGTCCATATTATATGACATGAAAACAGATTTTTCAAATGTTTCCATTTGGCAGAACAAAAAGCTCTACTTTTGCAGGACAATGGTAGAGGAGAGGAAACGTAGAGGAAATGTTCCTGGATTTATGTAGACGTAGGCTCACTAGGCTATATCCAAAAATGCCCCGTATACCCTCAAATAGTGCACTATTTGAGGGAGCAGTCTTTTTTAGTGGTGTCCCAAACCATAGTAGACGTTTTAAGCAGCGGATGCCCTTCCAGCCACAATTTATTACTGGGAAACACCCATAGACTCTCACATTTACACACGCACACATTCACTATGGCCAATTTAGTTCATCCAATATTACCACGTGCATGTGGACTGTGGTTGAAACGCAGCACCCAGAGGAAACCCACACGAATGAGGAAAACGTGCAAACTCCACACAAAAATGCCAACTGGCCCAGCCAAGATTCGAATCAGCAACCTTCTTGCTATGAGGCGACAGTGCTAACCACTGAGCCACCGCACTCAAAACTAAATATTTTTTAATTAAAGTAACATTTGTGTACATGACAGAAATCAAAAGTCTTTGTTTCATTACTAATAGACAACTTGCTAAGAGTTAAATAACTGTCACAGGGTCTGACCAAGAACACTGTAAAAAATGCTGGGTTCCACCAGCCTGATCTCACAAGAAAACGAGTTCAGTCGTACAAAATGGTACGAATTTAAAAAGGAGGCATGGCACCTAACCCCACCCCTAACCCCAACCATCATTGGGGGATGAGCAAATCGTACTAAATTGTACGAATTAGATCTTACGAATTCATACGAATTAGCCACTAAATCAAAAAGTTACGAATTGTCGTGAGATTGTGTTGGTTCCACAGGATTCCTTCAACACAAATCGATCAAGTTAACAACTAATGCCGAGTTCAGACTGCATGACTTTAGCCATGATTTTGACTCGCCGACAGGTTTTGCGAAATCGCAGACAAAGGCCTGAAATTACAGGCAAATCGGTGCTCATGCACATGAGTAAAAATCACACAATGTGAACTATCAAATACGCGATCTGAGAGGATCGCAGATGAGAGGCCGATGCCTGTGAGATATTTAGAATACTAAATATCTGGGGCTGTCGGCGATTGAAAATCATGCTGTGTGAAATGAGTTTTGACTGAAAATAACATCAGCAATCGCCTACAGCCAATGAGAGAGCAGCATTCACTTCAGTGAGTGTACCTGCAGGCCAGCGGGAGGTTGGGGAGAAGTAAAAGCGCTCATTTTTAGTTTCTTTAGCCAAGATTGTCATGCAGTGTGAAAACATCTGTGACACTATTACTTTGAAAATCATGCGGTCTGAACTCGGCATAAGTTATCCCAAAAACAATCTCAAGAATTGTGTTGATTTCACTCAATTTTATGAGTAGTTGAAAATCTAATCGATGTGAGGGATTTATCAAACAACAAAGCATAGACAAAATGGCATCCCTTCCGATGCTTGAATAAACTAACTTGTTTCATTCACTCATTAAAGTGAACTAAATTAATAGACTAATAGGGAATAGTGAATGAAGATATAGAAGGGCGATTTCAGATACAGCAACATGCTGAAAAAATAATTAATTGGATTTACTCCATTTTTTTAAGGTAAATGGTTTCAAACAATTTACTTTTAATATATTTCAACTTAATTTGCCTATTTAAATTCAACTCATAAAATTTGTTTGCAACCAATTACCTTAAAACAATTGAGTAAATCCAATGAACCATTTTTTCAGTGTAGATTTTATCATCTCTTCTGGATGCTGATGAGCAGTGAAGTAACTGGAGCTGAGGGTCATTTCTTCACCCTGCCTGGATCTGGCATTTCGCTGTCCGTGGTCCTGAAGAGACCCAGAGCGACACTGACAAACACATATAGCCTCACACACTCACTAGAGCCTGTTATCATCAGGGACAGGTGCATCATAAATAACAACCCAGGATTATGATGAACATACTAGAGCACCAGAATGCCTGTTTCAGTTTGTCTGGATAGGGCTTTTCCTTTTAGTTTGATTACTCCTCATCTCCTTCGTCTTCTACAATAATAGTTGGAGAGTGTCTTCTATAATCAATAAAGGTCTGCCAGCACACAAAGACTAATTCTCCCTTACTGTGAGACTCATCCATAACCTGTGCATAATCAGGATGGTTAATTAAATCAGCCCAACACCTCAAACGATCTACAAAGATCCAGCTGTGTAGTGCGTACAGAGAGACAATGAGATTATGTAATACAGCTGACATCACAGCCAGCGATGGGGGCGACCTCATACTGAGAAACAAATAAGATATTGAACAAAACAGAAATTGACTTCACTTGTTACTTGAACAGATAAGTTTCGCTCAAGTTTAAGTTACAGGATTAGGAGCACTATGTAAATTAATACAAGTAAATACTGTTACAAGCCTGGTCAACGGTCAAGGAAGTAACATAAATAAAATACTTGACAAATGAAATACCTTTTAAGAACCCTTAGAGTCGGGTCCATTTATTCGTCTTTTTTTGTCGCTTTCTTTTTTTTTTTAAACACGCAAAACATGAAGCGTGTACCTCGGAGAGGACCAACAAGAAATAATAAACAAAAAGTATGCTCTACCGAAACACCCACAAAAAAAACTATATACACCGAACAAAGAAAATAACAGAAATAAAAATACAATACTACAGTAAACCAAATTTACACACACAACACAGGAAGACACTCCACTTTCGATCTTAATATGTTAATGTAGAAGCTTATATGGAACAGTGGCCCAGCAAGACATGACATTTAAGTATAATTATATATCCAGATGTGTAGCGGAATGACAATAAAGCTCAACTTGATTTGGACTTGACTTGATATTTATTAATAAAACCCTTTACTAAACAAAATAAAAATGGCTATACATTAAATTGTTAATTTGAATAGTCACCACACAATAATGAATAGGAAAACAGAAAGCAAATAATTCTAAAGGTGCTGTTGACTTGAAATTTTCTTCGGATGTTGATAGCAACCAAAGAAATCCATATATGCAAAGAAAACAAATCTGATTAGTTTACAAATCAAGTTATGTTTAGTAAAATGAAATGACTCGGGGAGAAAGTATTGAACACATGAAGAAAGCGAGGTGTAGATAGGCAGTGAAAGCCCAGCAGCAGCTAAAATTCTTCAGTAGTTATTCAGCAACCCTCTGCCCTTCCTCATTGTAAATCAATACCCACTGCTTCAGTCCAACATCTACATTATCAGGATGATGAAGATGAAACAAGAGTGGATGTTTCAGCAAGACAATAGCTGCGTTTCCATCCACCTATTTTTATGGTCATTTTGGATATGCGCATACAAAAACGGTTGATGGTAACGTCAAGATGCGCATAAATTTAGAAAATGCGCATCAAAAACGTATGCGCATAACTGAGTGGGAGTTTTACCCGATAAGAAAAGATGCGCAAAAACTGCAATGGAAACACTTTTACTGAACAAATTCCAGTATGCGCATTTAAAAAAAAGTCACGTGATTTTGTTATACAATAAACATGTGATCATAAAAATGTGTGTGAATGAACAAACCAGCAGGCTGAGCACACTGTTTAACATCTGAAATGTTTTTTTTAGGTAATTCTAAAACGCCTTAACCGTTTCAGTATTAGTGTTATAATATTATTAATGACCTCTAGAACTGTCAAGAGCTTCTGTGCTCCATGTCTCATGCATTCAAACGCCACCACGCATTCATTGTGTTGTAGTGTCTTCTGAGGTGCAAATCATTTATTTAATAAAGAAAAGACGCAGCTTCTCCTACCGTGGGAAATTCCATTTTTACTGTTGATATTTGGCGTCAGATAATCAGGAAGTGATAATTTTGTTCGCTTTGACTCGTTGGATAAAAACGCTGCATTATTCACAAATGTTTTATGCAATAATCCAGTTTTGTGCATAAAGTTAATTTGCATTTGTAAACTCTCAAATGGTTTCAGAAAAAGAAAATCAAGCTGTAGAATGGCCCAGCCAATCACCTGACCTGAATCCAATTGAAAATACAAAATAAAGATCATATTTGTTGAAGTCTGTGAACAAAAAAATCATATCTGAGCAATGCATGTGAC
Organism: Danio rerio; assembly: GCF_052040795.2. Classification (NCBI taxonomy): domain Eukaryota; kingdom Metazoa; phylum Chordata; class Actinopteri; order Cypriniformes; family Danionidae; genus Danio; species Danio rerio. The sequence continues at coordinate 40,036,551 of NC_141034.1, forward strand.
TTCATTCTCCATTTGAGAGTCGTCTTAAAGCTGCCGTCACCAAAAAAGCCTTCTACATAAAGTATTAAATACGTTTCAATAGTTCAATACTTTCCCCTTGTGTCACTTCGTTGTTTTTACACATAACTATATTTTCAGATTTTTTTGTTTTGTTTTACGTTTGTATTGTTTGGGTTTTTACCAAAATCTTGTTCAGTTCCATGTTAACAGCTCCTTTTGAAATATTATTCCCAGGAAAAAAACATGACGTGTTCAATACTTATTTTCCTCGCTGAATATAATGTTAAAGGAAAATACCACGTATGACCTGTAAAACTAGATTCACACTTATTTCTGAGTCAGAAGTTGTATGTATTTGCTTGTATTTGCTTGTATGCTTCTATTTAAATGGCCAAATTCAAATAGAAATCTTCGGTATCCATCTTTCAGGCATTCCTAGATTCAGAAGTGATTTTTAGAGTGTGCTGGAACAATAATGAACTGAAGTGCCATCATCTCATTTGCTCCTTAGTCTTTAAGTGACCCGCATCAGGATTTTTCGAGATTCAGAAGTGATTTTGGAGTGGGCTGAAGTAACAATGCATTTCAATCCCATCATCTCATTTGTTAGAGCTAATGTGCCTCTCTAACGAGTTTTTAATCACTTATCTCCAAGAATAGCTGTAAGTCTTGATCCTCGTGTCTCTGAGCTGCACATTAAGCTAAGGTTAAATAGGGGAGCCTACTGTGCCTTGTACTCCCTTCAATTTTTACCCATGAGGATTCATTTATTCAATCAAACACTACAATCAAAATGCATATCTAACACACAAACCTTCACTCTCAATGACAATCTGAGTTTATAAATTTTTCTTATAAATTATTATTGAAAAGAATTATAAATTGTTTTCCTCTCATGTGATGGATGGAAAAACCATATCTGTATCAAGTCCGTCATGGAGTAATTTTAAAACAAGCCATAAGATTCTATTTTAAATGAAATTATTTGGTTTGTTTTTTGTATTAGAATTGGTTGAAATGTCTTAATGTTTAAAAATAGATATTTTTTCACATTGTACATTGTTGCCGCAGTGCTCTGATTGTTTAACTGACCCACACACTGTGTTGTGATTGGTCAGACAACCTCAATCTGTGTGTCTGAAAGCCAAAACTTGCTGGTAGGGCTTAACATGTCAAATGAATAAAAAAGCAAGTGCAAACACAAATTAAATAATATGAAGTAAATAATGCCACTGGTTTTAACGTCATCAAATAACGAGCCAGATTGTGACAAGGAAGAAGAAGAAGCAGATTAATTGGATCAAAGTTTGTATCATAGAAAACCCTTTACAGTGGGATTTTTTTATTTTTTGAAATTCTCAAAACACAAAGCATCTCCACTACATTATTATAATGTCACATAGTGTTTTTTTTTTTTTTTTTTTTGGACAGCATCGTGCTAATGTTTCAAATGGTGATAGATGTTTTTTGTAAGCAGCAGAATATAGGAGACTGTTGGAGCTTTGTAAGATTGCAGTATGCATAGACAAACACATTATATCTTAAAAGAAAATATAAAAAAACATTTTATGGTTTAAGCAGTGTTGAGTGTAGAAAGAAATGGAAAAATAAACACATACAAAATTAAATTATCCCTTGTGCACTGTTCAAATTTTCTACCTTTTTGTTATGTTCGGGATAAAAACATCTACTAAATTAAACTGCTCTAAAAATGCATCAGATAAATATTTTTTATATCTGTTAATCAACCTCTGTCCTAATCAAAACTACTAAATCTTTTTTTAAACTCTTCAATTGCCAAGCTCACTAATAATGTAACTGATTTAAACACACAAAATGACATGTTTTCAATATAAAAAGTAATTGTGGACTGGATTTTTTGTATACCTTTTATCACAGTGTTGGACATGTGAAATATTAGTAACATCATTGCCTTTGATGCATTGTTAGTTTTTGTGCCGCATAAGATTTTTTAAATTTCCCCCTAATTTACTGTTGGTGGCTGTTTTTGCCACATTGACTTCCATTATACAGTGCTCAGCATTCATGAGTACACCCCTCACAAATCTCTCATTTAAATTAATGTTTTCTAAAGGAAGTTTACATTATTATATTTGTGCAAAAACATTAGATTATTCAGTACTGAAGCCAAATCGGAAACTAATCTACCAGAATAACTTATGATAATGGTCCAAAATCAGTACACCTAAATTTATAGGTTAGAGAAAAATATTAAATACTAAATTTTAAAAGAGCAAAATTTAAGATATTTTAATATTTTTATATATTTAATATTTTGTTTGAATTTAAATGTATTTTATTTCTATTTCTAAAGCTTTTCTGTGACAAAAATTATTTTAATAAACATATTCATTTAATAAATCTGTTTTGTTCAAATGGGCCAAAAAACATTGCCTATATTCAATGATTCAATGGGGTGTACTCAATTATGCTAAGCACTGTAACCACATTTTTTGATTGCGTAACCATTAAAACTATATAATTGTTTTATATAGTTTTATATGTTGGTGGTTTTTTCCTGTTGGAAAAAGGTAAAATTTTGCAATTTGTGTGTATGTGTGTGAGTGTGAGAGTGACCTTTGTGCACTTAACTTGATGTGTCTGAGAAAATCAAAACATGCATCTCAGCTCTCAGAACTACATGGAGTAAACAAAAACAAAGTCTATGTATTTATGCACAGCCTGCCTTTTGATCTTGAGAAGTACAGACTAAACAAAAACAAGGCCAGAGTGTATTGTTGAGTTTTTATTGTTCCTAGTTGAAACACAAAAACGATGTGACCAAATTAAGACTCAAAATCACCCCAGAGTGGATGAAAACAACCCCAACAGTACATAAGGGTTATATATCATTTATATTTCTTAAACTGATTAAATTTCACATAAGATAAAGGAACTATGCAGTATTTCTCCAAAGGAAGTGTATATATATATATATATATATATATATATATATATATATATATATATATATATATATATATATATATATATATATATATATATATAAATATATATATACATATGTGTGTGTGTGTGTGTGTGTATATATACACACACATACACACACACTTTTTTTTAGAAAAACATCTATAGAGAAAATCCATGTATAGCCTAATTTGTTCCTCTTCTTTATAAACAGGACTTACCACACTCCAAGTTGTGCTGGACACAGCAGCAGAGAAGAAATGGCAGGTGACCGCCATTAACGTGGGCAACATGAAGGATGAGAGAAAGGATGAAGCATATCGCTCACTCTTTCAAGACCTGGAAAACAAGAAGGAGCGGAGGGTCATTCTAGATTGTGAGCAGGACAAAGTTAAAGACATCATGGAACAGGTATAGACATCAACACATATGCAAACATTAATGATATAAACAATTAGATTACAAGTCTTTATAATCTAAAATGCATTTGAATGTTTTAAGTATTTCAGGCATTATGTGTGCTGTTTTTGCAACATATATTTAGTATACAGTACAATATTTAAATCTTATCAGAAGAGACGTTTCATGCATATAAATAAAAGTTCTTGGAGCCAATGCAGTAATTGATCAAGTGACACCAAAGGCATATGTACAAACGATGTCTGCTTAAAATAAAATAAGTATTTCATGTGGGCTGGTTTCCAAAATACTTTTAGTGAGCACAAGTATTATTATAATAAAAGTTTTTTGAGCCACAGATTTCCAAATGATTTGGGGATTTCAGAGGGATCAAGTACTAATGCTGAAAATTCAGTTTGCTATAAAAGAAATAAATTATAAAAAAAAAAAAAACATCTAGATTATATTAGAAAATTGTTGTTTTTAATTATAATAAACTGGTGAAAATTATTATAAATACATATTTTTATTTGCAGTATGTAATCAGATGATGAAATAAATAAATACATTTTCCAGCTCAAACAGTTCCCAAGTAAATGATTGTATAAAGTCACAAGTCTGCATAATAATTACAAAAGAAATTTAATGCAGTAAAACTTTTTAAGAGGACCATAACTATGAATCATCAATGAGTTTATTCAAATAGCAGCCATTAGCAGGCAGAAAAGTCCTCATGAGAAGAGTTTTTTAATTCACACTTGCTAAACCCTCAGGGAAGAGCTATTGATTTGTATTTAAGACCAGCAAAAGTGTTTAACCAACCGCCACAATCAATACAGCTGATCTGGACTCTATACTACAGCATTATAAGCAGACACACACATACAGTGCACACATACAAAATAATGATCTTAAACAAACACACAAACCTCTCAAACAGCTTTAATTTCTGTCAGTTTGACTGCCAGTGTGGTTATCTCTTTTGTAAATAAAACATAATCACCAGCAATTGCAAGGTATGAAAAGTCCAAAATGTGAAAAAAATTGGGATTTCATGTGACTCCAAGTTTGCATTTTGCAGTTGTGACTTTTGTTGTTCACGTTTGACAAAAATTTTCCTCAGATCTGAATACTCAAATTCAGACTTTGGCTTAGAGCTGTGCAGTTAATCGAAACTGAATCACAATTCGCAATTTGAAACGTTGAAATTAGCTAATCGCAAGAGGCTGCAATATGAAATATATATATATATATACAGAATATTATTTAATTTCCCCAACCCAGAGCAAATGCATGACTGCCGTCTGTGTGTGACTGTCTTACAAGCCAACTGAGCAAACACACTTTCGTTCTGCCCAATCAGAATTGTGCAACAGAACTATATGAAACGTGCACAAAAAAAATAAATAAATAAAAAAAACAGGAAAGCGCAGACGAGTGGGATAATGGCGTCTGCTGCGTCAATATCATTAATATACAAATTAATATTAAAGAAAAACAGCATGTTGGTTATAAGGGAATATTTAAATTTTAAAGTCACAGACACCGAACATAAACAGGTAACTTGTAAGAGCTGTCGCAGAATTGTTGCCAGCAGGAGGAATTACTGTACCACAACAAGCACCTAAAAAAACCTACAGGCAGCTATATATGGATTGTGGTTGAGCTGAAGCTTGACTAAAAAAATTAATTGAGGAGTCAAATCGAAATCGCTATATCTGTCTAAAAAAAAAAAAAAAAAAATATCACAATCAGATATTTTCCCCAAATCATCAAGCCCTACTTTGGATGTTTATTTGCAACTATGAGAAATAAAAATACAATTCCAAGAAGAAAAGTCGTAATTGTGAGACACACTCATGATTGCATGAAAAAACAGTATTCTGAGGTAATTCAAAATCCAAAAAAAACAAAAAAAAAACTTTAAATATTAGCTTTTAGTATTTCTAGTGTGTTTATTTTGTAATGCATTGATTAAATGAGATCTGTTATTCTCTTCCCAGGTCATTACTATTGGCAGGCATGTGAAGGGATATCACTACATCATAGCAAACCTGGTAAACTCAAATACAGCACTAACAACAAGAAAAAAAAAAAAAAACATCACATTTTTAAAATAGTAGCAATCAAAAAAAAAAGCCATTTCATGTTTTTAGGGTTTTGTGGATGGAGATCTTTCTAAAATCCAGTATGGTGGAGCGAATGTGTCAGGCTTTCAGATTGTGGATTTTGATGACCCTTTGGTGTCCAAATTTGACCAGCGCTGGGAAGCTCTGGAGGAAAAAGAATATCCTGGAGCAGACAGCAAGATACGGGTGAGACCTCTGTCTGTGTGTGTGTGTGTGTGTGTCCATTTCAGACATCTTTCCTAAGTATGATTAAAAGAGATGTTCAGGTAATTGCTACATGAATGTATAACCTCTTCATTTAAATGCCCGTATACTTCAGACCATTTGCAGGAAAAGCTTGTTAGTCATTTTCTACTCCATATTCAATGTGGTCTCATCTGTCTCGAAGACTAAGCAGGTGCTTCATTTCTGCAGACTTAAATCAAGTGTTTCATTTTTTTAAATTAGCAAATAAGTCCTGAATAAGTGACATTTAAAACTGAGAATTCCCTTTAAATTCTTTTCTAAATTTGTTTTGAATGGAGAATATGATTTTTGTTAGTAAAATTCAAATGTATCGAATTGCTGTTAATCTTACTAGACGGCTCCAATTAGGGCTGCACAATATATTGTATTAGCATCGATATTACAATGTTCACATCTGCAATGGTCACATCACAGCATGTGCAATGTTGAGTCTGAATTATAGACCATTTTGTGGAATAAAAAAAAAAAAGAAGCAATGGTCCCAACATATTTCCTTTACATTTTTTATTTCTATAGCTTCCGAAAATCCACATATTGATAAATAATGTCATGATAGCTGTTTTAACGTAAAGATATGATTGAATTGCCTCTTATTACAGTTATGAAATAGTTTGATAAAAAGCAGCAAATGATCATGGGCCAATGACATGGCCACATTAAAATGGCATATAGCTTACCAGAAACCACAGAACATGTGATTTATGGAATCATTGCAAAGTTTAACCTAAATAGAGTAAAAGTTTATCATTTGTATGTGCTTTTAAGGCCTGTGACCACAGTATGTATGTAATTAAGTTTGGAGTTTAAAACATTTGGGTACAAGAAACTATGACGTTTGGGAGGTGTAAGAAAAATAAATTGTCTTAAACTATTTATGCGATGAAGACTATACAGTGTTATTTTACAGTTTATTGTTTGGTGTATGTACCTGAACACTGTTAGACTCCCTAAAATATGTAAAACAGGGCAAATAAAGCCATGAGGTAAAATTGTATTTATATATCGCAGAAAAACAAAATATCCAATATCCTTTTTTTTTCCAATATCGTGCAGCCTTAGCTTCAATGAATACATTTGTAAAAAATACAAGCATATGGCTTCTGTATACGTGCTATTCATTTTTATTATCCATTATATTGTATGTTAGAATTCATTTTTTCACAATAATTCTAGATCACATATTACATCTAGAACTGCAATATCACCTACAGGAATACAACTCAAAAAAATAAGCCACCCCATCTCTCTCTTTCTCTTTCTCTCTGTGTATCCAGTACACTTCAGCACTGACGTATGACGCAGTTCAGGTGATGACTGAGGCTTTCCGTTACCTGCACAAACAGAGAATTGACATCTCTCGTAGAGCGAACAATGGAGACTGCCTGGCCAATCCTGCTGTACCATGGGCGCAAGGGGTGGAGATAGAACGTGCCCTAAAACAGGTGATAAGTCATCCAGTAATAGTGCTAACCTGCTCCATTTATATATTTAGAACAAAAATCATACAAGAATCCCAGTGCTGCCACAAAATACTAATTAACTGTCATCTTAAGTCTAAAGCAGTATGCTTCACCCATTTTACAATTCATTTTATTACTATTTTACACTCACCAGCCACTTTATTAGGTACACCTTATTAGTACCGGGTTGGACCCCCTTTTGCAGTCAGACCTGCCTTGATACTTCGAGGCATAGATTCAACAAGATACTGGAAAAATTCCTTAGACATTTCGTTCCATTTTGACATCATAGCATCCCGTTGCTGCAGATTTGTCGGCGTGCTCTACTGGATTAAAAAAGATGCTCTATTGGATTGAGGATTTGGTGACTGTGGAGGCCATTTGAGGACAGCAAACTCATTGTCATGTTCTATGATGATTCACACTTTATAACATGGCACGTTATCCTGCTGGAAGTAGCCATTAGATGATGGGTACACTGTACTCATAAGGGGATAGGGATGGACATGGTCAGCAACAATACCAAATTGCCAAATTCCAAATTCTGACCCTACCATCTGAATGTCGTAGCAGAAATTGAGACTCATCAGACCATTTTTCCAATCTACTATTGTGGAATTTAGGTGAGACCTCAGTTTCCTGTTCTTAGCTGAGAGGAGTAGCATGCGGTGTGGTCTTCTGTTGCTGTAGCCCTTCCTTCTTAAGGTTCGACATGTTGTGTGTTCAGAGATGTTCTTCTGCATACCTCGATTGTGAGGAGTGGTTATTTGAGTTACTATTGCCTATCTATCAGCTCGAAATGTCTGGCCACTCTCCTCTGACTTCTGGCATTAATAAGGCATTTGCACCCACAAAACTGTCCTTCACTGGAAATTTTCGGACCATTCTCTGTAAACCCTAGTGATGTTTGTGCGGGAAAATCCCAGTAGATCAAAAGTTTCTGATATACTCAGACCAGCCCGTCTGGCACCGACAACCATACCACGTTCAAAGTCACTTCAATCACCTTTATTCCCCATTCTGATTCAACTGCAGTAGATCGTCTTGACCATGTCAACATGCCTAAATGCACTGAGTTGCTGCTATGTGTTTGGCTGATTACAAATGTGCGTTAACAAGCAGTTGAATATAAAGTGGCCGGTGAGTGTATTTGAAAATGTTCATGTCAGAATATGTTGTTTTGTTTATACAGTACATATACTGTACATGTTGTGCTGAATGATGATTTATTATTGTATGTATTAACTTGCTTTTAATAAGCTTTCTGTGTATAGAAAATACTTTTTGGCAAGTTTAAACACCAAAATGTACTTCCCATCTTTGACCATCATTATCAGAAGAATAATCTTGTTTAAAATACTCAAAGATTTTTAACCTATAAATGTTTAAAATAAAACTTTGAAGCTTTGTGTAAGAATTGAAGCAAGTCATTTTTGAAGCCTGCTTCATGTTTTTAACATTTCTTAGAAAACCTAAAAACTGGTTTTCCTCTCTCTGTAATATCCATTTCATGCAGGTGAGAGTTGATGGTCTCACTGGTAACATTCAGTTTGACCAGTATGGAAAGAGAGTGAATTACACCGTCAATGTCATGGAATTAAAAAGCAATGGAGCAGTTAAGGTAAGACTCAGTCCTAATAATGCACTTGCAAAGCATCATTTTATCAATTTACTCACAATCGTGACTATTTCAGATTGGCTATTGGAACGAAGTGGATAAAATGGTCGTCACAAAATCAGATCTCTTCCCAAATGACACAATGGGGCTTGAAAACAAGACTGTGATCGTCACCACCATTCTAGTAGGTTTTACTTGTGGTCGTCCAACATATTATAAAGTATTTTTTAGTAAAGCACTACTCTCTGACAAGGTGTTTCCTGGTGTCTTTTTCAGGAAGCCCCATATGTAATGTTAAAGAAGAATGCTGACCTTTTTATGGATAATGAAAGATATGAGGGGTATTGTGTGGACCTGGCAGCTGAAATAGCAAAGCACTGTGGATTTAAATATCAGCTGAAAATAGTAGGCGATGGCAAATATGGAGCTAGAGATGCAGAGACGAAGATCTGGAATGGAATGGTTGGAGAATTGGTTTATGGGGTAAGAAAGATTTTTTAGATGTGATTGAAAATGAGTCGAAAAAATAGCTTCAAGCACTAAGCTCAAGGATATATTGGTTAAAAATATAATTTAAGAATTAAACCGAAATTAAATCTCTCGTTTCAGAAAGCTGACATCGCAGTGGCTCCACTGACTATCACTTTAGTCCGAGAAGAAGTCATCGACTTCTCAAAGCCGTTCATGAGTTTGGGCATCTCCATCATGATCAAGAAGCCTCAGAAGTCCAAGCCTGGTGTTTTCTCATTCCTGGATCCACTGGCTTATGAGATTTGGATGTGTATTGTGTTCGCTTACATCGGTGTAAGCGTGGTGCTTTTCCTGGTCAGTCGTTTCAGTCCATATGAGTGGCACACAGAGGAATATGAGGACGGACAGATCCAGACCAACGAGTCGACCAATGAGTTTGGGATCTTCAACAGTCTTTGGTTCTCTCTTGGAGCTTTTATGAGACAAGGATGTGATATTTCACCCAGGTTTGTTTGTGATCTTGATTTCTTCAAGAAATGTTGAATTTGTAAAAGTTTTGAATGATTTCGTATGTAAAACAAAGGTTAGATTTGCAGTCATTTCATCTTTAGATTGCTAAGGGTAACCTTAGATAAAGTTTTATCTTCGGATTTAAAAAGTGTAGAGATACACAGTTGTCAAAATTATCCCTATTCCTAAGTATCTATAAAAATGACTAAACTCACTTTAATATGCATGCCAGGTCAGTAGATTTTACAGTGTAAAACATATTGCACCTGTTCATTTACAGTCCTGTAGTCCACCAATGCTGTTTAAGTAGTTAGTAGTCAGGCAAATGCCTTTCAAGAGTTCACATTTAGCTGGTGATTTATTATAAAGCTTGTTTGGCATGCTTTCCCCGGAGAGAAAACTGAGCTCATAAGAGCCTCGAGCCCGGGGCTCCCTCCCGTTGGCAAGGTGAGAAGGGAGTTTGAGTTCAGGTAGATCTCGAGAACTCTCCTGAAGAGATGCGCGGATGGGCTATTATTTAATCCGCAACCGCATCACAAAACTCATCATCCGTCCGCCATCCATCCGCACTAATTTTTGACCAATTTTTTAAAACCGCACTTGCCCACCATCTGCCGATTGAGCTCTTTATTTGAATGGCTTATTCCTTTTTATTGTTAAATGAATGTTTCTTTATTGATTATTAGATAATAGAGAATGACTTTAATGTAGACATGCAGTTAATCAAAACGTGCAAGTCAAATCCAGCATTAATTGACAACGCTTTGAAGTGACGCTAAACGATATGAGGACGTGTCTTTTCACTTGATTCGATTCCTTGAGTCTTTTCCTTGCGTCCTTCCCTCGCATCCTATAGGGGTGGAAAGACGAGGAAAGAAAGCAAGGAAAGGAAATGAGGGTGCACAAATAAGAAATGAGAGGCACCCTATAAAGCTCTCAGAATATCAGCAGTGAACCCCGTCTCCAATCGGCGCACAGGGGCAAAAATAAATAAATAGCCTAAATTAAACGCACTGTTCGGTACAATTTTTTTTATTGTAGCCTAATAGAAAACGCATTGACACATCATTTCAACATGCTGCTATTTAGCCTACTACTAAATGCCTGTTTCACTCATTTTTTTAGCAAATAGATAGAATAATAAGTAATTTACATTATAGCCTAATAATGTTCACATTTGTAATTGTCCATAGCAACCCCAAAATCTTACCTGCTTGCCTTGCACATCTAATTAATGGGCACAGTTTTTCGACTATTTTTTAATTTATTTATTTAAATTTTTTTGCTGTGGATGTTAGAAATCTGAAACAACACCAATTCAGCGACACAGATGATCCTTTATTGATATCTCTATTAGACAATACCTATTTTATATGCCAAAAGAAACAGCAGGCAGTAAAACAATATTAACATAAATATCTTAATGTAGGCATAGGCTAAAGTCGCATGCTTTTGCAAACAATTGCAAAAAATAATAAAATAAAAACGTCATATCATAGGTAAGCCTTGTAGGCTCAGTCACACCCACAATTAGAAATTAAATTAGAAAAATAAATATGCCATCCCTCTTTGAGCGAACAAAGTCTGACCAGGCTAAATTACCTGGATGACAAGTCTATGCCCCAATAACCCATGGACTTAGGATCATTCCCACAAACTTGAAGCATAATGAAATACTACGCCATAACAGTTGCGACAAATAAATTCTGGCAAAATAACCTAAAGCCTGGAACCTAAAAGCGAGGCCAACATGTCTAGAAAAGAATAGGCTAAACCAATATGAAGGTAAAATTATCAGCTGACCGAACTCAAAAGTTTATATTTAACATATGTGTAGAACATAGGCTAATTTGATTAATATGCCTGACCTTAGGTCTAGTTTGAATTTTTCTTGGCACTATGCAGGAATAAAATAGCATCTACAGTGTCAGGATTCAGACGAGAGCGCCTGGCCTCTAATGCGCCCTGCTGCACTGAAGGAGCGCTCGCTCGCAGCACTTGTTGCTGGAATGCATAGAATTCTCTTGGCAAGGTGCTGTAGTCGTGGGAATAACTGCCTTGTTTCTCCCAAAAGGAAAGTAGATTTTCCTCTGCTGATCCATCTATATGGAAGTTTGTAGAGGAATACTTCTGTACTACATCCAGAATCAGTGTATCCGATTCCTCCTCTCATTCTGTGAAGTCAGTCCTAGGCTTTTTCGTTGGTGCGCCAGCTATGTCAACAAAAACAGTACAACCGCCCGCCACCCGCCCAAATTTAATTAAAATATTATTTTTCGTCACATCATCCGCCGGTTCCGCGGTTCATCCGCGCATCTCTACTCTCCTGCTGTAGTTGCTAATGAACAGATAGTGATTACTCTTAACAGATAACTGCTTACTAGGTGCATGTCCATGGTACTGATTTGGATTAGCCATTTGACTTAGGTTGCATGTTTTTGGATGGTGGGAGAAAACCAGGGAACCCGGGGGAAACCCATGTGAGCATGGGGAGAATTTGTAAACTGCACAGAAATGTTAGCTGGCTTGGTAGGGACTAGAACCAGTGATGTTCTTGCTGTGAGGCAACAGTGCTAACCACTGGGCCATCGTGCCACCCATCTAGAAAAGGATTAGGAGTAGGGGTGGAATTCTTTAAAATGAAGATAGCTGTTATGTGGAACTTAGGGAATTTATAGTGGCTTAGAAATTATCTAATTGGTGAATCATACATTGAATAATGCGGGACCAGCCGCAAGCAATCATAAGAATGTGATCCTCTCGAAATTAGTTAAAAAAAAAGAAGATGTACTATAATGTACATACTGTATGCATCACGTCACTTTTCACAAATTCGATTTTTTTGTAGTTAACATGATGAAAAATTATTGATTTAATGTTGAAATTAATAAATATACATCGGTAAAATATACACATATTTAATACTGTTTACTATCCATCACAGTCTCAATATAGGTGTCATAGATCCAGCTATTCTATCAATATTAGCTATTCTTACAAATAGCTTAAAATCAATAAAAATGCATCTGTTCAGACTTAGAGCTGACTTATTCACACTGTTTTACTTAACATCTTTTTAAAAATGATGCAAGACATTACATTGGATTGTATTTGCATGTTATATATTGTTAAACATGTATAGTTAAAAAAAGGAGGCAGTTGATTTTCCATTACACACATTTTGTTTTCCACACGGCCTGTTAGCTGAAGATGACATTGTTAACAGTGATAATCGTGCTTTCATCCTAATAAACCCCACTGGACATTTTTCCACTAGGTCTCTTTCTGGCCGCATAGTTGGAGGAGTCTGGTGGTTTTTCACCCTGATCATCATTTCTTCCTACACGGCTAACTTGGCTGCCTTCCTAACAGTGGAGAGGATGGTGTCTCCAATTGAGAGTGCTGAGGACTTGGCAAAGCAAACAGAGATTGCTTATGGAACATTAGATTCTGGTTCAACAAAAGAGTTTTTCAGAGTAAGACGTTCATTTTATCCATCCCTCAAATTAATGTGCCAACATTTTCTTTACTCATGCATTCCCAGTTTGTTTTAAAATATGATTTGAAAGAACTGATTAAATCTCAAGTTAAATACTGAACTAAATGTTACATTTCAATGCTATTTGGCCAATGTTTCCACCTGGTATTAACATGCAATACAAATCACAAGTGGTCCTGAGACACAACACCATTTCCACTTGACATTATGAAGCTTTTGAATGCATCTCTTGTGACTACTTTTTTCAGATTTCAAAATCCTTCCCTCTTATTTTATCGCAGCTTAGAGTGTCACACAAGCACTTTTGAAAGAATAAATGAATGTTACACTGGTTATAAGGGAGCATGAAAACAAGCTGTTGATGGCAACTATGATTTTTCATCAGAATCTATGTGTTTTGGTACAGTGCAATGAATAAAAATATAATAATAATAATAAACTTTATTTGTATAGCACTTTTCCAACATACATGCAACTCAAAGTGCCTCACAAACAACAACAAAAGCATTAAAATAGACCACAAAAACTTATCACATATACTGAAATAAAAACATTCATGTACACAAGATGTAAATATATATTCACATGATCACACACACAATAGTCCTTACATATGCAGGCACACACCATACATTACATACATAAACCTACAACAAAATAGATAAAATGCGTACACCTAACAAACTTGTTTAATCATACGCAATTTTAAAAAGATGTGTCTTAACACGCTTTTTAAAAACATGAATACTTGGTGATTCTTTCACTTCAAGGGGGAGACAGTTCCAAATTTTTGGAGCATAATGGCTAAAAGAAGTGCCGCCAGATCGCATCAGATTTACAGGATAAAATTCTAAAAGTCCAGCACTAGAAGAGCGTAGTAAACGGTTTGGATTATATTTTGTTAAACAACTTGTTCTAGTGGGCTTTCTCAAATCTCATTACACTCAATGTTTTTGGTCAATAGGGAGAGTTTTACCATGTTTACAATTAAAAGCATTTACAATTATCTCTGGAGGTGGTTGATAGTGGACAAACTCACACTTACATTTAGCATGACCCACATGTGATTGGATTGATAAAAACACATCTTTATAATCACGTGTAACACTGTAATTACAGTAAATTTAATATACCTATTTGCTATTGTTAGAGATTTTAAATTTATTTATTTTTTTATTAACTACTGTGTCTTCTTTCTTGCACAGCGTTCCAAAATTGCACTTTTCGACAAGATGTGGACTTACATGAAAGGTGCAGAGCCCTCTGTATTTGTTAAGACGACGGCAGAAGGTGTCATGCGAGTGAGAAAGTCCAAGGGGAAGTATGCATACCTACTGGAGTCCACCATGAACGAGTATATCGAGCAGCGCAAACCCTGCGACACTATGAAGGTCGGAGGGAACCTGGACTCCAAAGGCTACGGCATCGCCACCCCCAAAGGATCCTCATTAAGGTGGGTGGAATAGTATAACAATGTGTCCAATGTTGTTATAGTATCCCACCTACCCTGATGTAGCTGTGCTCATGTGTCCTGGTTTGTATAAAAGACATAGATTTTGTAGCTGGATACTTTAAAGCTAAATTAATAAAGGATAAAAGAAGATTTTTTTTTTTAAAGAATAAAATAGTAATCATGCAAAATTTTTTACTGATAAAAAAAAATCTAAGAGTAAAAGAGTACCTCATTTTTATTTTAGAGGATTTGAATATCTCAATTTTTCATACATAATAATTATTTGAATACCTTAATATTTTAAACTTTACAAGCTACAAATAATAAGAATACATTTGTTTATGCTTTGAGTAATTTTAACAAAATGCTAATCTATAGATCTTTCAGATTGTCTTTTTCAAGAGCTGTGTCTTGTTCTTTGTCTTTTGAATGTTTCAAAGTTTTGCCTAATATCCTCTTCTATCATGTCTCCCATCTCTCTATATTCATTAATTATTGCTGTCTTTGTTTATTCCTAATAATGTGATGATTTCTGAACTGTTTTTGATCAAACCCTTGCAGTACACATTTTCAATAAAGAACATTAACAAAGACGTTCTTTGAACTTCCAATTTGGCCAGTCAACCCAAATTTAGCAATATTTACGCAATAGGTGGCACTGCTTGGGTTTACATTTGTAAATGCTTTTATTGAATATATGCTGATGGTTGATTGATATGTATTGCATAATGCCATCTCTCAGCATTAGACACAGTCTTCGTTAAGTGGGATTCAATTTCTCCTCTGAACAGCAGTCTGTTAAGAACTGGGTGGGTGGGCTTTAGGAGAAGATTGAATTATGCATGATAAAGTTATAACCGACTTTTATAGCTGTTCTGCTGTCCTTCTAGTAATGTTACTCGCAGGCCACTGCTATTAGTTATTAATGTGAGTACTGCGTTAAGCTTCTCTATTCACGGCACTCTGAGCCACCTTTATCACCTTAAAAACGTTTGATGCTATTAGTTGATTTGTTTTCTAACAATTTCACATTTTGTAAGGGAGGAGATGATTTCTTATTTGTTAAAATGCTGAAAAAGAGGAAAAGCAATCGTTAGGTTTGAAAGAGGACCATTGACAATTGCTAAGTTGGCTCACCCTGTCTTACAAGTTATGTTTTATCGTTTCAAGAAATGCGGTTAACCTCGCAGTACTAAAACTGAATGAACAAGGCCTGTTGGACAAATTGAAAAACAAATGGTGGTACGACAAGGGAGAGTGCGGCAGCGGGGGAGGTGATTCCAAGGTCAGCCCCAGAGAGCAAAGTGATGGGTAACTCAATGCAACACTCAAGTAAGCAGCAAAACCGCACAGGAACCAAAAGTCTGAAGATGGACGTTCTTTACACAACACTGACAGGTTTAGCATTGCTAACCATTGCTAATGAACACACACACACACCCACACACACATAAACAAAAGCTTCAAAATGCTCAGATTGGTCATCGTGTGCAGCACACATGGCTGTTGCCCTTGCTGCTTACTTCAGGCGATACGTTAATGCACATTTGGCTCTGCAAAACTTGCATTTGCTTAGGCCAAATGGCGCATCAACGTCATAATCGCTATGGCAATGAAGAAAAGAGGAGAGAAAAGGTGAAATCTAAGAGAAAGTGAAATCAGTGTGATGTAATAATAACATAAAATAACATTGATAATGTTATTTATGTTATTTCCCACGTGAAGAACGCCAGTAAACCTTGCAGTATTGAAACTCAGTGAGCAAGGCACCTTAGACAAGCTGAAAAACAAATGGTGGTACGATAAAGGTGAATGTGGAGCCAAGGACTCTGGAAGTAAGGTTAGTCGCTGCAGGTTCTATGTGATCAAGCACACTTTTGACTAGTGGGAATTACCCAATTTAAATAATAATGACTAAAAAAACAACTATTTTAGACAGACAATGCACAGATAAGCATGAGATGCCTTGGTGAGATTATTTGACTAATGCCTGCAGAGCTACTAATATTTGGTACCATCCACTGATAGTTAAAAAGTAATGCATGCCACTTTTGTCAATCATGTGCACTTTTTGTAATCTCTGTAACACAACCAGTGGTCTCCTTTCAGCTTCTCAATCTGAGAATCACAGATCCTGCTATTACTTGCAGACCTGTGCCAAGTTTAGAATAGCAGTTCTCAGACATTCATATCCAGCACATACAACGAAAGACTTCCAATTGTTCATTATTTCTCTCAGGTTACTCGTAGGACCATCTACAAGGGTGTCCAAGATTTTTAAATGTCTTTGTTTCATTGTGTGTTAAGCTGTTTGGTTGTGTGTTGTCAACTGTGTTATCGTGGTATGGTGTGCTTTTTTAAATGATTTAATTGAAATGTTTTTTTTTTTTTATGTATGTACTGTACGTAAAACCTGATACATCATGCTTTGCCATGTTTGCACTTTTATAATACAACAAAAATGAGTATATACTGTAATACAACACTATCAGAAATACTTTCAGTAATAGTCAAAGCATCACCTTTCACTTCTACTTTCAAGTCCATTCACTCAGCGCCAACACTGCATAGTGTTTGCAATGCCTCTAGGCTTCTATTTTAAGCATGCAAGACCAATACTAAGTTTGTTGGATTACCTATAAAATTATGGAAATTGAAATCAGCAGCAAAATCTGACATGATTGTCTGTCATTCAAATTGTTAAGCTATTATTTTAAGGAGAACCAGTTGATTGGCATGGGTAGCTCCTAATGGATGATTGGCTCCTTTACTGAGAAGGACTTATTCCTCAATGTTACACATTCTTCCCCTTCAAAGTTTTGTGAGTAGACTGTTCTTGTAATTCTATAGACTTCAGTTCAGTCTTGTGTTCTAGGTTTGTTTGGCAAAATCATCTGCTGTTGTCTATTGAGATGTACAGTAGATATTAGATGCATAAAACTAGATTAGCAGGTGAACAGTCAACTTAGGGTGCTTCCACACCTGGCTAATTTTGTTCAGTTAAAACGTACCTGAGTTTGTTTGCCTTTTTGATGAAGTTTGCTTGGGCAGGTGCCAAACGTACTCAGGTGCGCACCAAAAGTGGACCAAAAAAGAGCACTGAGACTTGCTCAAAGACGTGGTCTCGGTACGCTTACAAGCGAACACTGGAGCAGTTAATTTGTGGTGAGAATTTGAACCGACCGAACTGACCCAAATGCAAAAGGTACTTTGCTTTTTTGGACTAAACCAGCTGCGACATGCATTCTGGCATTAGAAAATGTGTTTTGACACTTTACCGCTATTATGGCAGGTGTTGTTCAAATGTGGAGTTGTGAGGAGGTCCACACTGCCTGCTGACTTTTCCTCCTCTCTCTCCTCTACCTGTTGCACTTATGAATTTCCTGCGTGTTAATTCTGAGAAATCAAAATGGAGTTTAAAAAGTTTGGCTAGCCAATGACAAATTTTTTGGTTCATTTTAACTGATTTGGTTCAAAGAAGACGTTGTGAGGAGGTCCATACTGCATGCTGACTTTTCCTCCACTCTTTGCTTACATCTGTATGTTGAGCATTTGAGTTTCCCACGTATTAATTCTAAGCAATCAAAATGGAGTTCTAGAAAATTTGTCTAGCCAACGACTAGTTTTTGGATTCTTTTTAACTGATTTGGTTCAAAGCAGACATTGTGAGGAGGTCTAAACTGCCTGCTGACTTTTCCCCCCGCTCTATCCTCTATGTGTTGTGTATCTAAGTTTCCCGCATGTTAATTCTGAGCAATCAAAATGGAGTTCTGAAAATTCGTCAAGCCAACAACTTTTTTTTTGTTGTTCATTTGAACTGATTTGGTTCAAAGAAGACGTTGTGAGGAGGTCCATACTGCATGCTGGCTTTACCTCCGTAATTTTCTTACTACTACGTGTTGCGTATGTGAGTTTCTCACATGTTAATTCTGAGCAATCAAAATGGAGTTCAGAAAACAACTTTTTTGGGTTCATTCTAAATGATTTGGTTCAAAGCAGACGATCTAGAGTGAAACAGAACCAAAATGGCAATAAAATGCCATAATGTATCATTTTTAAACTTGGTTTTAACCTTGCTAAAGATAGCTGGAGCAAAAGAAACATATTACAGGTGTGACAGCACCCTTAAACTTGAGTGTTCGTGGACAGACTTTGACTGTTCCAATATGGCAGGCAGCTTACATACAGAAACAACCACCAGTGAGGCATCTGTATGTATATTTATTCCACAGACAATATTAAATTAGTTTAATTCAACTTTACATCAAATATTGAGTTTGTAAGTTTTACTTTTACCTCATTTGACACAAAGCATTTATTTATTTATTTGGTAACATCAAAACATGCTTAAAGCTCAATTAATATTATAATTTAAAAAGTGAACTTATTAAACAATTATTTAAAGTTTTATATATTTATTACATTACACATCACAACTTTACAGTACAAAAATAATTACTATCACAAAAAGTCATTCTGTATCCGTCTATGTGTCTGTGTTTTCTACGTGGTCATGTTGTGCACAGTACAGTACACTAATATTTGCAAAGAATATCTAAATAACAGCCCCTCTCCCTCAGAGACCTTTCTGTAGGTGTGTATATGTGTGTTAATCTCCTGCCTTTTACCCACAATGCCTGTCATCTGCTTCCCCCCTGTGTCTAATGCTATGCCTTCCATCCAGATGCCTCTCTTGAGCATCCCTTTAAATGGTCCTGTAGGCTCTGACACAAGTGTAATTCATATCACAGCTAAGCATAGCACATTAACCCCTGCTATAAATGTGAATTCAACAAAGAGAATATTTACTACAGCCATTAGCACGAGGAAATGTAAGAAGTGTGATTTAAAAGCGCTTTGTTGCTTTGGTAGCCATCTCTCAAGAGAATGTTAAAGGCTTTAGTAAATCCATCCCATTCGAGCAGAATTGCTCAATGCCCCCCCATTGCATTGCTTCAAGGGCACATTAACCAGCAGCTGCAGCAGCACAGTTATTGTTTAAACATTACTGTCCTGAGCTGTGCATTTGTATCCACATAGACGTAAAATTGCCACTTAAATATTCTGTTATTTCTACATTTGAATGTTTAATACTGAGATGGTGTGCTTTCCCCGAGCGCTGACCCGTGTCTCGTGTGCATTTTCAGGAGAAGACCAGCGCGCTCAGCCTGAGCAATGTGGCTGGCGTCTTCTACATCCTTGTGGGCGGCCTGGGCTTGGCCATGCTGGTGGCCCTGGTCGAGTTCTGTTACAAGTCCCGAGCCGAGGCCAAGCGCATGAAGGTGGCAAAGAATGCACAGAATATTAATCCCACTTCCTCGCAGAATTCACAGAATTTTGCCACTTATAAGGAAGGGTACAACGTATATGGGATCGAAAGTGTAAAAATTTAAGGGGGTAGGATACGCGGCCGTCATTTCAGTCTGTCCCGTGCACGCTTCTTTTGGCTTCCCATCTGTTCCATTCCCTGAATGTTCTAGTGAATGAGGAGATTTGGACCGTAAACTGGATCGTATGTACTGGTGTTCTTATAGTGATAAAAAAGAAAAAAAAACTTCCTTTCTCCGCCTCTGCTGCACATATATACAGGAGAAAAGTTTTTTTTTTTGTATACCAAGTGACTTTGTTCGTCCACCTCATTGTCATGTATGACTGTTGTTATATCGTACATCACTATGGGAAGCTTAAATCCGCCATCGAATTTAAAAAAAGATTTCAGTGCGACTGTATCTCACAAATAATACTTTTTTTCACCTACAATATATAGTTTCATAGATAGTCTCATCTCATAGTTGCAACACATGAACATGCGATTCTGGAAAAAAGTTGAATTCTAAAACTGAATTCGAAGTCAAAAATGTGGATTATAGATAGCTGCATGTTTTAACTACTTCTTTAAATGAGTTGAAAAAACACAATTCTTTGTGATTTTGGCATAACGTAATTCAAGAGTTCACACTTAGATACTGTTTGACAACTTGTTAGCAAGTTAGCAGGTTTGGCATGCTGTCCCGGGAGAGAACCCTGAGCTCGGATATAGTTGAGCCCAGGGCTCCCGCCAGGTCCATAAAGCAAATGAGGGGAGTATGAGGTCAGGTGTTCTCGAGAGCTCCCCTCGGCAAAAGAGGAAAGGAGGAGAAGGGGTGGATGGGGGGTTTCTTCGGGAAAAGAAGATAAGGGAGTAGATCTTAGCTAGGTTATTTATAGTGAGTTTGGATTAATCCGATTGGCTAGCCAATGAGTGTAGATGAGTGGCCAGCTGCAGTCAATCATATCACGTGCTCCTCTCGAAATTAGTTTGTGAAACTTCATTTGTTTTATGTTCAATCCATTTAAATTTGTAAAAAACAATTAAGCTAACTTAATTGATTTGTGTTAGGACAACAAAGTAATTGTGTGGAACCTGCACGTCATGATTTTGCCAAGAACAAAATTCTTGTTTAACAAAAGTCATCATTTTAATGAAAAAGTTTATAGCTATCCTAACATTATCAAATATTTTACTCAGCGGTGGACCAATTAAAATTAAAAGATGTAAACTTCAAAATTGTGACAAATTCAGAATTGCATGAAAAAAATAAACTGATCGTAAAATCCTGTGAGATCTAAACCTAATTTAAAGAAAAAAGTCACTAATTATGAAATAAGTTGCAATTACCTTATACAGTATTCAACTTTTTATTCCATGGCAGAAACAAGCTTCCAAAGCATCTCCCTCATTCCCCGCTTGCGATATAATTTTTCTAAATGGTGTTTGCTTTCAACTTTGCTTCTCATTTTTGATGTTCCTCCATCACATCAACTGAACATCTGCATTTTCAACTAAACATATTAAAAATAAGCCTGAAGCCCTTTCGCGGGACACACACTAACTGTCCGCCCTCTTTCTGTTTGATGAATGTGTGCGCGCGTGGATGTTTGTTTCTCCGTTTGCGTGCATGCGTGTGTGTGTTCCAGGTGACCTTTTCGGATGCTATGAGGAGCAAAGCGAGACTGTCTGTTACTGGGAGTACTGGCGAGAACGGACGTGTGATGAGTCCTGAATTCCCCAAAGCCGTACATGCAGTGCCCTTTGTTAGACCTGGTGTGGGAATGAACGTCAGTCTGACTGATCTCTCCTGATGGATAAGAACCTGCCGAGTGCCTTACACAATGGTTTTCAATAGAGCGCGTTCTATTCTCTTTCCTGTCGCTCTCTCCCTTATCATCACTCGTCTGAATGGAGGATGGAGGCCTCATTTGATGTCATACAGACATAATCCTTCCTTGGCCCTTTATAACAAAAGATGCACTCTCTAGTATCGGAAAAGACACTCGCTTACCGAGCTGATATCCCCCCCGCCCCGTAACGGATATTTTCCACAACAAACTTGAAACTCACAGAAGCTCTGAGCGGGAAAGAGAGAAGTCAATAAAGTCTGTCTGTTTTCGTAGCTGACGCCATCTGATGTCTATTTCGGCTCAAGCACACTTTATCATCATCTGCTTCAGGATGTGAAATGTCTTTTTATTAATAAAAGCGACGGAAAATAAACTGTATTTTTATGTATTTTCACAGAAATGGCTTTTAAATAAACCTGCTTACATGTTAATTAAACCTGTAAACATACTTTTAAGAGCTTAGCTACTAGTTTCACATTTCAATGCCAAATATGTTGCTTCTCTTGTAATTTATTAGTCCTCTTCTGATATACTCATTAACATTTTGGTGTTAATACGAACTATCTAGCAATGCTTGACATTTGAAACATATTTGAAAAAGTGGGTGCCGCGGTTACGTTTTCTTACTTTCATCTACTTGTTTGGTTTCAAGAATCTGTTTGTAATTTTTGTTTATATCAAGAAAATCAGGGTAGCGGTTATAATATGTTTAAAAAAATGAAAAGAACAGAAAAAGTGTTTACAATGTGAACATAAAAAAGAAAAAAAAACGTACCTATTGTATTATTATTGCATATGTTTTGCTGTGAGATGAATAGAAGCATACACATCAACAAACTGCTCTGTTAAAAAATGCCAAATAATTAAGTGTGCCAAAATTATTGATAAATATAGTCATATATTAATCTGTCATCAATGTGAATGTAGTCGATACATTCTGTAAGTTTTGTTACTAAATGTACAGTTGGATGGTATACACAGTGATTTATTGAGGATCTTTTATTTATTTTTTTGTTTGTTTTGTTGGCTTTTCTAAAACTCTGTAACTTAAATCTGGTTTCCAAACATCTGGTTTTAATATATTATTTTATAAAAGATATCTGCCAATATACTTATTCAAGGTTATTTAAGATACCTACTGCACCACAATATTATATATTTTGTTTGGTAACAGTGTTATTTCCTATATAAGCAATGGCAACTGTAAGAGTTCACATTAGAGATTGCAATAAGCCAAGATTAAAAACAAAAGCAAACAAAGATGTCCCCGATTCAACAGTTGTGTGCATCTTCGTATAATTTCTTTCTCCTCTCTTCTCTCTCAGTCTTTCACACTAGACTGAGGGGCAAATACTGGATAACACTTCTCATTTTGTCATGACATACATGATATTTAGTTGAACATGTAATTTTAAAGACCGCTCTCTGCCATTTTGTAAATGAATGTGTGCCAACTTGTTTATTTTTTGGGATTCTTTCTAAATAAAAGCTGACTAATAGTCTTGTTTTGACTGCATCAATGACCTTCGATGTAAGTGTCACAAACTGCACCTTAGAGATTTTGGTCCATATTAACATGATAGCATCATGCGTCTGCACATTCATCACGTAAATCTCTCATTCCAACAAAGGTGCTCTATTGGATTGAGTTCTGGTGACTGTGGAGGCCATTTGACTACATGAACTTATTGTTACGTTCAAGAAAGCAGTCTGAGATGATTTGCTCTTTATGACATGGTGCGTTATCTTGTGGAAGTATCCATCAGAAGATGGGTACACTGTGGTCATAAAGGGATGGACATGGTCAGCAACAATATTCAGGTAGGCTGTAGCATTGACATGATGCTCAATTGGTACTAACTGGCCCAAAGTGTGCCAAGAAAATATCCCCCACACCATTAAACCACCACCATAAGCCTGAATCATTGATAGAAGGCAGGATGGATCCATGCTTTCATGTTGTTGACACCAAATTCTGACCCAACCATGCGAATGTCACAGCATAAATCGAGACTCATCAGACCAATCAACGTTATTTTCAGTCTTCTATCATATACTTTTGGTGAGCCTTGGTGAATTGTAGCCTCAGTTTCCTGTTCTTGGCTGACAGGAGTGGCACCTGGTGTGATCTTCTGCTGCTGTAAGCCTATTTGCCTCAAGAATCGATGTGTTGTGCCTTCAGAGATGCTCCTCTGCATAGCTCGGTTGTAATGATTGATTATTTGAGTTACTGTTGCCTTTCTATCAGCTGGAACCTGTCTGGCCATTTTCCTCTGACCTTTGACAACAACAAGGCATTTGCGCCTACAGAACTCCCTTTCACTGGATATTTTCTCTTTTTCAGAGCATTCTCCGTAAACCCTAGAGATGGTTTTGACAAAAATCCCACAAGATCAGCAGTTTCTCAATTACTCAGACCAGCCCGTCTAGCACCAATAACCATGGCACGTTCAAAGTCACTTAAATCATCTTTCTTCCCCATTCGGGTGCTCTGTTTAAACTGCAGCAGATCATCTTGACCATGTCTACATGCCTAAATGCATTAAGTTGCTGCCATGTTGTTGGCTGATTAGAAATTTACATTAACAAGCAGTTAGACAGTGTACCTAATAAAGTGGCCGGTGAGTGTATATGATAATAATCTTGATCCTTCTTTTTAAAGCGTTTCCAGATATCACTGACACATGAGTTCCATACTTCCAAACAGATACAGTAATTCATAAAGTCCATTTATTCCTTGTTGCGTTGGGATGGATTTGAATGTGTCTGCTTGCCGAAGGGAAGTGAGAGGAATTGTGAGGTGTTTCGGTCATAAATAATCATGCTGTGACGTCTCTGCATTGGTGTTAATGAATGTCACACATTCAGAGATGACAGATACCCTCCCCCCTGCTCTTCCTACATAATCCCCCTTCCGTCTTTGCAGCCCATATGGTGTCCAACACTTCTGGAGACTTCCATTTAACATTTCATCTAACATTTAGTTTGAAGATATTAAAAGCTCCTTAGGCATCTGAACACGAGTATTTGTTTATTTCTGAGGGGCATGTTAGAAATCAAATCCTTCTTTTATCGAATTCCACATTTCATGATCTGAACGTTTGCGTTTTGGGACACTTCAATTATGCTCCATGCATTTCAAAAGCCCTTTGATGGAAAACCAAATACCAAATATCTGGCTTGGGGCTCAAAGCTTCGGCAAAAAGACCGTCTGTCCTGTTTCAGCAACTTTACACCTAGTTTCCAAAGTAGCCAGCTCATTTGACCAATAATAAAACAAATACGTTTGCTGCTTGTTCAAAAAACGTATTTAAAATTGTAATCGATCAACCTTAATTTGTAAACATGATTAAGTTAACTTAAAATGTAGTAAAGTATTCTAACACAAATCTATTATTTTGAGCTTTTTTGGTATCTATTAGCTTGACGCCAAAATGTCTGATTTTCAGTCATGTGATCACAATGTTCATTTATTTGTTCATTTTCCTTCAGCTTAGTACCTTTATTCATCAGGGGGTCAGCACAGCTAAATGAACCGCCAACTTATCCAGCATATGTTTTACACAGTGGATGGATGCCCTTCAAGCTGCAAGCCAGTACTCGGAAACACCAAACACACTCTCACATTCACAAGCATACACTATGGCCAATTTAGTTTACCCAATTCACCTATACCACATGTCTTGGGACTGTCGGGGAAACCAAAGCAACCAGAGGAAACCCACACGAACACTGAGAGAACATGCAAACTCCACACAGAAATGTCAACTGGCCAAGCCAGGACTCGAACCAGCACCCTTCTTGTTGTAAGGCGACAGTGCTAACCACTGAGCCACCGTGCCACCCTGTGATCACAACATGATAGCCCCAATGTGTAATGCTGCAATGCCTTCACACATCCTATCGAAATTTCAATAAATATTTCCCCACAGCTATTAAAAACATGTCATGATTGGCCTCTTAAGTCATACTTAAACGCGGGTGCTTAAATTGCCAAGTTGAGCCTCATAAACATTAAACAGTAGCGAGGCAGACTGATTTCTGCAGTGCCTCATGTGTTTTACTACAACAGCTGAACTGTATTGGCTTGTTAAATGATTGTGCATCTAAATTGTATATACTGTATGTGTGCATACACTTGATTATTTGATGCATCTTGTATATTTTACACAAAGTATGTATTTGACCAAAATTCATAAACATCACAGTCGAAGCAATCACTAAAGTGCATGTATTGTTTTAAAACAAAGCACTCAATGCTACAAACTCATTAACTTGAGAAATTTGAGACTTGAGAAACAGGACAATAGCATATTAAGGCAGCAAAGATCTCATCACAGAAGAAATGAAATTCTTAAACAATTAGTTACAAAAATGTATATATTACATATTTACAAAGTATATTTCTTATTTCCTGAAATGTTAAGACTAAAAGCAGATGCCAACATTTGAAATACTGTTAAATGAAAATAGCGAGTATAAGCAAGTATTTAAAAAAAAACTTAAAAATATCTCAGTCAATGTTTTCAAACTATGTATAATATCTGATTTGCCAAAGTCACACATGTGGCAACTTCACATCTCATCCATAATGAAGCTTTTTCCTCATAAATGCAAAACTAAAATAAAATAAAATCAATTGTTTTTGTTCTAGAACTCTTAAGCTTTGATAAGCTTACGTAACTGATAAGTTTTATTTCTTTTGGGTTGTGTCTTTATGGTTTAATTCACATAATTTCCACAAAGTTCGTTGTATACAGTAAACTCACTAACTTTTTTGGTCTCATCCATAATGCATGTTTATTCCCCTCAATTAAACAGTAAAATGTTTACTGATTGATATTTTTCTTATCCCTCAACTCTGTGGTTAGTTGTAAAATTGCTCAACTACAATTTAAGGAACATTTGCATAAAACTGACAAAAGACTGAGACCGAATGCCTTGTTCGAACCCAAGTTCGATTGTCCCCCCTCAAAATGTAGACATAAGCACATCACGTCGTTCTGCTTTTACTGAATCTTTTGCTTTTGTTACCAAAACCAAAACACAGAGAGCCAGTTGCATCTATCTGCCACAAAGAAAAAATATATATTAAAATGTTCAGAACATTTTGTGATGTCTGCAGAAGTCATTTTTGCTGGAGACAATCAGACATAATCATTGTTTACACTGGGTCAGTCCCACTTGTTGCCAAGAAAGGTGATACAAAGACATACAGACACGAATGAACGTTATGAAAATGATAGATTGTTGTACAGTTGGCGGTTCACTTCCATTATTTGGTACAATTGCATTCATATCAGAAGTGAACCATTCCAGAGTTTGCACATGCCGTAAACCAGACCACCTCTTTCATACGAGGGTGCGCACCCGAGTTCAGAAGACATCATTCACACTAGCTTTTACTATGTTACATTAAAAAAAAAAATTTTAACAAACAATAAAATTTATTATTTATTTATTTATTTATTTATTAAATAAAATTAACATTTAAGAAGGGAAAGAGAGCACATATTATTAGGGATTGAAATTCACATTGGTTGGCTTTATTGGTCTACATACATTGGTCCTGTTTAGACTTTCTTTTTTTTATAAGTTGTACCTGAAAATGTACAGATTCTCAGTAGTAAAATAAGAATAAGTATATACGCAAGTATACATATGTGTAAGTAACTGTAAGGTTAAGGTTTATTCCTTCCTTATATTTATATAGCGCTTTTCTGGACACTCAAAGCGCTTTACACAATGGGGGGATCTCCTCATCCACCACCAGTGTGCAGCATCCACCTGGATGATGCGACAGCAGCCATTTTGCGCCAGACCGCACACCACACACTAGCTGATTGGTGGAGAGGAGACAGTGATGAAGCCAATTGAATATGGGGATGGTTAGGAGCCCATGATGGACAGAGGCCAGTGGGCAGATTTGGCCAGGATGCCGGGGTTAAACCCCTACTCTTTTCAAAGGATTATTATTATTTAGATTATTAAAATAAGAATTCATAATTTGAAAGATTAGAATCTGTTGGTGAGCATATATAAATAAAGCATTGGTATATATAGAGCAGACTATAATTTGTAAGTAAACTAACCACTATAGTCAGCAGAAGTTCATATAATAATCAAAATAAAGTGCAACTCAAATTATACAGTTGAAGTCAGAATTATTAGCCCCCCCTGTGATTTTTTTTTTTTTTTTTTTACATATTTTGCAAATGATGTTTAACAGAGCAAGAAAATTTTCACAGTATGTCTGATAATATTTTTTTCTTCTGGAGAAAGTCTTATTTGTTTTAATTTGGCAAGAATAGAAGCAGTTTTTTTTAAACCATTTTAAGAACAAAATTATTAGCCCCTTTAAGCTATTTTTTAGGATAGTATACAGAACAAACCATCATTATACAATAACTTGCCTAATTACCCTAACCTGCCTAGTTAACCTAATTAACCTTAAATTATTTAAAGTAAGCCTTTAAATGTTACTTTAAGCTGTATAGAAGTGTCTTGAAAAATATCTAGTAAAATATTATTTATTATCATCATGGCAAAGATAAACTAAATCAGTAATTAGAAATGACTGAACTATTATGTTTAAAAATGTGTTGATAAAATCTCTCTGTTAAACAGAAATTGTGGAAAACAATAGACAAGGGGGCTAATAATTATGACTTCAACTGTACATGCATTTAAATATATATATTTTAATAATTAATCAATGGTAAGACTTCAGACAGCGCATCCTCAAAAACGTCCTTTAGAGATGCATTTCAAAGAATAAAGCAGAGTCATCTGATACACAAACACAAAGCGGGGAACCACCAGCCTTTGGGTTATCTACAGCAATTCTATGTCATTAGGTCAATGATAAGGAGGTTGGTGGGCTAAACTCAAAAACTCACCACTGCTTTCTAAGATGACTATCTGCACTTCCGTCTCTCCCTTCGGCAACTCAATCAAAGCCATCATTGATAAACTCAAGCAAAGCACAGCTAGATGACAGGAGGAAGAACAACAGGACTGCCCTGTATATGCCGGCGCAGACATCGATAGCTCAAACAGCCTCACCTTTCATCTCACTGCTCTCATTATGAAGCCCCAAAGCTATTACCCCGTGTCTGCAGAGGAACCAGAGAGTGGGCTGAAAGAACACGATTACAATTTTACAAAAACGCACGCATTATTACATATGTGAATCAAAATTGGGGCAAGAACATTTCCAGCAGTAATCCTAATAATCCCAAATTCAAAAAATGTAATTGTGCTTTAAGTAATACAGCAAATTGGTGCATAATTTAAATACAAGCTTTGTCATAGGACATGCAAATATTTCTGTATGTACATATTTATATGGATGAACTTGCATCAAAAAGCAGAATGATTAAATATGAGCTCATATTTCGATTAGCCATTAAAGTATGGTGATGTACAATGACCTTAAAATCTCTCCATCTAAAACTATATCCTTTGCGTTTTGATTGACAGCTCATTGGATTTAATTTGAATCCACAATTTTGCCCTTCAATGAATTTTGCATATGCCACCCAGTCGAGGGAGAAAAACGTCTTTCAAATTAGGGTCAGTGGCCAAAGTCTTATTACAAAATCATTTGTATTCATCAACTACAATATTTCCATTTCTCCAGCCCAGAGATGCGATTAATCAGGACAAACTCTGTTCTACTTTTTCAGCCCATTTCAGATCAAAGCATTCAAGGACAAAAAACCTGGAAGGATAGTTTAACTTAACATATTTCAGGATCACAGCCAGATTATAGGTGCTTCCTAATAGTGTGGAACAGCACTCGCCCACTTATTTCGGAGTCAGAATTACAAATTGAGAGGGCATTTTACTGAACATTTTCTACTGGGAACTTGTGATTTACAACTTCTGAGTACAAATGAAATGCAGTATTAGACTCTTGAAAGATTTTGTATGCAGCAGGAAGTAAATGTGCATAAAAAGGGGGGTAATTGCCTCGTCTAGGTAACTGAAAGGAAGAAAAGCTTGAATGAAATCTGCACAGAAATCTCCACTGTTTTCTAATGATGATAACTATCACAAAAGTTATATCTAAATTTCAGTCTCAATCTCTTTAGTTAAGTTTATAAGATTTTTGTTTGAGAGTGAAAGTTGTACACAAAACTTTAATTGTTCATTGAATTTAACATTTTATTGTCAGATCTTGACAAACACATCAAACATATAAATTATAAACATTTTACAAATTTGAGGTATGATTTAAATAATTAATGATTTATACCATTTGTATTGTGTAAACTTAAATTAATTTTCCTTAAAGTATCTTAGCAAAAAAATTACAAACATTTCTTATTTCCAACATGCTCTAATGGGTGATATCAAATCATAAAATCATAACTCGTTACTACTTCTGTCATTTTCTCATATCAACAAAAAATATGCCACTCACCATGTCACCCTGCAGGCCAAGACTGGTTACTCACTGAAGCTAAGCAGGGCTGAGCCTGGTTGGTTGACAATGAGTGGTTATTTGAGTTGCTGTTGTCTTTCTATCAGCTTGAACCATGTTGCTATATTCCTCTGACTTCTGGCATCAACAAGGCATTTGCGCTCACAGAACAGCCGCTCACTTTTCTCTTTTTGGAGCATTCTCTGAAAACCCTAGAGATGGTTGTGCCTGAAAATCCCAGAAGATCAGCAGTTTCTGAAATACTCAGACCAGCTGAGTTAAACTATAATGGAGTAAAAGTTTATCATTTGCATGTTTTTAAGTCCTTGAGTACTTTTTTGAGATTTTAACAGATTTGTGTGTGTTGAGCATCGGTTAAGACGATGTTAGTACCTGTCAGCTTTAATTGTGGGGAAAAACTGGATAATTTTGAGCTTTTGTCTGCTAATTTCAGTTTCCGGGTTTAAAATGATTTTTAGGGCGGGATCAAAATCTGCGACGTGGCGCAAAACTGCAAGTGCAAAGATGACGCTTCGGTTTCTCATTATTATTCATAGCTGAGTTTTCTTATCCTATAAGAAGAGCCGGCCTTTTAATTATTCATGACTGCACACGCTTTCCGATAGCAAGGCAGACTTGCCAGTGCCAAGTTGTGAGATCCTACCTTGATGACTGGGTGAAACCGCATCAATAAACCCACGGCACACTTTTTTCAGGTAGTGTATAGCAGAAATACAAAATATCGAAATGTCAGATTGTTTTTATACCACGCAGCCCTAATTATTACTATTATTATTATTATTATTATTATAAATTCCCATGTAATCAAGTCTATTTATGTGAGGAATAAGTGATAAAGTGATGTTGAATTATTATAGTAATAAATGAAATAACTGAAATCCAGCGTAGTGAAATGGACTTAAAAAAAGCCCTCGATCTGTCTTGGACTACTTCAGCCGTGCACTTCTCTGAAAACAACTGCACATCTGAGAATGTTCATCAGCCAATCAGAGCCAAGCATAGCATCCCTTTCATACAGCTGTAGACCTCTATTTGGTCTGTATGAAAAGAATTGATAATATCCAAGATATGGGAGCGATAAAAATCTCCAGCTTCACTCCATAAACCTTGATAAGCTGTTGTGCTGTGTGTCCCTGACCCATAATTTGTTTGGGAGACAGGAGAACACTGTCTCAAAGTCCACTTTTGACATGTCATATGAAGTCTTCTATCTGTAGAGCCAACATAAGACACACTGCCTGAAACTGATCTTCATTTTTTTCTTCTCAAGGCTATCTCCAGAAAACAAGAAAATAAATTCAGATATATTTGTCTGTTGCAGTAATGGGTTGGGATTCAGCACAGAAAGGAAAAAATAGAACCTGTTATCCCCTGGCTGAGTTGTCATGGAAACAGCATTGGCTGTGCTCTTTCCTGTGTGAGGAATAGGATGCCGTTTAGCATGTGGGATCTGAAGATGCTTTTGTAATTGATTCATGTCTTTGTCACCTTTTCAAGTCATGAACACATGTCTACAACAACTGATTGCTGTAATCTTTGCACCCCAAAACCATGGGGACATCGCAGGAGTTCAGTCATGGAACATACTAATTTGTGCCCAAGTTCAACTAGTGTTTGCCGCCTCACACTGCATGAGTTTCTATGGCAACCACTTCCATGCAGTGATTATTCAGCTCATCCAATAGAGATTCTCTACTGTGCAAGGCTATTAATGTGCTTTATGTAACCGAGTGTGTTGTGATAGAAACCACCGCTATTCTTTTGAACAGAATACAGAGAGTTGAAATAAAACAAACTAACGTGGTACTGTCAAAATTTACAAAAAAGGCACTTTGCTATTTTGATTTCATTGCTCTCGGATGCTTGACTTTGTATAAATTTAGATTTAAGTTTTTTTTTAAATGGAGCCTCTTGATTCTAAGTAGACAACCATACAATGTCATTTAATAAAGGGTCTGAAAAAAGTAAATTCCTGCAGTCTATTTCAAAATATTGAATTTTTATTGATTTGAATGAATGAATAATTCAGCAGCTCAATCACTTATAAAAAAAAAACTCGGTTGCGTGGGTTAATTTTAACC
This sequence comes from Danio rerio, assembly GCF_052040795.2. Lineage (NCBI taxonomy): Eukaryota > Metazoa > Chordata > Actinopteri > Cypriniformes > Danionidae > Danio > Danio rerio. The sequence goes on from NC_141034.1 coordinate 40,068,976, forward strand.
CATATTTAACTCTACAATTAGATGTGTCCATATTTTAAACAAATTTAGGTTAACATACAACAACCCAGCATCTTTTGAAAGTGTCCAGAGAGTCATTCATTCATTCATTTTCCTTCAGCTTAGTCCCTTTATTTATAAGGGGTCACCACAGTGGAATGAACCGCTAACTTATCCAGCATATGTTTTACACAGCGGATGCTGGGAAACACCCATACACTCTCACGTTCACTCATATACACTACGGTCAATTTAGTTTATTCAATTTACCTACAGCAGATGTCTTTGGACTGTTGGGAAAACTGGAGCACTCGGAGGTAACCCACATGAACATGGAGAGAACATGCAAACTCCACACAGAAGTGCCGACTGATTCAGCCAGGACAGCCAGCAACTTTCTTGATGTGAGGCAACAGTGCCAACCACTGAGCAACTGTGCCACCTCCTCCTGTGATTCAGTGCTACTAAAAAAAACAGAAACTATGATGGGGTGGACCCTCCTGTAAGCACAGTAGGAATGGGCCGGTATAAGATTGTGATGGTATGATAACCTTTGATAAAAAAATATCACAGTATCACAATATTGTGATTACAGATCTAAAATATGCTATTTGTACATGTCTGGGTAAAAAACAACAACATTTTGCCCATTGAATTCAATATATTTTATTTAGAAATATAAAGAAACATTTAAAATATTTTGGAAGAGTAGTTTTTGATGTGGAGTGTCATTTTTCAGCTGGAGATACTGTTGCCCTAAAAAACTAAATAAAATAGTAGTAAAAAAAAAAAAAGTACATATACACTGTAGGAACGGTATAACAGAAGGTTTTGGTGGTTTTAAAACCTTGACTTTTCTTAACTGCAGTAAACGGTTATCATGCCATCCCTAAAGCACAGCAAAGACAATTTTTAAAAAAATTATATATGAAGTACACATAGAAAAATACTGTTCCATACTCATCTCACATACGCCCCATAGCACATGTAACTGTAATAAGTTGGCCTTGTGTTTTGGTTAAGCTTTACAATAAAGTTTCTACGGTGGCCGAAAGAATTTAACGTGCTGCTGTTTACAAAAGTGCAATTACAAAAAAATGGCAGCAAATTAAGAAAAGATTTTCATCCGTCTGACAGCACACATGCTGCAAATCCTCACAACGCATACTCATAAAAAAACATGATGCATTTTCGAACAACTAACACAAATTAATAAAATGCGCTGCATTCTCTGCGCAAACAATTTATGAAAAAATGCACCGCATTCTCAAAACACTTGAAAAAACAACCAAACACAATGAAAATGTTTCAAGTGGATCTTTGAAAGGTGAGTTTTTTCTTTGTTTATTTTAACATCCTGATTCCCCTGCCTTTTGTTTTGTTTTTTTAGCCTAAATAACCATAATCTAAATAGCTGGGTCCATCATGTTTTGGCCATTATTTCAAGGGGACCCAAAACTTTTGGGTCCCCATGAAATACTTTTGTTGCATTCTGTGCTATTTGAAAGTGTTGTGAGAACATGCAGTGCATTTGTATAAATTGTTTGTGTTGTGTGAAAATGAAGTGCATTTTTTAAAAAATGTGTTTGCGTTGTGAGGATTTGCAGCATGTTTGCTGCCAAACAGATGAAGATCTTTTCTCAATTTCCTGCTGTGTTTTCTTAAATTGCAGCACGTTAAGCTCTCTCAGCCACCGTAGGTTTCATTTTTTAATATACAGTTGAAGTCAGAATTATTAGCCCAGTATTATTTTTCCCTCCAATTTCTGTTTAATGGAGAGCATATTTTTTCAACACATTTCTAAACATAATAGTTTTAATACAGTAACTCATCTCTAATAACTGGTTTATTTTATTTTTGCCATGATGACAGTAAATATTATTTTACAAGAAATTTTACAAGACACTTCTATACAGCTTAAAGTGACATTTAAAGGCTTAACTAGGTTAATTAGGTTCACTAGGCAGGTTAGGGTAATTAGGCAAGTTCTTGTGTAATGATGGTTTTGTTCGGTAGACTATCGGAAAAAATATAGCATAAAAGGGCTAATAACTTTGACCATAAAATGGGTTTAAAAAAAATTAAGAACTGCTTTTATTTTAGCCAAAATAAAACAAATAAGACTTTCTCCAGAAGAAAAAAATGTTGTCCGACATACTGTGAATCCTTGTTCTGTCAAACATCATTTGGGAAATATTTAAAAAAGAAAAAAAAATCAAATGGGGCTAATAATTCAGACTTTAACTGTATTTACAAACATTAACTACTGTAATCATGAACAGAGCTTGTACAGCATTTATTAATCATAGTTCAACATTTACTACTGCAACATCCAAATACATGCTTGTTAACATTAGTTGATGAACCTTGAGTTAACATGAACTAACAATAATCAACTGTATTTTCATCACTAACATGAACAAATACTGTAATAGATGTGTTCATTGTTTGTTTTGTGTACATTATCTAACATTAATACAACCTTACTGTAAAGTGTTACCCACATTAATTACTTCCATCTCTTTTTATAACTCAGAAAAAATGAAACTTTTTGATTGAAAAGCAATTTCATAACTATGCATGTCAGTGGTAGATTTAATGTTCGCTGAGATCATACTTGAATAGACATAGTGAAATCTTCGTCATTTAAGAATGAGATTGTAGGGGCGTTGGATTTGAGATCATAAATTCCTAATCAATTGTTCAGCTCTTTTTTTCCAGCTAAAATGGAAATTGAATGTGCATGCAGCACTGTGAAAATCTGTCAATGTCAACATGATTGAGTTACTGGCACGATGTACAAAATGGTCAGTCTCTTCTGAATCAGCAGAAGGGAGTGGGTGATCTCCAGTGCTTTAATGTCCCACATTATTCACGCTCACTTACACCCCCTCACAGCCAGAGCAGTAAAGTTAAATGGTGTGTCTCTCTGAGAAGGAAGATATGTGACTCCTCTATGACTGAAGCAATGGCTGAGCCTATGAGTCACTGCTCCTTAGCATTACACAAATAAATAAATAAATGAAATCTATAAATGAAAGCATCGGCGTGATTCAATAATTTTCCTCATGGGTCTGCTCAAGTGTTTATCTAGACTGGTATTACAGGCTACAGGAAGATCATAAAAAGCAAGCATGCAGAGATTAGTTTTTTGCTTGTGTAATCTCGTGTTTGTTGTAATCAACTGACTAATCCGGTTTAATTCTGATCCTGAGAATACTTGAGGCCAAGGGCAAAGTGAGGTGTGAGGGTTGATATATGAGACATGGCAGGACCTAAGGCCTCTGTTCCATACATCTGTTCATAGCTCATTTCTGCATCTGGTGTCTCTTTCACTCTGTCCATCTGGGTAAATAAACAGGGATTGCCTTTAGTCAGAATTCAAAGATATGACTTTCAAAGTCTCACTGACTGCGGAATACACATTCAATTAAATTAAAATGCTTAGGCAAAGATAAATAATGCCATTCAAACACGTCTTTTAGTTTTTGAAGCTTTGACTGATCTACTGCACACTCTCAAAGGCTGTATTATCATATAATTTAACTGTAATACAGCTACAGTTAAAATATAATTGCTCTCCTTTTTTCACTTTTCAACATTTGTCAGTTTTTTATGATAAATTAAACAGTTCAAAAAATTGTATTTTCAACTAGTATCATTTTTTAAGTATTTATTATCACGGGTTTTAATTAAAATTTCTTGAAATTATATTATTTGTTACCAAAAAAATGTAACTAAACTCGTCTCTTACTTCATTTGTTCCCAAAATGAGGTTTGCGGGACAATGATAGGGTGTCGCTTCTTGATTTCCAAAAATCGAATAAATTTGATTAAACTATTAGAATGACCAGGGCGAAGCAGTGGCGCAGTAGGTAGTGCTGTCGCCTCACAGCAAGAAGGTCGCTTGGTCGCTTGTTCGAGCCTCAGCTCAGTTGGCATTTCTGTGTAGAGTTTGCATGTTCTCCCTGCGTTCGCATGGGTTTCCTCCGGGTGCTCCGGTTTCCCCCACAGTCCAAAGACTTGCAGTACAGGTAAATTGGGTAGGCTAAATTGTCCGTAGTGTATAAGTGTGTGTGTGAATGTGTGTGTGGATGTTTCCCAGAGATGGGTTGCAGGTGGAAGGGTATCTGCGTAAAAATTTGCTGAATAAGTTGGCAATTCATTCTGCTGTGGCGACCCTGGATTTATAAAGGGACTAAGCCTATATATATATATATATATTTATATATGTTTATTTTTCAAGTAGTTTATTTTAAGTTTATTTTTTAGTATTAATTACAGTTACATCGTGTCATGATCTCATCATGAGCTGAGGGTACAATTTTGTTCCTAGGAGCACAAAATATATAATATATATTGTACCTTTATAGGTCACAAATTGGTCCTTTAGGGTACAATTTTGTACCCAAATAGATTATAAAAGGTACATAATTGTATCTTTCAAACCTAAATCTGAATGTTTGTAACTTTATAGCCCATTTGGGTACAAAATTGTACCCTAAAGGACCAATTTGGGATCTTTAAAGTTACAATTATATATTTTGTTCCCGAACAATATTGTACCACAGCCATGTCACCCTGCAGCCCAAGACCGGTTACTCACTGAAGCTAAGCAGGGCTGAGCCTGGTCAATACCTGGATGGGAGACCACTAGGGAACACTAGGTTGCTGTTGGAAGTGGTGTTAGTGAGGCCAGCAGGGGGCGCTCAACCTGTGGTCTGTGTGAGTCCTAATGCACCAGTAAAAGTGAAGGGGACACTAAACTGTCAGTGGGCGCCCTCTTTCGGATGAGACGTTAAACCGAGGTCCTGACTCTCTGTGGTCATTAAAAATCCCAAGGCACTTCTCGTGAAAGAGCAGGGGTGTAACCCCGGTGTCCTGGCCAAAGTCCCTCTATCGGCCCTTACGATCATGGCCTCCCAATCATCCCCTCTCCACCGAATTGGCTCTATCACTGTCCCTCCACTCCACCAATAGCTGGTGTGTGGTGAGCGCACTGGCGCCGTTGTCCTGTGGCAGCCGTCGCATCATCAAAGTGGATGCTGCACACTGGTGGTGGTGTGGAGAGACCCCCCCTCATGATTGTGAAGCGCTTTGGGTGTATTGCCATACACAATAAATGCGCTATATAAATACACATTACATTACATTACATTACCATCACTGTACCCTTTTTTCTGACAGTGTATGGTTAATAATAAATTAAACAAATTATTAGATGACCATACACGTTATAGCCTATGAATGTTAGACTCTTTCACTTTTTTGTGTTGTCAACATGTTTGTGTCTATATAGGCCTATTGTTGTGTGTGCAACATTTGTGGGCATTGCCATTGCATTGGCATTGTTATTTTGGCGGTCGCGGGCTGAAAAGTTTGGGAACCCCTGGTTTACTCCGCCTTGTGTAATTTTAAACCTTTATGAGTTTCTTTCTTCAACTGAACATAAAAAAATATTTTGAAGAATGCTTGTTAATTGGACCCATTAAAGAAAGAAACTTGGTTTACAACAAGTGAAGGATGACAGAATTTTTATTTTTGGGTGAACTATCCCTTTAAAGGTGCAAATGTGGAGTGCTTGGCTACAATCTACTGACAAAAAAAAACAAAAGAAAAAAAAAAAAACGCTCCACTAAAGGTACATTTAAAGGCATTAAGTGGCAAGCACATGTCTTAAAAAACACAGCTAGATTTAGCCGGCACAAAAAAACAATATCTCATCTGTCACAGTCACATGAATACCACAAATAAAGCTCTAACTATGAAATATGACACAGGGATGTAATTCAACCAACATGAAAATTGTCATAATTTACTCACTCTTCACTCGTTCAAAACCCACTTGAGTTATTTTATTCTGATGAAGATGAACACAAAAGCAGATATTTTGAAAAAAGCTGATATGCCTGTTGACTTCCATGTTAATTTTTAATTCTATAGAAGTTGATGGACCCTATTATCCAGCATTCTTTAAAATATTTTCTTTTGTGTTCATAAGAATAAAGAAACTCATTAAGGTTTACAACAACATGAGAGTAAATGATCAGGTAATTTTGCTTTCTGGGTAAACTATCGCTTTAAGTGATGCCTCTGAATTATACACACTGAAGCAGCAGAGTTCACTGCTGAATGAGATCAGCACTTCTGAAAACGCTGATGATAACTCGCTGCTATTGCATGTTTCCTTACCAATTCCAAGTGAGATTAAACTGAAATGACTTCCAACTGAATGGAACTGAGCCTGGTGAACCGACAAGAGTATTATACCTGCAGGTGGGAATCCTCCTTCAATTTCTGCTCAGAGCTTTTCCATGATCCTTATCCCCCTGGGTTTCCCCATAACAGATGCAGTGGGAGACCATGGAAATGCTCTAGGAAGATGGGTTTTACGTGTCCTCTGAGGCATATCCAGATTAATGCTCTGCTCTCTAATGGAAAAGTCTGATTTGTCCTTCTGGATGTCCCAGGTGTTCAAATGATCACAGATTATCTGCATTTATTGCCAATTGATAGTATACAGTTGGAGGCAAATTGATTAGTAATCCCATGAAATTGGAAAGTGTTGTTTAAAAGAGCAAGGAGATTTTCACAGTATTTCCTATATATATATATATATATATATATATATATATATATATATATATATATATATATATATATATATATATATATATATATATATATATATATATATATATATATATATTTTTTTTTTTTTTTTCCCTTTTTCTGGGAAAAGTCTTGTTCCTATTAGCAGACCCCAAAGATATTGGGATGAAACTGACTGATGTTGTGGTGGTAATTCCCAGAAATTAGCGAAAAATTTAAGTACAATAATTTTATAATAATAATTGTAATTTAATTTACAATAATAAACACACACACACACACACACACACACACACACATATATACATATTTATATATATATATATATACATATATTTATATATATATATATATATATATATATATATATATATATATATATATATACATATACATATATACATATATACATATATACATATTTATATATATATATATATATATATATACATATATACATATTTATATATATATATATATATATATATATATATACATATATACATATATACATATATATATATATATATATATATATATATATATATATATATATATATATATATACATATATACATATATATATATATATATATATATATATATATATATATATATATATATATATATATATATATATATATATATATATATATAAAATCACATACTCCACATCTTGGATCAATTGTTAATCAAATTAAATTGATCAAAAATCACTGTTTACATGGTAGACTCTTAATCAGAGTATTGTCTTAATTGTAGTAAAATTTAATTAATGGTGTCCATGTAAAACATACTCAGTGAATCATTCATTAAAATGATTCATTAAAAATAGCTGCTTCATTTACAAAGTAATCATGTTTTTGCTGTGAACTGCACTGGCAAGTTGCTCTTTAAAGGGCGCCTACTCATTTTTTATCATTTAGGAGAAGTATTTTTTTGTGTCTCCATAATGTGTCAGTAAAGTTCTAGCTCAAAACACCCATCAGATTATTTGTTATACCTTTTAGAATGTTAGGATTTTCTGCTTTAAACACTGTTTTCTTTAATATGTTTATTGATTTTTTCCCTTCAACTATGCATACAACAACAATGCAACCTACGCAACACATATCTATACCCTTCTTATACATGTATATACACATGCACACACATTCAAATAACATAGGTAAAAAAAAAAATTCTTATAATATTTATAATAATTAAACTATATATATATATATATATATATATATATATATATATATATATATATATATATATATATGAGACAAAAACAATAATACAATAAAAAAAGATTTTACAAACACACAATAATATTCATATATGGTTACCAAAGATAGTCAAAGTCCTTCTGCTTGCCTTTGATGATAAGTTTGTCTCTTGAGTCCAATACAGTTCAATATTTCTTTTTTCCACATTTCTATGGATGGAACTCTTTAAACACTATGTAGTTGTTTTTGTGACGTGTGCCTTTATTGCTGGTTCTCCCCGCCCACCGTTTCCAGGTGCCTGTCAGAGTGTACCTCCTTCTCCGCCTTAGCTGCCTCAGATAAACAGACAGACATGAAGGAAGCAGATCACACATAACGTTTGTGAGAAATACTACAGTAAGAATTTTACCAATGAGCATTTGATGTATTTGTTGTGGAGTTAATTAAAGCCTCTCTGCAATGATGAGTCACACACAATGTCATTACAAATTTTACGCGCGCACACACAGACACAGATACACACACACACACACATACACACACACACACACACACACACACACACACACACACACACACACACACACACACACACACACAGCGCGCGTTTAACTTTGCACTGTTTCTGCACAGCAAATGTGACAAGATACAAGTTAATATCCACTGTTGTATGGATATGTTATGTTAGTGTACAAAATAAGCCTGTTTTAATGTACACAAACCGAGATTGGACCGTCTTCTTTTATAATTGTACTGACATGTGTCTGTGGTGATGAAGTGAAGATGGTAAAACACGTTTTAAACTTGTTAAACTCATTCTTGATCACATCTGATGATGATTGATGGTCACAGCGAGATCTTTTTATCCCGGTTGTCATGTCATTATGCGTCTGTCAATCAATTCGGTGGGCGGGGAAACCGCACTCCTATGTCAAGTTGCGGTGGGCCTCAAAGCGAGAGGGATTTGGATTTTATTTTAATGTCAGGGAATTAAAAAAAAAAAAAAACTTTAAATCACCCCAATATGACTGTGGACACACTATACCTACTGTACGTACAGTTCTGTCCAAAAGATGATCTTCACCAGGAGCCTTTTAAGTAGAATTCTACAATCTTGCAAATAAAATATTATTAACTGTAATTATGAACAAAAAACTTTAGTTAGTAAGAATTAGTTCTTAAAACTATTAGATTTTATAAAGGGTCTCTGTTAAACAGTGATTGGAAAATATTTGAAAAAGTATATGACAGAAGGGCTAATTATTTTGCCTTCAACTGTATATAGGTTTGGCAAATCTTCAATGTTTTTTGTCTACGCTGGTGCCCAAGCTCAATTATTATGACACAATATTCTATGTAAAGCATCAAGGACAAAATCAAAAGTAGGAAAAGCAGTTTTCTGACAGCCTCTCTAGGATGCCACTGAAAAGCGTCCCAGGGTAACACTTGACATATGGTGGACATGGTGAGAGAACTTGCTGCCAAAGAAGAACAGAAGGGCAGTCCCCTGGCAGGGAATTAGGCACAGTACCCAGACCGAGAGAGTGAGATTACTGGGTCTGAGGGTTTTCGTACAGCTTGGCATTGCTAGCAGCTTGGCATTTACTCTGGTCAATGTGAAGGAAGATTTCATCAGCGTTACCGAATAAGCCCATATCATGGGGAAGATCAACGGCAGCACTTTATGCAATTTATGCTTCAGCTGTCCCACCCCCGGACAACCATTACAAAAACTGTATAGACATGGGATGCCTTGTGTTATTTTTTCCAAATTGGCAGCTTTGCAAAATGATTTGTGAATGGCTCGTGGAGACCAGCCATCATTCAAATATCATGCAATTCCTTTACATGCGAACTTCAGATGAGGACGTTCGGAGGTCAGTGCTGTGCGTCATGTGAGCAGCTGCAGGGGTGGACGCATGTGAATGTGTTATGAGGGGGAGGGCAAACAGTCCGCCGACTTCAATGCAGACCCACTCATGCCACCACATGTGGCGCCTTTCGCAGTGGGCTTCTCGTTTGTTGACGGGCACATTATTAATCCTGATGTCGAATTGATAGCTACCGCTGAGCCTGTTAGCAACATCCATGTGTGTGTTGGTTGCAAAGCTTCCTAGTGAGCGGAAATAAAAAGGCACAATGTCCCCTAGGGCCCAAAACAGAGCCGAATGTAATAATAATGAAGTGCCAAAAACTTGCTTTTTGTGCAGCCTTTTGTTTGGCAAAAACAAAGCAGGCCATCAAAGCTATGGTTACCATTTTGCTGGAGTCACAGTGCATCTTCAGTGTCACAGTGAGGGACGGAGAGACGTGTCTTTGTGGCTTGTGTAATTTGCATCAATTTGCATTTGTTTTGCAGCAGCACAAAGACAGACAAAATGTTAATTTAAAACAAACAATATCTCAGAACCCAACTAAAGAAAGTGAACTTGAGGAAAGCAAACAAAACCTATATATGATATCACCAAAATGTTGCTGCACTTGATTCAATTGTGCATTTACCTTTGTTTTTTTTTTTTTTTGAGTTACAAATTGTTTGCTATTGCAACTTGCAAAAATGTTTTAAACCCCAAAACAGAAGACAAAAATCCACAAATGTCCAATTTTGTCCAATAAACCAAAAAGTAGGTTCAACATTTTGTTAGATAACAATTATAAAACAATTATTTATCAAAATGTACTTCTGGGCAAGAGCGTTGACTGGTTTAAAACTCACCGGCCACTTTATTAGGTACACCTTACTTGTACCGGGTTGGACCTTCAACCTTCGTGGCAGATTCAACAAGGTGCTGGAAATATTCCTAGAGATTTTGATCCATATTAACATGATAGCATAACGCAGATTTCTCGACTGCACATCCATGATGTGAATCTCCCGTTCCACCACTTCCCAAAGGTGCTCTACTGGATTGAGTTCTGGTGATTGTGGAGGCCATTTGAGTACAGTAAATGTTCAAGAAACCAGTCTGAGAAGATTCACATTTTTATGACATGGTGCGTTATCCTTCTGGAAGTAGCCATCAGAAGATGGTTACACTGTGCTCATAAATGGATGGACCATTACCAGGGCCGGATTAACCAATGGGCCTTATGGGCACAGGCCCAGGGGCCCCTGCGCACTAGGGGCCCCTGCGAGGGGGGAGAAAAAAAGACAATTTCGGAGTGTCTTTTTAGGCTAATTGCAAATAGCGCATCTAGTTGGACTAAGCTATTCAGGGTTTACGCCCATCGATGCCTGATTGATAGAGACAAGATGAGTAAAGAGCAGTGAAATAAAACATCCGCAGTGGCGCACCTTGTAAGGCACACGGAATCATCTTTTGACGCGATTACTCATAACATTGGTTCGAATCCACCATCAGTTGAACTCGTGCTACTTTTTTTTCTCCCCATTACATATCAGATTGGAAATATATTTATTTTTAACAGGAAAGAAACATTTTTTAAAAATAATGCAAATGTGATATAAAGTCACAAGTGTCTCGTGGGTATTTAATAATGTTTAGCCTTATTATAGGCGCCTGCCGCGCCTCCCTCTCTTCAAAAACTATATTGCTCAGACAACTGTATTTCCTCTGAGCAAAAAAAATCGCGATCACATAGTAATATTATTATTATATTTAAATTGCCTTTCTTTCGTTAACTAAACAGAATGCTGTCATTGGTCAAGCGCGGAAACGTCAGTTCTGTAATAACCCGCACTAAACTGAGCGGACTTTAGTGTAACGTTATATCTGTCATAGATCAAAAATGAGTGGACAAGTGAATTTAGCAAACGCGAGAAAAAGAGGAGAGGAGGCATCTTTATTGAGGCATTTTCCATACACACCATCTTTAAACAGACCCGTGATCAGGAGAATGAGGGTACAGAAGAAGATGTTAACTTTAAATGATGAGTAGCTAGCATTAACCAGGCGGAGGAGGCTAACGACAGCGCAGCGCGGACTGGATTCATCGTGTGAGAGACAGACAGAAAGGGAGAGAGAGAGGGAGAGAGAGAGAGAGAGAGAGGAGAGAAGAGGTATAGTGTGTGTGATTTCGGATACTTTTAGGTTTATAATCAAGTCTTCATCACAAGAAGAGTAGAGAAAATAGAGGGAGAGGAGGAGAGAGACAGTAAATTAGTGTTTGTATTATGAAAGACTCAGATTCATAGAACTCAGATTCATTGAACTGGATTGGAGAAGCATTGTGCGTTATATGCCATGGCAATAATATGCTTTATAAGTTTGTAAAAGCAATACAGTAAAATACCCTTAAAAAAAAAAAAAAAAAAAAAAAAAATATATATATATATATATATATATATATATATATATATATATATATAGTATTTTTATTTAATGCTTTGAAAATTAATTTAAATCTTTGCAGACTATAAATACATATGTACTATAATCATTTATTTAAATATGTGGGCAACAAATTATAGATTCATTTTATTTAAAAATTATTATATTATTCTTATTTTTTAAATTCAACTATTGGGGTGCGGCCAGGTAGGGGGCCTTACAAGATAATGTGCCCAGGGGCCCCTGAGTTCTTAATCCGGGCCTGACCATTACATCACCACCACCAGGATGGATCTACGCTTTCATGTTGTTGATGCCAGATTTGTACCCTACCATCTGAATGTCGCAGCAGAAATTGAGACTCATTAGACCAGGCAACTTTTTTTCCGGTCTTCTATTTTCCAATTTTGGTGAGTCTGTGCAAATTGTAGCCACAGGTTCTTGTTCTTCAGCTGCAGTAGCCCATCTGCCTCGAGGTTCGACAAGTTGTGCATTCAGAGATGCTCTTCTACATTGGTTTTAACGAGTGGTTATTTAAGTTACGCCTTTCTGTCAGCTCGAACTAGTCTGGCCAATTCAACAAGGCATTTGTGCCCACAGAAGTGCTGCTCACTGGATATTTTCACTTTTTCAGACCATTCTCTGCAAACGCTAGAGATGGTTATGTGTAAAAATCCCAGTAGACCTTTCTTCCCCATTCTGATGCTCAATTTAAACTGCAGTAGATCGTCTTGACCATGTCTACATGCCTATTTGCATTGAGTTAAAAAGCAGTTGGAAAGGTGTACCTAATAAAGTGGCCAGTGAGTGTATAAATACAATTTTAAAAAAGGCCTTTGAGTGGTGGCAAGTCATTGAATCATTAATTAAAACGATTCATTAATAATAGCTGCTTCGCTTACAAAATAATCATGTTTTTCAAGAAAACAACACTAAAGTGCTGTGAAATGCACTGCTCTGCCTTTAATATTTGTGATCTCATTTGCATGCTGATAATAGGAAAAATGGCACTCTTGCTTTGTTGTGGATTATAATATAAATAATAACGGTTTATTTATTAAATAAAGGTTACAATTTATTAAAGGAGAACTATTAAGCCCCATTTTACAAGATGTAAAAAAGTCTCTAATATCGCTTTAGTGTGAATGTGAAGTTTCAGCTAAAAAAATACCCCACAAATAATGTTTTATATCTGTCTGAAACTTTTAGGCTTTGATTCTAATTGTTTCATTTTGGTGACTAGCTTTAAATTCAAATGAGATTCTTTTCAAAACAGGGCAGAGCTTAAAATGCCTATGAGTCAGCATAGCAGCAGATTAAAAACATACAGTAATAGGACTAACATCCTATGCTAATGAGAGAGAGAGAGAGAGAGAGAGAGAGAGAGAGAGAGAGAGAGAGAGAGAGAGAGAGAGAGAGAGAGAGAGAAAGATCATCAATAATGGGCAGGGTCTTCCCACCCTGATTACATGTACAAAGGTAAAATGTCAATCAAAGTGTTTCTGTGGATGGTTTTCATCATGTGTGGTTATAAAAAAATACAATTAATAAATTTTTACCATTAGAAGTATGGAAGCATATGAGTAGCAAAAATAATTTTGAAATGTAATATGCAAAATGGCAATGCAATATGTTAAAGGGCAATATCTTCTTTATTATAATTTGCATTTTCCAAGACATATGTGCAATGATTAGTGCAAAATGAAAATTAAATTATATCATTTGCATTTCTCATTTGCTAACAGAGTTTTAGTATATACATTGTATCCACATTGTGATGCTTTATAAGTTGCAAAATTCAACTGATGTTTGTAACAAAGTTCATTTTGAAATGTAATACGCAAAGCAATATTGCGATGTGTTAAATTACAGTGTATTCCTGTATTTCAGTTAACATTTTCCAATCTGTAAACATCCCATGCTGTTATGCTGAAAATGCAATCCTGCGCTTCCTGTGAGTGTAAATGCATTTAGGGTAAGCAACATTAAAATGATCATTTTGCAACAATTTCTGCTTCTACGTTATACACATCAAATTAATTTTGTGTATTACATTTTCAGTTTAGTTTAGAAACTTATAAAGCATTACAATGTGAATTCAATGTATATATTAAATCTCTGTTGGCAAATAAGAAGTGCAAATGATACAATTTAATTTTCATTTTCCACCAATCATTGCACATGTGTCTTGGAAAATGCTGATTAAAATAAAGAAATACATTACCATTTAACATATTGTATTGTCATTTAGCATATTACATTAAAATTGAATTTTGCTTCCATATCAGATTGTTGCCACACAACTATGATTTTTGCATTATAGGTCCCCGTTAACTTGAATTATAAAAACACTCAAAATGCAATTAGGATATTATCTAACCCCAACTATAGTGGACAACAATCAACAGTTTGTCTGGGATGCTTCACAATGTCAATATAAAAGTTAAATTATTAGCAAAGTTACTTTATTTTTTCATCTTCATTCATTCATTCATTGTCTTGTCGGCTTAGTCCTTTTGTTAATCCGGGGTCGCCACTGCGGAATGACCCGCCAACTTATCCAGCAAGTTTGGATGCCCTTCCAGCTGCGACCCATCTCTGGGAAACATCCACACACACACACATTCACACACACACACACACACACACACTCATACACTACAGACAATTTAGCCTGCCCAATTCACCTGTACCACATGTCTTTGGACTGTGGGGGAAACTGGAGCACCCGGAGGAAACCCATGCGAAGGGAGGGAGAACATGCAAACTCCACACAGAAACACCAACTAAACCGAGGTTCGAACCAGCTACCCAGCGACCTTCTTGCTGTGAGGCGACAGCACTACCTACTGCGCCACTGCCTCGCCTATTTTTTTCATCTTGTCATGTTTAATTATTTTCATTCCTCTCTTACAACCTGTTCCATCACACCTGTGATGTTGACCAATAAGAGCATAGAAGCTCTTACACAGCTTCTAAACGCAACCTAACAAAAGAAGAACAATACTGGAGTTATGCAATGGATTGCTTTTTGGGGGCTTTTCTAACACCAAGACAGCAAGTACAAAAAGCACCACTTCATAGCTATTGTTTGTGCTCTAGTCAGCTATTTTCGCATTCTCGATGACATCATGCACAGTGTTAAAGAAGGCAACCAATGACTGCTCCAGAAACAATGTCAGCAAAGTTTCCGTCTGCACTGTGCTTCCCATAAACTCTGTACCTCAGGTGTGAATTTTTTTTTTTTATAAATCAGTCGTCCCCTATCAATAAATCTTGCACATATTTTGATCAACAGATGGTGTGCATAAAGTCTGGCAAGCGAGCAAGTACTTCCTGTATAAATATTAACACATTAGTTCAGTAAATAAAACAGAAACGTTACCACCTTGTGAAAAAAAACAAGTCAATGCATTGTTTTGTGTGTGAATGCTGCTTTTTTCCAAGTAACTGCAACTGGACGATTCTGTAGTTCCCATTTGAATGTGAGTGCAGAGTAGATCTATATTTTAATATCAAAATCGGATATTTAGTTCTAAACTACTTTACCCTGCCTCTGGCCTTTGTATCCTTCATGGCTTTGACCCTCTACCCTCTTCTGCCTCTGCTTGGGCCAGTTTAAAGACATCCAGCATTGTTGAGTTCCTCTACTGTTAAATCTCTAGAGTTCTGTTCCTCTTCTACTCTCTCTACTCCCACACACGGCCCTGTCTGTGCTCTCGATCTTAGATGGTCTGTACAATCATTGCGGCCATTACATGCTCAGCTGGGCAAGGATCGCCTGTGGCGAACTGAGCAGGGAGCCAAACATGGAGACCCAGGAGCTCTCGGTTGTGCTTGTTTGTGTATTTGTGTTTTTATTGATAACTCATTTTTTCAACTTTTGAATCATGAATCACTTAATAAACACAAATTGCAAGTCCAAATTGTAGGGGAGGCAAACAAATGTGTATTAGTAGATATGAAAGAACTATTATATCTTAAAGACTATTAAAACAAAATTGTATTGTTTTAGATACTGATAAATGACAACACATGATATCCGGATGTAAACAACTGTACATAAAATAGGAAAAGCAAAAATAATAATATTTATTAAACATAGTTGTGATAAACTCAATATATTTATGAATAAATGCCAAGTAGTCAGGAATAATGTACAATGTGCCATTGAATTATCAGAAAACAATATTATTTTCAACACCTCAAGACATTATTCAAAAACTCTATTCCAAATGACTGACATTAAAATGTTCTTTTTTGTTTAGGACAGGTTCCCATTGCTAACTGTGAATGTCATTTTAGGTTTAATAACACTGCTTATGATATATGGTCTGTGAATGCATTTAATAATGTTGTAATAGCAGAGAAAGAGATTAAGCATGTGTGAATTACATGTGTCAGAACAGCTCTCAACAGTGATTGGCTGCAGCACATTATAGCCAAATTATTTTACCTTAAAATAAGTGTCATGATTGTGAAGTGATCTCATTAGTACAAAATGTAGCTTTGAGTTGTTTTGCTTTCTTCTAGACCAAAACGAAAGTTAATTGTAACTGCTACTAGACTGGGAATTTCATAAGCCATGGCAGAATGCCTTGTGCATTGAATGGCAGCTTAAAGGTCCAGTGAAGGGCTTTGAAACATGCATTTTTATTCTATGTTTGATGTAATCTCAACCGAAACACAATGACAGAGTGGGGCATGGCGTAGCTCCTCCCCTTTAAAAAAAACAGCCAATAGTGTTTTGTTTCATCACAGCTGTGCCAGTCAGAGTGGTTAAGCTCAAGTGCATCAAATGAAAACAAATGAGAAGCGTCTTAAAGGGGGCGGGGCATGTCAGATATACTTTGATTGGTTATGATGTGATGAGAAACTGTAGTGTGACTACTTTTTAAAATCGTACATGTTCATACATCTGAACTTGTACAAATTCATACGAATTAGCCACTAAACTGACAAAACCATCTTCTCATAAGATCAGGCTGTTTTAATCCTATTATTTGATAAAACTTTACTGCTCAGTATGGGTTGTAAACTACGGTGGCCGAGAAAGCCTAATGTGTTGCAATTTAAGAAAGCACATGCAATTACAAAAAAACACCAGCAAATAAAGAAACAATCTTCATCAATTTGACAGCACCCAACTTCCAAACTGGTCAGAACACAAACAATTGAAGAAACGCACAGCAAATTTGTCACAACACAAACAACTGAAGAAACGCGCTGCAAATTGGTCACAACACTTGCAAATATTCACGTAACACAACAGAAACGTTTAAAGGGGAACCAAAACCAAGGCGCACCCTGCAGATGTGTTATGCTGTGACTGTGGCTCAGTGAAGTGATTCGTGGTCTTTGAAAGGTGAGCTGTTTTTCGTTGATTTTTATATCCTGATTACACGACATAATAACATATCCATATCTCAGCAGGGTGCGTCATGGTTTTGGGTCCCCTTGAAACATATCCGTTGTGTTACGTGGAAATTTGCAAGTGTTGGGACCAATTTGCTGTGCGTTTCTTCAGTTGTTTGTGTTGTGACCAATTTGTACCACGCGTGCTGTTAAATTGATCAAGATCGTTTCTTAATTTGTTTTTTGTAATTACAAGTGCTTTCTTAAATTGCAGCTCTCTCGGCCACTGTAGTAAACTGTAAGAATCATTAAAATAACTGAAATCATGCGACTGTAACAAGTTAAATTTGCCTGGAACTATAACTGTGTGCTTCCTTAAAAATTACTTCATACAAAGGAATTACATTAACATTTGAGGCAATGGTCTTAGTATTACTTTTTAAAATCACCCACTTATTTTCCATAAGAGAATAAAAGTTTAAGCTTCTCTCAGGAATCAAACACGTATACACAAACACAGATTGCAGCTGCACGGCTAAGCATTGCTATGAATATCAAGTCCTTGGGCAACATGCTCAAATTTGTGTCTGAGCGAGGGACTGACAAAAAATACTACAGATGTGTTTTATTTCACCTTGTCATGACCCTGATGATCAGAGATGGCTTCTCTTGCTCCAGGATAATTTATATGCAACATGTGTCTGTCATAATTAAAAGCAAAGAGAGACTGCTGCATTCCCCTCTCCTGTGGGAAGAGCTGGTATTAACCAAAGAGCAGACCCCTTAAATGCAGCCTCCCTAAATATTGGGTTTAGTTGTCGACCAATATAAATGTCTTTCAGTATTTAATTCTGAAGTAATTACGCCATTTCTGAGCATGTGTTTAGGCTTGTCTTTCTTTCAAAAGACTCTGGAAGGACATAAATAATGAACAAGGATACATATGACAAAAATAGAGTGCCAGCTTTACATCCATCATTTACAACTTTTTTTTTTTTTTTTGTTAAATGCAATATGGCATTTGGCTTACCAAAGGTTATAGCCTGATATTGTCAAAGCTATACATACAATGATTACATACCAAAAGTCACAAAAGTATAACAAGAATACAATGAGAAAAGCTCGACACAAGTTTTGCCATGTGTCTAATTCTCAGGGGACATGCAGCAAAATTCTTTCTCAGCAGCATGAAAGCATGTTGTTCTGCCTTCATTTACTTATAAATTATGAATTTACCTCATAACGCTGCCCATTCTCTCAGTGCTAAAACACTTCTGAAATGTTCTCTGTGTTTTTATATTAAAGGAGACATTTTAAAAGGCTCTTCTCATGAAACACAAATAGCTCAGGTTTCTGTTTAAATAGTTTTTTTTTTTCATTTTTGGGTTAATTTCTTTGCTTTGAACCAAATGATTAAACAAAAAGGTAATAAAATGGTTTTACAAACAATCTACACTAAGATGTAGATGCAGTGTGATTTTTTATGTTTTTTTTATTTTCAGCTTGCAGGATGTATATTTGTGCATATGTATGTGTTGCTTTTCTTTTCTTTTTTTTTTGCATTCATGTTCATTAATAGGTAATAAGATGTGTTAAAATAATGACACAGCAGCCAGCACACAACACCTATAACGAGGATAAAGGTTTAAGTTTTGCTGAAATGAACAATTCCCCTCAGACTTTTATGACTCTCCTGTGAATCCAAAAGGCCATTTTTAAAAGTATGAAAAGCTAAATACCCCAGGGCACAATATGTAACTCGTATTAGTGTACTGGACCAAATATAATTTGGATCTAGAGATATTCAGCAGAGCTTTGTTGGCTTGGCCTGATAATGTGGAGACAATGTGATTAAGGTAAAAAAAAAAAAAAGAAAGGAACAAACAAATAGAAATTCCACAGCATACAGAAAAATAAGTTAACAATAACTTGACAATGATTTATTTAAGGACATGTTATCTTACAATTGAAAAATTATATAATAAAAATTATATAATAAATTCTTATAAAACTCAACTATCTTTTTGATGAGATAATGGCCCTTAGGGGTACACACAATAAAAAGCAACATACTTTTTGTTCTAAATTTACATTAAAAAAACTTTTTTTATTGCAAAATGGGTAAGTCAGGTTCCCTCCATATCTTCCAAAAAGCTTTGATAAACTGATAAGCTTTCATTATCTGTTCTTCTATCCCATTCCTACAATTTCTATTGCTGCTCTTCCTCCCTCCACTCCACCTCTTCTTAGTCTTATCTTATTTCTCCTGTATCGTGATTTGTTTGGACTTATTTTTCACAGACAAACCCATTCACCCATTAAAGTTCAAGTTAGTTGTAGTTAGTTGCAGCAGACATCAACATGTTCCCTTTTGAAACCAAGAATTCTATTATTTTTTAGCATTTCTATACATCATAATTTTTAACCAAAACTGGAAATCTTTCAATATACTTTGCTGATTAATTCACACAACCATTGCATTTTGGGGAACCTGAAAACAAACTGACTTCAGTCTATAGGCATTACGATACCTGACAACAAAAAATGGAAAACTACAGAAATGTGTCCCTCTTCAGACACCACATACATAGGTCAATTTAATCGCCATGGAATGATGTAAACCATCGAAATTCAAAAAATTCCTTAAAATATATCTTTCATTGAAATTATTTCAGATGAAAGATGCTTCATGGTCCAGGGCTGTTTCTCAATTCCAAGAACGCAGAGAACAGACTTGTTCTCTTGGAGATTGGTCTTGCCAAGTTACCCTGGAAGAACGAACTCAGGGAAACCACGAAGAAGAACAGAGAACACGTTCTGTGAGAAATGAGATGCTGCGTTCTTCCAGATGGTTACATGACTTTCAAGCATTTTTAACAAAAAAAATTTTCTGCTAAACAGCTGAAGATACTGTTGTCCTAAAAAAACAAAACAAAAAACACATATACACACAAATAGCAGAAAATGTTGGCTGTTTTAAAACCTTTACTTTTCCAAACCGTGGTATAGCTTGAACACAGTTATCATCCCATGCCTAGTCTGCATTGATGCATCCTCGAGAACACATCCGGGAACTTTCACGCATCCTCTGTTCTTGAGTTTTGGAACTGAACTTGGGCAGTTGATAATGACATTACATGAGAACACAAGGATGCAAGATTGCTGAAGAACACATATTGAGAAACAACCTAGATTACACAGAATTCATTTTGCAATGATGATCAGATTATTTCGGCAATCCTGAAATTCGATGAATGCTGCCTCTGATTTGGGTCTTTTGGCAGACTTGTGCATTTCTTTACAGAATTAAATGATCATCTACTTGTCTAGTGTGTGTAATACAGGATTTTTAAGAGTGTTTTTGCTGTCTAAATATACCCAGCCTTGCAACCTTACTTAAAATCGATGGAGAAAAACTGCAAATGACATCCATCATATTTTAGAACCGCAATATGACATTTCACTTTAAAAATGGTTTTCACTGGAAACCTCTTTGGACATCTGATTTTGAGTGGAACTCCCACTGTGATGCAGTGATAAGCTCAATTTTATCTACAATTTTGTTAAACTTCTTTGCCATTTGGCACCCGGTGATTCAGTCAAATCGATCTGCCCACACAAACATATTTATATGTGGTTCGATGTGTGATTCCCACCATCAGAGCTCCACCGGCTCATATCCAGAGACTAGACTGAACTGTGGTTGTTGAGGCATAATGTCTCTGAGGAGGCTACTTTACATTCTGCTGCTCAGATAAATCTTGGTCACCATAGGGCAGACTCTCTCAGCTGAAACACAAGCATTTTTCCAATGGGTCTTTGGGTCTAATTAAATGCTAAAAGCATTGGGAGGCTTTAGAAAAGTTGAGTGACTATACGGTATCTGTGGAAAATGTATTTTTAACTGTTAATAACAGAACGCACCCTGCACCAAGGGTGGCAAATTAATTTGAGTGTGAAAATATAAATTTTGTAGACTAAGAGCAATATTTGGTCATTATTATGCAAATAAGCAAACTTAAATTTAAGCCTTTGTCGAGTTATTGCACTTGGTAACTGCAAGAATATATTTACAATGAGGTTTATTCTCAGAGTGAGTTTACACTCTCAACAAAGGGTTCTATATTACCTCCACCCCTGCTCTAACCAACTGTACACATTCAATCCTATTGCCTTTAATTAACAAGACTCTCATTACTTAATTGAGCATAGTGGCCAATGTGGAGGTAATTTCAAAGTAATGGGGTACATGGCATTTTCTGACATTTAAAACAAATACTTATGTGCAACCACTTACTAAAACGTGCTGAAATAGCATTACAGATACAGCAGGCATCTATCTTCCGCAAAAATGAGGTCTTAATAACCTCATTCACAAACCAATAGCCAAGAATACTTAGCATTGTGTAAGCATTACCTCTAGAATAAACTGGTTCCCACTATACACATTAGATAGAATCCCATGAGGGGTAATAAAGCATTGCATTCCTGGTCTGGATATCTTGTGCTTCAGTGTGTATGGCAGGTGGTTTTAGTAACGTTACATACATCACCTACAGACATTCATTAGGCTATGGCTATAAAACAGACCTTTCATTATACTGCCACTTGCTGCATGAAATTACCTTTAGAGATCTCCAATTACAGCATGCACAAAAATTATTGTGCAATGTTTTTATATGTAATAACTGACTCCATGATGGTTAAGATCCATTTATAAAAAGCTGGTAGGATGCAGACACAGTATAGTTCTAAAATGAGTTTCAAAGAATAGAGGACTTCATTATAACTACAACAAGAAATGCACAGAGCAACTATACTGTAGTAAATACTTTTTTTTTCTCCAACTGCTGAACAATAAAAATATTGACAGCCACTTGTTAAAATCCATTTTGCTTTAAAGAGCTAGGCAAACGACAAAACTGAAGAAAGTGCTAAAAAATAAATAAAAAGAATGATCATGCATTGATGTGGACAGCAACAGTTATCATTAAAGCTATATTTAAAATTATATCATTCTCTGAGTGAATGATTTACATACACAACAATACACTGATCCAGACTGAGAGTAACATCAGGTACTATCTATTCTAAATGCCAAGGACGTACATTAAAAATTCATTTTGGTATTTTCATCTTTACCATTTAAAAATCTGCCAAATTACACCACTTGATAAAATGCATAAGTTCTTAATGTTCGTTTTTAGATAGACTAATTAATGAATAAAACTGTTTGTTCATGATAGACTACTCCAGCTGCTTTGAGTGTCTGATGAGGTCACAGATGGGCTGACTTTTCAGTGAGCTCATCGCTGAGCTAATGAGTCCAATATAATGAGAGCAACTAATGACTCAACAAATCAGAATTCCTGAAACCAATGCAAATCAAAGTAGGCAAAATGATTTAATGAAATGATGGGAATACAATATTTATTTTGTTGTCTTCATTAATAATTACTATTGGCGAATGGATATAAATTGCTGTGACTTGACATTACTAACTGAACTACGGTTTTGTTAAACATTATCTTTTTGTTTGAGTAGAAATTGAGGAAGATTTTTTCAAATCTGAAATGTGATCATTGGTGATTTATTAAAGCAAGTCCAGGGCTATTAACAATTACAGCAACAAAAAAAAACATATAAAAGAGAAAATAAAATAAAGGGTGAGTGAAACTGTCTGAAACATTTAAGTGAACTATCCCTTTAGTATTACATATTGTAACACAACAGTGCTGGACAATGGGATCCATGTGCAGTTTATTTATAAGATTAGTCAGCCAGGCAATGGTTAAAAAAGGGATAAACAGACAAATACAGATAATCCAGAATCATGGTTAATAAGACCAAGCGGTCGGTATAGGGTCGGTACTGCTGCACCGAAGCACGATCCAAACCTCCCAAAAGCTAATTTGAAACACACAGGTCACGTGACTTAAGCAATTCAAAGCATCGTCAACTCGGAAGCGTTTCGAGACTTGGCGAATTTGTGTTTGACTGACAGGGTCAGAAAAAACTCAAGTAACCTAATGAACCATGTGTGTGCACAGTGTTGCAAATGGCCTGAGTTTGAATCCCCACTTGTAGGTATTTTGAAATCATGACTTGATTTATTTTAATAATGTTACTTAACCAAACAAGAAGTATTTAATTACAAAATGTTCATTCAGATGTCAGACAAATGTTAAGACATAACACGTTAAAGAAACAGAGCATTTAAAAACTAACATTTATAGCTGCATGACAATGGACTCAAATCCATTATTTCAGCATGATAGTCTGGAACTCTCACCACTCCACTAAATTACACAAAGCCTCAACTCTATAATGTAGGGTTTAGTACCTCAATTTGCTTAACTGTTTCTTTGCTGAAGCTAGAGGAATACATAAAAATGACCTGTAGGCCTCACTGTAGAAACAGGTTTCGAAATGTTTAGAAGCTTCGACACATTTGCTTCAACTGTTTCAGTGTTTCATGAGGCCTTGCTTTGCCTACCACTATAGACAGACAGGCAACAGTCAAAACAGTGGTAAACAAAAAATCCAGAATTGTGGTCAATAAACAGGCAGGATAAACAATAAAACAAAACAAATCAAAACATGGCAAGACAAAGCATGGGAAACTACATCGTAATGTCACAGTTTTAACAGATAACAAGACTCTGTGCGTTTGTGTGCTGTCTACAGTATATGGTCCATGTAATCGGTCCTTGAGCAGCTCCCAGCTATATATGTGTGTAATCAGGATTTGTAGTTCTTTTGGTGGCAGATTTGTAGTTCTCCAGCGATCTGTATGGACTAGATGTCTGGTGATTGTGTAACAAAAGTCAATTTAATAAGATCATATGCATCCAGGACAGGCCTGTAGCCAGCCTGGTAAAAGGAATGGTAGACCTTTTTGCAGTTATTTACTTCATGTTCTATTTAATTATGAGGTTTAAATACTGCATTCATTGACATTTAAGCACTATTTTTAGCTGGATTAGCTTGTTGGATGGTCATCATAACCACACTGCTTGATGTACTAAAATATTTCCTAAATATTTAGAATAAAGAAATATGAAGAAAAAAAATAGTTATTTTTAAAATACAAATGTATTACAACAATTTTATTTTCACAATTTATGATGGTATAGCAGTCAAAATAGAACAAATGAGCTCATTTATGGAACAAATTATGAGCCTTTGTCAGTGGGTGGTGGGTCTTTCAAACCATCCGAACCCCCTCTGGCTACAGGCCTGCATGATTTATGATAATCGCTTAACATATAAACCCTAATGTAAGGGGCTGTACAAAAAGTCAGGTGATGCCAAAATGTGGGGCTCAATAGATTAGGTTTGTGTCTTTCTAGTTATATGAAGAGTTCAGATGCAAAACTGCTGAACTTACACATGGAGCCTGGAAAAAAAGTTCTCATTTTAGAAGAACATTTTATACTGTGCTTATGTGTTTTTGCATCTGAGCTCTTTACATATTATTAAATATATTCTACTTATGCCTCATTTTATGCAAGTTATCTGGCTTTCAAACAAAGCATATTTCAACAATGATAGTAATTTATGATACAAATAAGCAATAACCATAAAATAATTTCAATACTAACAAAAGTCATAAAAAGTAAAACCTCAACCTCAAGCAATGGTGTGCAGTAAGGTTTGGTCCTGTTCCTTTGAATCAGCAATGTGTCATTTACTGCAGTGATTTAAATAAATGAATGCTCGGGTTGTCATACAAGATTTTAGATTTCTCTGAATGCAAACGACCCTGCACGAAGCTATTAATAAAACCGTAAGCTGTTGTTATGGCGACAGTACACTGCTATGAACATCAAAGGAGTTAAAATTCACATAGGACTCAATATGCATAACAGGAATGAGTCTAGTGACTGCGAATACGATCAGTGGTGAAGCTCTGCAATTAACTGATAATCTAGAGACAATCTAGTTCAAGAGAGACCAGTCCTGCAGTTGAACACAAGGGATTATCAAATACTGATAACAGCAAAAACAACAGTATTTAATTCTACATTTCATACAACAAAAGATTTGCTCTGATTATATTTGCCCATGCAGGGACTAGACTATCTTTTATCTATTAGAGTCCATTCTACAAAATGAATGTTGTCCTGTGGCACATTCTGTAAGATCACTATTAATAGGAGTGCACAGAGATAAAAATGGCTTTTAATTATGGGAGAGATAAATAAATTTGGATTATGGCCCTGAAGGACAAGATGAAACACAAAGACAAGGGGAAAACACATCTAGGGTCTCTTTGTGGTAAGGTATGCCACAGCTAAAAAGCCTTCCATACAAATCCTTCTTTATGACTTTTGAAAAAATTAAAATATCACAAAGCCTTTTGCAACAAAACAAATGTAAGATTACATTGCATCTGTGGCTTCAACTCTCTGTACAGTATCCTATTCGGTATGCAGTATCCGGGGTGGCTCGGGATGTAATTTATTTGACAAGGCCAGTTCTAACTCACATGCAGAATATTGTAGGCATCTGGCAGGAGCTCCTCAGAGGGTCATTAAACAGGTTTAATTGAATTTCTGTCACCACTTTTGACAAGACCAAAGAGCAACGGGAATTGCATATTTATTTCGGTCATTGAATGGAGACCTTACAAATATCCAACAACCACATCTCAGGTTTTTTATTCACTTAAAACTAGAGAAATTGACAAATGTCAGCGTATAGTTCACCCAAAACTAAAAAATATGTCATGATTTATTCACACTTCACTCGTTTCTTTTTTTTCTGTTTAAAACTAAATAAGTTATTCTAAGGAAAAAAGAAGGGAAAAAATCAGTAACCATTGACTTCCATTGTATTTGTTTTTTTAAAGCGGTTTCAAGGTTTACTGTGGTTTGTAAAAGTTAAGGTTTTAAAACCTCTAACATTTTCAGTTATACCGTTTCTACGTATGAGTTTTTTATTTACCAATATTTTATTTACTTTTTAGAGCAACAGTAACTCCAGCAAAAAAGGACCCTCTGCAATAAGAGTTACTGATCAGCCCATGATTTAGCAAATATCTGGGAAAAAGAGAAAAAAAAAAACTCTAATAAACCAACATCCAAGCATGATATAGAGCAGAACAGTGTAGTGGATTACTTTATTTACAGAGAAAAGTACGATACCCAAAGAAGCTTTTACAAGTTGTAAAGAAATCTGTGTTTTTGAAACTAACGAAGACAACAGAAGTCAATGAGATATTTTAATAATTTGACCTGACAAATAATTTACTGTTCCAAAATTTTAAAATAAATAATATTGTGTTCAATGGGAGGGAAAGTAGTTGTTTTTTACTCAGACATTTAAAAAGAACTTATTTTAGAGCAGTAATCCGTGATATTTCCATTTAAGGTAATCATACTATCAGATTAGTCCTATACTGGCCCATGTCGAGTTTATAACATTCTTTAAAATATTTTATTTTCTGCTTAACAGAAATAAAAGTAACTCATGGTACTTTTGTTGCTATTTTGGGTTTTTTCATCTATTGTTTTTTTTCCAGTCTTATCAGGTAATAATCCAAAGTAATTCAAAATTTAATTTTGTGAGTCGTTCTTTTTAAGAGATTGCCACGGCTCCACATCCAACACTATCTATGAAAGATAGACTGTTAATGGCGACTAGCACCGCCAGTAATTTGGAGCCATAGTATCGCGATACTACCATAGTACCGGTAAACAGTGCAACCTTACTATGTATAAATATTAGGTGAACGTGCCTTGTTTGGCTTATCATTATGATTAAAAAATGTATTTTTGTTTTACTTTGAACCTAAAAAAAATTGAGAGTTAGAACAAGCTTAAAATGTATGAAAGTCATTATGAAATATCAAGCCATGTACTGTTTATAATTAATAATTATCCAAGAAAAACATTTGCCAAAATTAACTTTAAGTAGTTTTAACTTGAACGACAAAAAGAAAAGACACAGTGTTCAAAATGCAGACAAAGTTATTTGAATAATTACTGGCTGACAGATGTTAATGGAGCATGGCCATGGTTAATGAGATGAACTACACCTGTTAAGTGACCTGTGAGAACATGAAGAGAACTGATTCATATATTGACAAAAATTCACAGCAGTCACTGTAAAAATACGCAGCTACTTCTCAAAGAAACAAAAGGCCTTTCGATAATTTGTTTGCAGACTCCACTTGATAAACTGCAACAATTTAGATATTTGAAAGCAAATCAAAAACTGATATTAAAATTCTGTCATCATTTATTCCCACTGATGTCATTTTAAATGGGGGTCTTTAAATCCAGCCTCTCCTCTCTGTAAAAAAAGCTGACAGTCAAGTGCAAGAAGTGTCTAATAATCCACTTTTTTTTTTTTTTTTTGGTTAAAGAAGTGTATTTTCCATTTATTTAAAGAGCAGATTTTCTATTTGAAATTTGCAGTGTGACACCAGCGTTTGTGAAATTAAGTGTGTGTGTGTGTGTGTGTCAGCGTGAGACATATGTGGACTTGTCTTTATATGTCTGAGAAAATCAAATAAACAGCTTAATTATCAGAACATAGTAAACATATAAGTGTATTTATGCACACACACACAAGTTGCTGTTTTACACCATAGAACTCCATATTAAAGCCAGAAACTTTTGTGCACAGGCCTATCAAAAGAATTAATGTGGTGGCATGGCTTTGCAATCAAAATGTCAATATAACGGACATCTATGGGGCAAAAATAGTCATGAACATTACAAAAGGGTAGTAAATTTGAACAGTACAAAAAGGTAAAACGTGTCAAAAAAATAATCATCAGTAGTGAAAAGAGTCCTGAAAAATCATACTTAAGTAAAAGCACCATTTGTAGCGGCCCGCTGGCATCAAAGAAGGAGGCAGAGAGTTTTCACTGATGCTTGCACCGTGATTTATTTGACCAAAAGCCATAAACCTTTGAGACTGTATGAAACACTGCATATGCTTCACTCAAGAAATGAGTTCTTGTCACCGTGTTGCCCATTGCACCATTAAACTACCAAAACCAAAAAAAAAAAAAAAAAAACGGTGTAAACAATCATGAGAACATGAAGCACAATTTACACACACTCACAATACAAACCACACACATGGAGCACAACATCCACAAGAACGCAAAGAAAAGTTCAATAAAGAACATCAAAAGCACCAACACAAACAAACACAAAGCAAACATACCTCATTCCGCTTTGCTATAAACGGGGAAACTAAATAACCTTTATCTTTCTTATAGCTAGAATCTGCTGTTCATAGCTGTGTCTCGAGCATGAGGTAACGCAAGATAACCTGTTACACACTTGCCAACGCTGACTATGAGGCTCAGAATGAAAAACTACTAAGCCCAAAATTACTAAGCAACTTATGTTGCCCTACGGATGTGGCTTAAAGATAGGGAGGGTGGTGTCATTACTCCATAACTTGACTACAAATGTAGAGCAAGTAGAGTAAAAGTGTCTATTGTGAATATTACTCAAAGTATGAGTGAAAATGAGACCTTTCAAAAGCACTCAAAAATAGTATTACGCTGTGAAAAGCTGATGCATTTACATGTAATTTGTGGATGTGTATAAATGTAACATTCTGCAGTGCATTTAGTTATTGCCCAGCAGGCACACAACGTCATAAAACGTTAATATTAGGTTAGATTTAGGTCGTGAAAAGAGGTGACCAAAATTCAATGTCTAGTCAGCGTCTGAGGACAATATATTTTTAATGTGCAATAAAGGCGTTGATATTTGGTTGATTTTAGGTTGTGTTAGAAACTGACCAAAATCCATCGTTGAACCAACATCTTAAACCAACGTCATATTGATGTCAAATACCGACATTTAGTCATCAGGTATGACAAACAAAATACAACATCTGATAGACTTCATAGTGGTAACGTCAACGTCAAGCTTTAACATTGATTTTTGGTTGGCCATTGGACATTGATGTCGGCCTGGCGTTGGGTTCTGACGTCAACCCAATTTTTATTTCCAAACAAAATGCAACATCCCCACAAAGTTGGGGTACAACGTTAATATGACATCAAGTCGATGGCCTGTGCCAATAGGGTGTTTAAGGCCATTTCAGTCATCATACAGTAAACATCCGTCATCTTCTCATCAGTGACATGCATCTAAACAGTCTCTGGGTCAATGCGTGTAAAGATTTTGGACATCTTGCTGTACACTTTTAATGCCTCCAAACAATTACTGTAGCTGAAATTATAAAGCGCACATGTCTTGAGGTAATTTATTATGTTGCGATTTGCCTTCTATTTGCGATTTGATTGGACAGGAATCACAGGACTGATTTTTCTAATCCCCACAGATAAGGAAAAAATAAAGTAGAACTAGTGACTGCAGGTTTAAGGAAAGTAGAAGTAAAAGTACCGATAATGCACTAAAAATGTACTCAAGGGAAAGTAAAATTTCTAATTTTTTTTAACTGCTAAGTGAATTACAATTCCAGAGAAAAACTTCTTAATTACAGTCAGTTGAGTACTTGTAATTTGTTACTTTACACCACTGATGATTTATACACGCAAAGTTTCCAAACACCACAACACCAATACTCTCTCTGATTGTGGCAAAATGTCATTCAGTCAAATAAACCATCAACATTTAGCCATTAGTTGTGTGGCAAAGTACAGATTTACAATCATAAATAATTAGTATTGTTAGTATTATTTGTGCTATAACCGATTGTTCAACTGAACTACATTTTACTGGGTAGTACTCCTGGTTAAAAACATTATGATGATCAATATTTCTGCAATAAAACAGAATAACAATAAACAGGACACATTCTAACGTACAGAAAACAAATGCATCAATTCCCCTAATTTTCCTTGTTTTAAAATGTAATCAAAAAGCTTATTTTTCGACGTGTATTACTAGTCCCCAATCCCTCCCCTCAGAATATAAAGTCGCTCAATACTAAACAGTACTGTGAAAGCTATCAGACATAAGTATGTGCTGCTATGATGATGCACAATGATTCATCACCGGGATAATGAAGCAACCTGATGAAAACTACTTCGCTCTGCCTCATTTGTGTGATGAGAGCAAAAGAACATCTCCTGTGCCAGTCACACTGTCACTACCTGTTTGTCTTTCAGTTCTGAAATTAGGCTACAAAGTCTAGGCTGATCACAGTCATTTCATTTAGTCGATTTTACTTAGCTTATTGTCATTTACAGGTGTCTGACACAAACACGCATACACGCGCACACACACACAAAAACAAAACAACAACTCCTTGTGCTACGTGTACTTGTTTTTTTTTTAATGTGTCATTTTCTCTTGACTTTGTGAGAATCAATATGAATATGAGTTCAAGTAGCACAGATAAGCCACACACTTTATTATTTTAGACATTCTATTGATTTCCCTAAATTAAAACAAATTGGGAGTTTATGACAGCAAGTACTGAAGCCATTTCAAAATGGTGAACTTTGTGGAAAAATATAAATTTTTAGACAAAGATTAAGCTGAAATCTGCTGCTCATTTACTTCATTTTTCACTTGCATGATATCTGAATCCCCGAATTGCCTTAAATGCT